>NC_037538.1:11203304-11246456 GCF_001531365.2 Cynara cardunculus var. scolymus | reverse complement strand
GCTTAATCATATAATTGGGCTTTGCATTTTATTAAGTTAGACAATTGGGCTTTATTTTGTTTGGGTTTTAAATTTTAATTGTTATGTTTGAATACGGTAGCAAAACCATAATTGTGTCGGTATTTACTTTTTAACTAAATAAATAAAAATATTTTTAGCAATTCTTTGAAATAGATAAAATAAAATTTTAATGATATTTAAATTTAATATGAGAAAAGGAAATGATTTTTTTTAATTATCTTTAAGTGATGAAACTGATTGTATTATTATTTTATATAAAGTTTTATAAAAATGTACTGCTACAATAAATTTATAGTCCGCTTTTGAATCCCTTTCGTGCTTGCTTATGGGCATTTTCATTTTTTAATTATCGATGATTACTTACAAATTCGATTACATGCATTGGTTTTTTAATTACTTTGGATACTTTTGTTTTATTTTTGATTATTATCAGATTAATTATGTCTGTTTGCTATTAGAAATGATCTGCTAATATAAGACTTATCTTTGTCAAGAACGGAAAGGCTGCATCTCGCTCCATTATATGACCCAAGCGTCTACCTACCCTTAACCAACAGAATTACGAAACATGATATATATGTGCAACCCTGCAGAGGTTGTTAGCACTTTACACATCGGTTTTCACAAGCTTTTAGTTCAAACAAAACTTAATACAGGATTATGTTTATATATAAAAGAGTAAAAGATAACAACCAGCAACACAACCACAATAGAAACTTGAAATGTAAAGAGCTGAAGAATAGAGATACTTCGTTGGTCTGTAGTTCAATACAAGTTGTTAACCACCAAATAAATTTGTTCGGGAAAACTTTGTTTTTGGAACAATCTGAAGGAAAAAAAAAACAATCCTCTAAAAATTTGGATGTCATGTGAAAAGAAAGCACTTGGTTGAGCGATGGTACGATAGTAGACTGTGCATTTTCTGTAATGATTATTTTATCAATCAAATGATAATATGATATTTGAGTATGTTTACAACATACTATGAACCAACAATTCAATTTATTCTTTGATTATAAATATAACATCATATGGTATCTGTAAATACTCTTACTTAAGTATGTTTTGACATACACATACACATACACACAGGGACGGACCCAGAAAATTTTCCATACGATGGCACCATATAATTAATATAATATAATATACATCTAAAAATAATTACAAAAAATATGGTTTTTATGGTACCGATAAACAACTCGTAAACTTGTACCCGACGCGTTTTCATCTTTTGAAAACGGTCAATATATACCCAAAAATAATTACAAAAAATATGGTTTTTATGGTACCGATAAACAACTCGTAAACTTGTACCCGACGCGTTTTCATCTTTTGAAAACGGTCAATATATACCCAAAAATAATTACAAAAAATATGTTGAGAAACAACTTCTAAATTTGTCCTCGGCGTGTCTTCATCTTTTGGAAACGATCGATTACATCTTCGTTTTTAACATTACTAAGGGCTTCCTTTTCTATGGCGCAAATGAGGGCATAATTCAAAAAATATCACCAATTCGATTACGTAAATCTGTCTTGACAAGCTTCATCGCCGAAAAGCATCTTGCAACCGTAGCAGTTGCAACAGGCAAAACCAGTGTCAGTTTCAATAACCGGTAGACTAAAAGATGAGAAAGATGCTTTCTTGTTGCAACCATTAATCTGGCGAGGTCGGCAATACCGTTTAAGTTGGCAAATCTGACATCATTATAAACAGAATGATAGTAGATATCAAGTTCATGCTCAAGAATGATCCTTTCCTTGTCTTCAAAATCTCGGGGATACATCTGACTCAACTTCAATAGGCTTGATTTGTTAAACTGAGAAAACGAATTGCGTGGATTCAAAGCCGCCATATTTTGAAGCAAGTCGGTGCTTATCTCACCAAAACGATCACCAAACTCTCAGATCTGCATATCCAAAACAGTGTTGAATATATCATAGTTATAATAATGTTGATTGGTAATGTTCGTCTTTTTCCTTGAATTTCTTGTATTAACATAAGCTTCAGCCATATCCAACTTCACAATTTTATGTTTATCACAAAAAGAGTAGCATTTCTCCAAAACTTGATCAAACTCATTTTCCCTCAACATTTGTAATTGACCTTTGGTTGTTCCTATCAAATCAATAGCTTCCAATATGTCTTCATCTTTCCTTTGAAGAGCTTAAGACAATGAATTTGTTAATCCTAAGATCGTTGAATTCAAGTGCATATAAAACATAAATTCAAATGTCTTTAAGTATGATAAAAGACCTCTTGCTTGAAGCCGACTAGCTCCATTATCACCATCATCTTCGACATATTCAAGCACCTGTATGACCTCTGGAAACAAAGCAATCAAACTCAAGATTGTTTTAAGATGAGAATTCCATCGTGTATCTCCAGCTCGAACAAGGGAAATCTCTTGGTTTAACCCCTTACCTATTTTAAAGATAAATTAAGTTATTTAGCCAAATATTTAATGATATAATTARGACTTAAAAGCAAATAAATTATTAAGAAATCTTTTTACCTTTGTGAAACTTAATCCATGTTTTTCAAATAAAGCATCCAAGAGGAGGAATGGAGGAGGTAATAGTTTGTATATTTGATTTGGGCTTAATCATATAATTGGGCTTTGCATTTTATTAATGTTAATAAATTAATTGGACTTTGCATTTTATTAAGTTAGATAATTGGGCTTTATTTTGTTTGGGTTTTAAATTTTAATTGTTATGTTTGAATACGGTAGCACCTTTCAAAATAATACGGTAGCACCTTCCAAAATAATACGGTAGCACCGTTTAGAAACCTAAAAATTTTACCCTTTGGAGGCGAAATAATACAATGGCACGTGCCACCGGTTGCTCCCATACAGGTCCGCCCATGCATACACATACATATAAATTGATATTTGAGCACTAGTGTATCATGTGTTTTTCATATGATTTGTTTTTCATCTATAATTGGAATTTAATATAATGATTAACATAAGTTTGTTTCGTAATTATGTTTGTTCACATGTAGTCGGTTAATAATATGAATCTTTTTGGAATAAAGATGCTGTGTGTAAATAATAAATAATCAAGTGATCTGAATGTAAATATTTCCTCTATATTTGTTTTTGCAAATTTGGGGTTTCTTTTTTACCAATTGCCATGCGGCTATCAATTCCCAATACAAGAACTTCCATGTTTCAATTGGGTTTCTGAGATTTCTTCAGCTAAATTTATAAGATCAAATGAGGGTATGTTCTTTATCTTCTATTCCTTATGTTCATTTCATACTACTCCACAGCTTTATATTCATACCGTGACTTAATTTAACCAGTCGAATTTCCAGAATTTTGTCTGTTAGATTGAATGTGTTGAACGTTAAGCCCTTGATCAAGAATTAAGAGATTCCAATTGTTGTTCATGAAGGTAAAAAGGGGCTTAAAGGGCTTGTTGGGTACTGATTGTTGCTTATGGATTACAGAATCAAGAACCGAGAATTTTGTTCTTCAAAATTGCATTATCTTTGAAAAAGGGTCAATTCAAATAAGAAGGGAGGGTTCATATGCGAATAAACATATCCGAATCATTGAAAAACCCATTTGAAGATGCATGTGTGAACCCATATGAATAATTTGTAATGCCGGTCATCTTCAAATAGATTCTTTTTCCGGGATTTTTCAATGATCACATATGAACCTTCCCTTCTTGCCTTTTCACGATATTTAGCTTTCTTATTTGAACCTCCCATGGCCATCGTTTCTGCAAAAATATGGGGAAAAAACACTTCAATTTGTAAGAATGAACGGGTTTGAAAATGTACACACAAAGAAACCATCTACTTGATACCTTTTGTTTCACATAGCTCATCATTACAAGTTGTGTTTTAGTTTGCATTTAGACCTCTATTTTTCTCCTATAATTCATCTAGTTTTCCCTGTATTTTGAGTGGTAGAAATCACATGCAAATATGCAAGCATATATATATATATATATATATATATATATATATATATATATATAATTATTTGATTGTGTTGCTATAGGAGCCCAGATTCTGCAGATGTTTTGAATCCTGGAAATAATCTTTACGTAACAGGAACTTCCACTAGAACTGATTCTAGCGATCCTTCAACAAAGATGGAAAGGTAAATTTGTCTCCATCGATTGTTAGAGGGAGGATCAAACAAAAACAGGATTAAAATAAGAGAACATGAGAATGGCCAAATCACATGTAATTTCAGTCACCGAGATCACATGTGATTATGGAACACGGTCAATGCAAGATGTGCTAAGCGACCTGTTAGTACATGTGATTTTACAAGTCAGCTTAGTTGTTTAGGGTAAAATCACATGTGAATTGGCCATTGTCGTGTTCTCTTATTTGGTGACTGTTCTTGTTTGAACCCAACTCTCGTTTGACCCTGCTACAAGTTCTTTTGGGTTCATATTTGTGATTTGGATTTCAGGTTACAGAATGCCATCTGGTAATGGATCCAAGGACCAAAGAATCTCGCAGGTTCACTTTTGATACTATGGAGACCACTGCAGATGCTGACCGTTGTGTTGTGCAGTGCTGGAAGGTTGTCTGATAACAGTAGAAAAGGTAATAAACACACTTAAAATTGTAATATTATCACTCAAACATCTCATTTACGCTCATTAATTTCCTATAGAAGTTTGATTTTTGCTCATCTTTGAGAGACATTGCCTTTGGCAGCAGGTCTGGTCTGTGTGTATCTCCATCAAACACATTGTCTAAGTAGCTTCTGAGGTGGTGGCTCTATACCCTTCTCTTTATATTTTCAAGGAGTGTACTGATTCCTATTTTGGATAACATACTTTCAAAACCTTCATTTTGGTACATGAGATATAACATTTTAAACATTTAGATACCTGGTTTACTTATGGCGTGAAAATATATCTACATTCATTCAATCACTGAACTACAGGTTCGGTGTTGGTGTTATGCAGGCTAAAAGAAAATGCAGGAGAACGACTCCTGGAACATATATGGTGTGAAAAATATAAGAGGTATGTCCGTTTCTTTAGTGCTAATTTTTGCTCAGAATTTGAGTCTTGTTGTCTGTTTTAAGGTAGATTTAAATTTGCAAATATAGTCTTGCACCTTGATTCCAAATTGATTTAGGGGGATGTTGTGGAAATCTCATTTTCCATGGGTTCAAATTCAGGCGCTGCCAAAGCCCTTGTGGCCATGGAAGTTCGCTTGCGATGACTTCAGGCCATTCTTTATGCTTCTCATTTGAACCTGTCCCTTATCTCCTAAAGCCAACTTAATGGTCATGTAGGATCAGGAAACAATCGTAGGCAAAGCTATCCACCTCATAGAAGATACGTTTGGCAAAGATCTCACTCCCCATGCAGGAGTAATGATCGTTATTCTAGGAGACGCATGGACTAAGTCAAACGGTCAACCTACATGTTCATTCAGTGAAAACGGTCTAACTATATATATATATATATATATATATATATATATATATATATATATATATATATATAAAGAGAGAGAGAGAGAGAGGGGGGGAGGGTTAGGTTTTGGTGAGAAGGCAAGTTATAGTGAGAACGGTAAGAAGGGATCTCCACTCTTGGATCAATCCTAATTGAAGATCAACACTAATGAGATGCACCAGATCAATTCTCTTCTAAAGCGCAATTCATGGGTGGGCATGAAATTAAAAGTGATCAAGGGTGGAGATCTCTTCTTACGCTTCTCATCTTACCTCTTCTTCTCACACGATCCTAAGTCTATATATATATATATATAGGCGAAGGACCGTGAGACAAGGAGTGTTAAGGTGAGAAGCGTGAGAATGGATCTGGACCCTCTTTAATCTCAAACTCATTCATGAATCGCGTTTGATACAATAATTCAATGGTGCATCTCATCCTTGTGTGCATCCAAGGATGGAGATTATTTCTTACACTTCTCAACAAAACCTAACCCTATATATATATATATATATATATATATATRTATATATATATATATATATATATATATATACATATATATATATATATATATACACACACACATCTTAACATGATATTACTGTTGTTGCATGTCTACCGTCCTCCACCATTCAGCCATTGTAACCTTTGAGGTATCGTGTTGATGAAATCATGTCTTCGCTGTAATTCAAAATGCCAAAACCGTGTTGTAGGGACGGCTTAATTTGAAGAAGAAAACTTGTATGAAGTTGTTTGCATTATGACTGCTATTAGCTTGTCTGTTGAGATGCTAAATGGTCTATAAAATTATGCATTCTTGTTTCAATTTGGATGGTTTCTTGATATCATCATTTCTTGCTTTTTTATCCATTTTACATCTTCATTTTGTCGAAAATCATTACGCAAAATGATGTTTTTTCGTTTGATGAATGGTTTGCGTGTGTTTTGTTAATTGTTTTATGTTTCTTTCTCATTTTTCCTTTTTCTTCTTTTTATGCTGCCTACTTTATGTGGGTGTTCACAGAATCAGTTTTTTATGTGGGTGTTCACAGAATCAGTTTTGAGGTAGAGGTTAGTCATGCCTACATTCCAATCTTCCCAAACCCCACCTTGCTTTCAAACGAGATATATTAGATTTGTTTGGTTTAAAAAAAGAAACAAAAACTACGATTCAAAACTCATTCACTCGTTTTGCACGTGTGCTTTTGTTCCAAGTGTTGTAGAATAAAGCATTGGTTGTAAATCCAGTTTTGGTTTTTACAGAAATGTTGTTGCAAACAAATTTATACAAATTTAAAAGCCCGAAAACATGCAAAAGAAATAAAAAGAAAGAAACGTAAACCAAACCAAGGGAAGCTTCTCAAGTATATCACATCCAAAAATATACACATTTGCAATGTGAGATAAGCTTCTCAATCTGCAAGGGAAGCTAAAAAGAACCAAACCGCAGCAGTTTGCAATATACAAAAAAGTTGCATTTCAGTGCCACACCAATTACAGATCCATAATTAACATATGCAAAATAGTGTAAACTTTGTGCAACAAGATGCACCAAAATTACAGTGAATGATACAAACTTTTTATCAGCAAATCTTAGTTGGTATGACCAAATAAGGATCCCCGGAAACCTAAAACCTATACATCCGCTAACAGATACAGAAACCAAAGGGACCAAGAAAACAACAAGAGGGGGGAGGGCCAAAATAGAAATTAACTCTTGAGAACCGTTTCCAGCGCTTCAAAGAATAATGGCGCCATTTCAGGATTTGGAGTTTTAATGGCACACTTAAGTCCAGGAACACCAATGACTGCTGTAAGTTCAATCAAGAAAGGGATACCTCGTGGGATTTTGGCCGATAGATACAAGACATCCTGGTTGGCGTTCTTACGCTTGGCAATAAAGAACATGTTTGAAGGAGCCAACTGCTCTATGGTTGCATCCACATTGTTTATCACAATGCCTGGAATGTCTCTTGAGACCTCGTTGGAATCCGGCAATGACTTCCATGTCTGCAATCACAGGTACACAAATCTCAGATTTAATTTGCTAATTAGGGCATTCTGCATACTTAAGATGCATGGGTGGTTTAGGGTTTAAAGAGGAGGTATTTATATGTCCTATGAAATTGTAATAGTTTCTGTTTTGCGATGTACCCTACTTCCTCAGACTAAAGAAAGCTGCAACATTTCCATTTTATGAGGCATCCCATGAAAATTGCGCATTAAAGCTTGTCCAGTGGTGGATCCAGAACTTCTTGTTGGGGGGGCATAATTTAAATTTTGACTGCTCAATTTTCCAAAACTCAGGTAAACATATTTTAGAACACCGGTTTAACAAGTCATATGTCAAAGATATTGGATCGGTTTGGCGTATAGGAAACCAGCACCTTTTTTTCTCTCTTTTCCATTAGCTGTACGAATTATTGTCAAGTACTCAAGAGGTAGATTTCTTAGTTGGAAGTTTTGAAGTATATAGGTGCAAACTTCAAACTGAGTGTTGGCATTACAAATTTGTTGTGAACTAACAACTACCAAATTTTCAACAAATTCTTACTTAAGAAACAAAAGTTATAATTTAATAACACCTAACAAATAATAATAAACAAAATATATATAAATAACATATATATTTAAGATATGTAAAAAAAACCTAAAAATAAAATAATGATGCATTTATTAGAAGGTAAAAGATTGGGGGCAACTAGTTGAAAAGGTTGTGGACAGGATAGAAATTTTCTTTTCAAAGGTTTATTCAAGGTTTTGTTGACTTTTTATTGGGTCATTATCCCATTACCAAGTATGTGGTATTCGCATAAACAACCTTTCTGCTCCTTTGGTTTGGTATGATTTGAGTTGGTATTAAATGTCCCCAAGTCAAATGTTGCAATATTGATAGGAGGGAGCGAGTATAACGCTTCTTTCTCTCTTTAGAAAATTTTCAAGCTAAAATTACATCTGTCCATTGTAATCATTAATAATCACAGATGATTCTGATTTGTTCCATCAGATTCCCTTTGTCATTGTCGTAGAGTACTTTAGACATTTGATTTCAAGAACTAGTATTTAACTACACTTAAAGCCGAATGTTTCAAGTTTTCACAAGTAGAGAACCAGAAGGAAGAGCTACTAAGCAAGTCTTCTTTCGATAAAGTAGTTCCTTATGTATTATCCAGGTTTGGAAAGCAAATAGAGGTACAACTGGAGAGCAATTTCAATCCATTTACGTAAAAATGAGTCAATTTTGGTTACATTCTTTAACAAGTCAAATGATAAGCTTAGAAATTTAGAAAAGAAATAAAGGCAAATGGTTTAGCATATTCAAGTTTTATTACATTCTAAAGTGTTTTATTCTTTTAAAGCTGATTGTTATATTAGTATTATTCTTTGAATTTATTTTTCATATACATTATTTATAAATTTATAAAGGAAGCATTTACAGATCAACCAAATCCGACCTATTTTGACCCGCTATATGAAAATAATCCCACTAGCACTGCGCGTGCATAGGGTACCCTTGACCTTTAAGGTCAAACCTAATTTTATAATTCTAATGATGTGTTAAATGTCAAAATTAACACCAACATTTCCAATTGTAGCTTCTCCTATTAAGCATTGTAACTACAAAAACAAACGAACTTACATGACTTCTTGAATCATCGTATTTGGCTTTTCATTGCAAATAAACCATCATCCTTGTGAAAATGCACAAAGAAAAGCTACAACTTGCCAAAAATGCAATTTTTAATTGCTAAGCATGATGGTATTTTTGCATTTACATTTTGGTCATTTGTAAAAAGAAATGCTCATTTTTGCAAACTATATTTATTTTAACATAGCTAAAAGGAAGGTCGGTTTTTGACAGAAAGCCAAGCACTTTGGTTCAAAAAGTGAATTATCACTTTAAAAACTGTCAATTCAATTTTGAAGTCAAATAGTTCGTTTTATCTCAAAAGTGAAATTTCACCTCAATATATGTTGTGGGTGTGAATGGAGTATAGTTAAAAGAACACAAGCAGTTATATTACCTCAAGGAAGGCAGTACGTTCCATTCTTCCATCTTCCGTAAACAACACAAGCAATGAGATTCTATCGTTAAAGTACCATACAGGCTGTTGATTATTCTTTACGGCAACCTGTAAAAGTGAGTTTGGGGGACCTGGCGCTATATTCTGAAACAGAACCATAGGAAGAAGGGTCCTTTCCGATGTTCCTGGTTGCACTTGTGGGACCTGATTAAAAATATTTATAGGTTATTTATCGACAACAATATATAGTGGGAAGGAGCAAAAGATATTGATGTCCAAGAATGGTACCTGGAGTGGTCCACCAGCAGCAAGACCAAATGTATTCTTGTTGAACTGAATCATGAACCCATCCAGTGGAGTTTGTGTGTTGTTCTCAAACATTAAGCTGTAAAATATCTGACCATCTCTGCGTACCATTTGAGCACTGATTTCCAGACCTTGACCACTTGCAGCTGGTAATAAAACAGGAAGTGGAGGCCTGCAATAGAAGTGTCAGTGAACTCATATGCAAGAAAATTATGCTATTATATTTCGATCTTAACAATTCAACATTACTATTCTAACTAGTCAAGCATCCACCATACTTACCCTGCAGTTTTTACAGGTTGATCAACTGATACAACAGCATTATCTCCACCACCATCACCATCAAGACCCATAAGATCGAGTAAATCTGGCACAGGAGCAGCAGGTGCAGGTTGCTTTGTTGTAGCATATGGAGGTGTGCTTGAAGTAGGTGGTGGCGATGCACCATTATCAGCAGCATGTGCAGATGATGTCTCAGAATACCCTCCTTCACTTCCCTCGGGAAATTCTTCTTCTTCTGTTTTCTGTAAGGTCCTCACACGGGTTACGAATGTTTCAGGGGGTTTGTGGTACACGGACGACAAAGTAGCAATGTTGGCAAGCAACTCATCAAGGAGGGATGAATCAAACTGGTTTGAGTCGTCACTAATCACTGGCTTTTCAGCTAAAACGACATCTTTTGCAGCCTGAGATATAATAACACAAGTCATGATGACAGATAGTATTTGTTTCCAAATAACCAAATAAGAAACATATGCAAAATGCTGACTTCTGAAGCAATCAAGCTGCTAAAATATAAAAATGAAACAAGAGACAAGTAGACAACCCTCCTCCATCCCCTAGTGTTTAGCAAAACAAAATCATTTTCCAATCTCTTACTAAGTGATGCACACATTACATTGTTTTAGGTTAATAAAGATACTTATGACATCTCATATATGCTTGATTTCGAGATTATTTTTTTATAAACAGTTGAGAGTTGCAGCAATACAGCTAGTGAGTTAGTGGCAACAGAAGATAGCATGCAGCAACTTGGTAAATACAAACCTCAGGATCTGTTGAAAGAAGACGCCAATATATGTACGCACGATCTCGAAGATCTGGATTGTCAGTCTCCACAGTGGCGTTATTCAAAACAACCTATAAAAATGAGAGTATGTTTTTAAAACCAGATCCAGGTAGATATAAATACAGAAGTTCAATATATTCAACTGGCATGTTCCAAATTAAAATAGCCTACACTTAAAATAGTTGATACTTGATACCCTTGAGAAAAACGTTTCCAAATTTCCGAAGTGAAAGTTTTGGACATTACTTGGTGAAAAGTGAGAACCTATGGTGAATCTACTCCACTGCCAGTAAACATCCATGTATGTATGTGAAACAGCATGTTATACCTCTATTTGAATGCACAGACACTCGACCACATTTAGAAAGTACATGCCTTTATTTCAAGAGGTTATGCTGGTTTGTAAAGCAGGCAAACTAAGACTCAATTCTAACATCTCGTACCAAGATAAGAGTTGGCTAAGGGTGAAAATATGGTGGAGAATAATATCCGAGAGATTGTTAAGTAATAGAAAGGACATGTATGCCTTCCGACAAAAGAAATTGTTAAGAGTTTTAACAGTTTAGGTGTATTCAATTGATTTTGATTGTCCCAGCACGTAACAACCAAATACTGACATTTTAATGGACATGTATTAGCTCAATGTTAGTGTTGTTCATAGCTTATATAGCTTCTTCTAAGCCATGGGGAAAGCTGTTATGCAAGACTAAGGGGCCGTTTACCAAATGCTTACCAACTCACATTACCTTACCAGATGAATATGGCAAGGACCATGAATTTTACCCGGTAAGAGCAAGGCAAGGACCGAGAGTCTTACACGGTAAGAGCAAGGCAAGGACCAAGAGTCTTACCCGGTAAGTGAGGGCAATGACTCTTAGCACCGTTAGCGCTTACCAGGTAAATTGTTGCATACAATACCGTTCTGGTGGACTAAAATCTTACCTGGTAAGTAAGTGATCGTGTTGAATTTTGCCTGTAAGCACTTACCCGGGTAAGCGTTTGGTAAACGGCCCCTAAGGGGTTCATGTTCTCTGACCAGAAGATGTCATTCTTAGTAAAATATACATAATTGATATACACATAAGAGCCTAACAATAAGTTGTCCCAGTATTCTCATCCATTAAACAAATATACTGCATAGTCCAGTGTCCAGAATATTAAACGCAGATCACAGTCCAGCTATTAGTTCATTAACACTTCTAATGTGTTTGTGGCAGAAGGAAGCAACAAAGTGGATGCATGGGATAACCAAGTACCCTAAGTAATTAGGATACCCGTGCTTAGCACACGGCATTTGAAGATAGTTAAAATAGTTGATGCTAGGTGCAGGGAAGTGAGCATGTCATCACTAGAAGGCACCAAAACCAAAAGAAAGCCTTCTTGTGTTCTTAGCAACACAACCATAGGGTTGAGTTCCGGTGAGAATGGAAGTTATGGTGAGAAGGGTGAGAAAGGATCTCCACCCTTGGATCAATCCTAAGTGAAGATCAACACTAATGCGGTAATCAATTCCCGTGATAAAAGCAATTCATGGGTGGGGTGATATTAAAAGTGATCAAGGGTCCAGATCTCTTCTTATGCTTCTCACTGTAACTCCTATTCTCACACGATCCTTCATCTACAACCATATAACAGAAATAATACCTGTATCATCTGTTGGGGTCCTTCAGTTGGCTTCTTAAGAAAAAGTTTTACTGTTGCTGTCAACAACTGCAACTGAACTTGTGCAGGTTCTTCAGGGAAACTTTCCAGAAAGCTTTCAAGAAGTTCATCAGCGTTATCAATTCTTTCTGCATATTCACCAATTATCCAAATCATCGATGCCTGTGAAATAAAAAGAAAAGTACATTAGTATGAAGTGGGCTAAGCTTCTACAGATGGCATAAAATTTAGAGCTAATCTTTAGTACCTTGGCCTCCGGTTCATCTAACGTGTCCAAACTCTCGCAAAGTGTGGCAATGATAGATTCATAGCTGAGAGGAGAGATCCAATTTAGAGTTGTATTTTAGTATACAACAATTCTATGAACATTATAATTACAATTAGCTGCATAACAAAACTTTAGAAGCTTACGTGTTAGGATATCTTCTAAAAATATCCTTGATGACTATAATAGCTTCTTGAACAACATAGTTTACTTTAATTTTGATCAGCTCTAGAAGAACACTAATGCAACGTTCAGCAGCTCTCTCTAACTTGATAGCACAACGCCCAATAGCACGAACAGCCTTTCTAACAAAATCTACATCCACTTCTGTAGCGTATTCTTTGAACTCCAATAAAACCTGGGGAAGTGCACCAAGAATGTAAGATGGGAGAAGATTCCTTGAGCAAATTGACAACCAAAATTAGCTCCTACAGCATGCTAATTACCTGGTCTATATTTCTATCTGAAGCAAGTTTTATCATGATCTCTAACTTCTCCATCTTCACATAGATCGGATCATTGTACTTGCAAAAGAACACCTAGAAAATAGGTATGTTAGAGGTTATTTTCTACCTGGAGGCCTCGACTAAGTGAGCTAAAAGACAGATGCTGAATCATTGTACCTTAATTTCATGGGCAAGAATTGTAGGCCTCCTTTGTACAATAAGGTTAATGTTCCTTAATGCAACATATTGAATCTCAGGTTCTGCAGAAAGTAATGTTACAAGAGGAGGAGCCATTTTCTTGCACAAATTCCTTACGACGTCAGGGCTAGTGATAAGTTCCATTTGTTGAAGGATCATCTACAAAGGCAACAATGATAAAAATCAGGACTGCAAGAATGCATAAATCAGATTGGAGATAAATACAACAGAAAAGAAAAGTAAAGCAAGCCACCTTCACAGCTGAAAGAACTACTGCACAATTTGCATGTTGCAGTCTTGGAGTAACTCTCTCTACAATATTTTCAGCTTCGCGTGCATCAGCTGCCTTGTACTTGGAAAGTGCATCTAATATGAAAACTTGACCCCACCTGAAGTATGTTCAAAATAACTTGTGAGCACAGCAAATAAATAGCAGAGCATAAAAAGTGATGGTCAAGGAAGCAACAGGTTATAACTCATCCAGAATACAACAGTTATAGCACATATTACTAAAAAAAAGTACTATTCATCGGAAACACACTCACTCAGTGCATTCATTTAGAGCTGTAAGCAGCTTTGACAAAGTATGGCTAGTGATCTCAAAAATGGGTGTACTGCTGTTATCTTGAATTTCAGCAAGTGCTGCAACAGCATTTGCTACTACCATTGGGTTATTGTCAGATATCAGATCCTTGAGAGCATCCAGAAAACCCCTATCTTCAACTAACTCAGCATTGATGTCATAAAGTTTAGCAACACATATAGCTGCTGTTTTTCGAACATAAGGATCATCATCCTGGTAAAAAATAACATACAAGAAAGCCAGAGAGGTTAAGAGAACTCTTAATCATTCAATCATACTCTAGCTGATCGATAATTGAAATTCCAACAAGAAAGAAGACAATATCAACCTTAAGACACCTCTGGAGGGGATCACAAAGATATTCAGTAATTTTATCAACTCGGATGCATCCCATTGTTCGAACAGCTAAAGCCCGGATTAAAGGATTTGGGTCTTGAGTATCCTGTAAACATTTGATGCAATCATCTTAGGGATTTGTTCAAGAGAAATTGGGCTCTTATCCACAAATCTAAAACGTAAATTAAACAATGTCACGAAAAAACAAAGTACTATGCATTTTAATAGTCTTGAAACCTAATGCATTCTAGCAAAGAAATACCAATAAAACTGAAGATTAAGATAACAGATACAAGCTTGTATTCATAAGAAGGCTGTCACATAATCATCTGCACTTAATTCAAACAGGAATGCGAAAGGAATTGCTTCAAGGCTCGTATAATACACACACTAGAAGCTTCTTTGGTACTAGATATGAGTCTGAGGTATTATGACCCGAAAAGACAAGGAGTATAGCAATCAATTTAAACAATTCAAAAAGAAAGAGATATGGAGAGAGATGGAGAGAGAGAGAGAGAGTAGAAGGAAGTGGCAGTATATTGTATACATTTGAAATTCATTGATAGGGCCAGTAAAATTCCAACCATAAGTGTCTCAGAAAATAGGTTTTTAGACCTATAGACTATAGCCCACAATAACCCAATTCTTTAAGCTAATTTTCTAACAATTCAAATCCTAGTCTTCAGAAAGGCTCTAGTTTGCGGTTCCCATTGTGGTGTAATCCCAGTTCTTCTAATCCGAAATCTTATTTTTATAAACAGGAGCTTTGTTAACCAGCTATTCCCAAATGCAGCCATTTGATTTTTCTGAACTGTATGGCCATGTCCTGACTCATCATGTCTAAAGTTCGCCTCCACATTAAGGGTGGTGTTCAACATGTTTTTCATAGTTACAAAAATTATTTAACCTATTTAAGGTAGGACTTTGATTACCATACAGGAAATAGAACAAACAAGAACAAAGACAACAGCAACAAGCAGCTAAAAATGAAGCCCACTAGGACTTACAAAGCGGCAACCCCACCCTCCGCCTCAAAAGGCCTCCAAAATATGAACAGCCTGTCTTTAAATAATCCTCTGTAGAAGTACAACTCCTATGGCATATTTCACTCATTCAAGTCTCTGGTCATTACTTTCCTCATGTCAATCTAAGCCTAACCCTGTTTCTCCTGATGTGTTCCTCTAGATACAGGTCTAATCTCTAACCAGCGCATGAAAATGTTTATAAAGGGCAAACCATTATGTAGATGCGAAAAGCAAATCATCCTACTTCTTACCTTCACAAAGGTATTAACTGCAAGTATTGCCAGATCAGGCTGACTTTTAGCATAATTGATGAGATACAAGTAAACAAGCTTTTTGAGCTCCAAATTTTCGGTCTGCATACAGTTCAAGACATCTGTGAAAAGTGATGAAACATCCTTCCCAACTGTCATAGCTGCAATAACTTTTTTAACAGCATCCTTTCTCTTATCCTGGAGCGCAGAAAAAACATTTCCATCAAATCAATGAGCTAAAAATAACCAAAACTAGCCATCATCAAGTATCGACATGAGAACTAGTCATGCAGCATGCAATAAGTATGATGCGGCACTCACATGCATATATAATGAGACTTGCCCCTATTTATTTTCTTCATTACATTTAAAATATATCTATGTGACTTAGATAGCATAAAGTGGAAGGATGCTACTTATATCCAAGAGCCTTGATTGTTTCATCTGCTTTTTTTCTGAAGGGCTTTATGTCTAGTTGGCTAGTTGCCTATCACGCTGCAACTAGCTTGAGACCGAATGATTGCTTTCATTGTTATGGTATGTTTATTTGACCCACCACCCGAAAAATTACAGCCAGATACAATGCAAGAATAAGTTATTCATTTACTAATCACTATTTAGTATTTACTATAAAGATCCAAAAGAATTATTTACAGGACTCGTACATCATAAGGAAGGACTGGAAAACAAAGAGAAGTAGCATTATTCCCATCTATCGAGCCTTCATACTACAGTAATTTCTTTCTAAAGTTCCAACTGGCTGAAGGTAAACATTGCAAATGTAAGCATGCACACATGGTGTAATGAAACATTGGTTGACACTTGACAGTTAAAGCTATTCCAAAAAAGTCATGCTCATTTCAACTCGTCTACTAAAAGTAACTAAATTTCCATTTTATGCAAACGAATATACTTTTCATAGCTCCTAAGAACATTACAACCAAAGTTCCAAATAAGACAAAAAATCGTTCAGTTCGAAGTTGATTTATTTGTTTGTCTAATTCCAGAACTGTGGCACACATATTCGCTCTCGGATCACACAAAAGAAGTAAAAAGGTTCTAAATGACATGAGGCATGGCGTGGCATGGCGTGGCAGCGAGCTCAAACCTCAAGCCTTACGAGTTACGGCAAGGCCACGGCATTTTTCAAGACGTGCCCTAAGGCAGCATATACACGTTACAAGGCGTGCCCTAAGGCGGCGAGGTCTTGTATATAATTATCATTTATCCCTCAAGTTATATATTAAAAATAACGCGTCACAACGCATAGTAACGCGCCATATCGCGTTACAATACAAGCCAAGCCTTAGAGTAGAGCCATAGGGGTTAACGTGGCGGCGAACCCAAGCCTTGATGTCATAACGCACTATAACAAGGCCATAATGTGTTATTTAGAATTATTTAAACACTCCAAAATCCAAACCAAGAGAATTTGCAAAATGCAAGGACGTGCTTGTAGGGGAAATAGTGATTGACATCTAAGCTATTGCAAAACTAAAATACCATTGTCCAATTTATGTGTAGTTGCACTGGTTAATGGCATTTGTATGTAAGCACAGATAAATTTCATGGTTTTCGAGACCACTGGCCCTGAAGCTCAAATTGAAATCAAAGCTCATGATGACTAATTTTTTGTGGGTCACTACTCCATGGTAATGTATACCAAAAAAACCTCGTATTTTTCGAGAGCATTGAAAATCATAGCTTGAGAGAAAGAACCTAAGCACAATTAGTTAAGCTTAAGCATATGACTGAAGATTCAGCTCAATTCCAAATCCTGATACATGTATTTCGTGCTCCCAAATCTCAAAAACTGTATCAATTCAAATCTCCAGACTCATCGATTAAATCTCTTGTCACAATAACAGATCTGATAGTATTGCTGGCATGACGACAGAAAATTCAAGCGGACCAAAACGAACTTACAAAATTATGAAAATCTAGCGAGTACAAGATTAGATCAATAAACACAATTACAATTACGTTATATAGATCTATAGATACACATATAAACGAAAGAGTGAAACACAGAACCTTGTACTGAGAATTGAGTTCCTCTTTGAGTTCAGGGATTTCTCCTTTCTTAGTTGTGGAGAAGTACTTTGAATCATGGCCGCTCATATCTGCTGGCGATCGGAGCCGACGGCTACTTCACGGAGCAGAAGACGGTTTTCTGCAGAGGGTTGGGGAAATTGTGATTTGATGCAACGAAAACGAGTTTAAAGTCGCCTACAATCGTCAAACGGGTTTCTAGACGACCCGGTCTGCTGCTTTTTCTAAAACATTTATTACCAAACCACGGTTGGCTTAGTGAGAAAGAAAATTACAAGTTTTTATTCTTGGATTAATATTAATTCATACTTTTCAATAAATCTTGCGATCCATTCATAGATTTCATATGCTAAGGGGTCGTTTATCAAATACTTATCCGGTAAATGCTTACCGGTAAAATTTTAACACTATTATTTACTTATCGAGTAAGATTTTAGTCTATTAAAACGACATTGAATGCAACAATTTACCCAGTAAGCGCTTACTATTGTAAGAGTCGTCGTCCTCACTTATCGGGTAAGACTCTTGGTCTTTGTCTCGCTCTTATTGGGTAAGAGGTCCTTACTATATTCATCCGGTGAGGTAGTGTACCTTGGTAAAAGCTTACACGGGTAAGCGTTTGGTAAACGACCCCTAACTGATAATAACACTTAGGCCCTGTTTGTTTTTACCTAAAAAGCACTTAATACCCTCTTATGTCTGAATCGGTCAGACTTTAGGGTATTAAGTGTGTTTGTTTTTTTTTTTCAATTAAGAGCTTAAAAGCTCTGATTATGTCTGAATTATTTAGAGATAACATTTTCACTTAAAACCTCTTAATTGCTTTTAGAGCTTCCAATGCTTGCAAAGAAAGCCTAGATTTCAATGATTCAGATTTCAGATTTCAGACGTAAAAACAAACAGTCTGACTGATTCAGATTTCAGACTTTAGCACCACCTCTTAAAATTCAGAAGTGAATTCATACTTCAGACTTAAGCACCTCTTAAAAAACAAACGCCACCTAAATGTTGGACATAAGATGTTTTTATCATAAGGCATATAACACATCTTATACGGAGAGAACTTTATGTTTAGTTAAAAAGTCCAAGACTTTGGCTCATGGTCAAATGGCCCATTCCCTTGTATGTGTAATAGTGATGGCCAAAAACCGGTTTCGGGCCAGGCCGGTCCCAATCGGGCCTTACCTTCTTCGTAACAGGTCTAACCGGTCTCATCCATAAAAAAATATTTTTTTAAATGATATGTATTTTTACTATGTTATTAAATTTGTCGTACGGGTCACTCAAATACACTCTAAAAATACGTTTTATTATAATTAAAATTACATTGTTTTACAAAAATTTATTATAAAATTATTTGAAAATACATTTACTCATCAATCTTCATAGATATCCAATGTCGGATTGATTTGAAGAGTTTCGGTATTGAATTCTTCTAATAGCCTCTTGGTCATCAAGGTCATCAATGTCGAGTTCCTCATCATCGTCATATTGTGAGTAAGTGTTGTCGGTATTGGTAGTTGGTGGCGTGCTTAGTCCCATGGAGATTTCATTTTATTTCGGATTTTCTTCCACCGCTTCAATCTCCATCTCTAACGATGTCGTGTGTTGAATCCTACCAACGTTATCCAAATAATCCTTCAAGCAGATGCAACACTCCACGGACCCGGGGCTTAGTTTTGTCCGACGTATGGAAATGATCATGCCACTAAGAGAAAAAGCAGACTCCAAATCTACGGTACTAGCTTGGATTGTTAGTACATCATGTGCGATGCACACCAAAATCGGGAATTGAGGTTATTTTTGTTTATAAAAATCTAATAAATCAAAATTTTCAAAATATTCGACATCATTTGCGGGGAATGCGGCCATAAAGTTAGTATGCACATACATATTTAGTTCACCCAAATCGTTATCATATCGACTTTTTACTTGATTCATTTAAAACCTCGTTCATTAAATTAGTCATCAATTCTTAATGACTTTGTCGATGACCACTAGAAGAAGAATTAGATTCCGCAAACCCACGACTTGAAGAGTTTTGTTGTTGGTTTCCTCCTCCATAAAAATGTTTACAATGGTCAAATAAATCTTAAAAATTACGTTTAAATAAACCATTGTTGTCGAAGATAATTGAGCTTGGTGGTTCAACTCCATCACTTGTCCTAAATTTTAACGTTTCATTCATATCTACAAATCATACAAGTAGAGAAAGAAAGTGAACATCGATTAAATAAAAATTAAAATAAATAAAAATCTTATATGTCTTAATTTCATTGGTGGCACATGAATGAGACGTGTCATTTTGAGACAAATGATTATTATCCAGCGAAGTGGGGGGAGGAAACCAAAGAAAAAAAGGGTTGGTGGTGGTGTGAGAGAGGAGATTAGAGAGACGACAGACGTAAGGATGGTCGTCGAGGCGGAGAAGGAGAGGGAGGGGACCTTAATTTAACAAGTCTTAAGAAGAAGATTTTTTTGGGGACATCCCTTCCGCTGTTCTACTTCTCTCTCTTCAAAGCGCCCAAGTCAGTTATCAACAACTTGGAATCTATAAGAAGAAGATTTTTTTGGGGACATAAGGAGGAGGAAAAAAAATGCATTGGGTCGCTTGGGAGAAAATTTTGTGCTCAAAGTCAAAAGGTGGTTTGGGAGTTGTCTGTTTAAAAATAAAAAATGATGCTTTGTTAGCAAAATGGGTCYGGARGTTCCTATCTAGTTCTAATGCCATATGGAAGGATGTAATTTCTGAATTTTATGGCTAGGGTGGTGGTCTCTTTTCTAATAGGCCTTTGGCTGGAAATAGTGTTTGGGCTTCTATTGTCAACACTTGCAGAAATGTGACAGTGGAAAGTCAGAATGTCATTCACTCGTTTACAAAACAGATTGCTAAAGAGTCTAACTCTCTCTTTTGGAAAGACGCAAGCATAGGTCAAGGGTCAAATCTGAAAGATATATTCCCTAGACTTTATGCTTTAGAAAGGGATAAAAACGCTGTCTTCAAAGATAGATGGACCTATGTTAATGGTTCTTGGTCTGGTACTTGGAACTGGAATACAACGGTTAGAGGAAGAAGCTTAGATGATCTTCTAGCTTTAAAAAGGCAACTCTCTCAAACGCATTTTAATACTTCGGGCGAGGATGTGTGGTCTTGGAATTGGCACAAAAGAGGGATTTTCACGGTAAAACACATGTCAAAGTTAATCCAAGAGCTAGCTGATTCGAATGGTGAAAGCAACGATCCTTGTCTTTGGAGCCCCTTAATTCCGAAGAAGGTAAACATTTTCATTTGGCGTTTTCTTAAAGAGGCTATTCCCGTAAGATTTAATCTATCTAAGAGAGGGATTCAGTTACAGTCTTTAGAGTGCATCTTGTGTGAAAAAGGTGTCGAAACAATGGATCACTGTTTCTTTTCTTGTTCGGTGGCAAGCATTCTTTGGAGAAAAATTTGGGCTTGGTGGGATCTTAAAGCTCCACGACTTTCATCGGTGGCTGATTTTAAAATGCTGATCAAACAAGTAGGATCTCTTCGCAAGGTTGATATATTTTTTTTTATCAGTATGCGCTGTGGCTCTTTGGCATCTTTGGAAGTGGCGGAACGAAATTATTTATGCTGAGGATGAGGTGAAAACCAAGAAAAAAGGTGAAGATCCATTCCCTTGTGTTCAAAATATCTCGAAGCTTTGGATGGGAAACAGAAATCGTAAATTTCATCTTAATTGGGAAGTTTGGTCTTCCTCTCCCTATTTTATTTAGTCTCTTTGTTTTTGTCCTCCCGTCTGTTTGGGATAGGTTTTCTTTTTTACTTTGGTTTTGTAAGGGGATGTCTTGGTTCCGTCTTTTTGCCCCTCATATTTTTGGTTGCGTTGTATTTTCTTGTATCTAGCTTCTTGCTAGATTTGTTTTTGTTTTAATATAGTGGTTGGCTTGGTGAGGGTGATGGCCTTGCCGGAGCTCTCTTCCTTGTCCTTCCTTTTGCCTTTCAAAAAAAAAAAAAATTAACAAGTCTTAAGGTTAATGATGTTAGAACAAGGGATCCATTCCGTAATAAAAAGTAAAACCACGATAACATTTATGCAATTGTTTCGTTTAAATAGCTAAATTGTAATTTAAATATTACCAATGAACGAAATTTATAATTTACAAATAAAAATAGAAACATTATCATCGTAAAAGACATCCAACATGGAGTTCACATAATTTTATTCCCATGTAACAAAAACAAGATCCTTAGACAACAACAAAAAGCGAAAAATTAACAAAGCCAAAACTAAAAAAAGATGACGAAAAAACACAGCTAAAACAATCATATAACAAATGATTTATGTTTGACATCACCCTTCTATAGGGGGTAAACAAGTCGTGTTCGAGATTCTCAATATCGAGCTTGAGTCGATCTTCGACACAAAATAAATCTTGCTTAACTTAACGAGTCGAGTTCCATAATACCAATGTTCGACTCGACTCGTTCGAAAACTCGATTAAACATTATGCGTCGAGTCAAACCAAGCCGAGCCATTCGAGCATACATATTTTCTGAGCCAAACATATTTATACGTTTACAAATTATATAATCAAAATATAAAAATCACCAAGTTTGAGTAAATAAACCAGTTAATCAATCTCAAATTCAAGCTCACAAACGAACATCAAGCTTTAGCTCAAACATCGAAAAAGTATACGAGCTCAAGCTTGAGCCTAAGTTTAAAAAAGTTAATTGAGCTCCAGCTTGATATTATTTTTTCAAGTCGAACTCGAATAACCTGTTACTCGACTCCTTTACACCCTACCCTTGTGTGTGAAGCATGTCAATGGTTTTGTCTATGAGAAGACCGTCTTTGTGATCTTCCTCGAGAACATTATTTATGTTGCGACCTATACAGATAATACAATATTGGCCATGTTGCTACAAGTTTGTTCTTGATTGATGCAACGTATGTTAACTTCTCGTAGTACACACATGAATAATGTTTCTTTAGTGATTTATAGCACATTAAAATTGAGGGTTGGGTTCACGTGAGACTAAAGGTTTTTCGTGAGACCCGTAAGACCAATTTATGTTCATTGATAAACTTTATAAGCTAATGATCTAATGGTCTAAAGTTGTACGGTGACAATTTTGTGATTATTGAGAAGTCTCGTGGCAAAATGTGATTATGAATGTTCAGATTGTAGATCTAATCCAAAGGTTGAGAATTTGTCTTACGGATCTCACAAAAAACCCTTAGTCTTACATAATCTCAAGTCTTAAAGTTGAAGGATATAATAAACAACCAAATAAAATGTATCGAACTAGTAAGAAACAAAGACTCGTATAAACTGAATTGATCATAATATGTTTAACTCTATCGATGAAAACACCCAATTTATGCATATAAGTTATTTTTTATTAAATCATTTCATTAATCCCTTTAATTAAACTTTATAGTTTTACTTAGGGAAAAGTTCAGAAAAACCTGACGAATTATTTATTTTGAATGATTAAATCCTTAAATTATTTTTTTGAATGAAAAAACCATTATAGTTACTCATTTTGAATGGTTAAGCCACTGAACTATTTATTTAAAATGAAAAACCATTAAACTTTCTCGTTTGAATGATTAAGCCCCTGAACATTTTTTTAATAAGATAAACTATCGAACTTCTAAAAATTGGTTACTTACATTATTTTAACCTAGAAAAAACCTGTAACCGACTAAAAAGATCTTAAAGTAAAACTTCTTGTAATCATCATAAAAATAGATCAAAAAAAGGGAGATCGATACCATGGCCAATAGTGTGATAGCTAATACGAAGAACGACAATGAAAGGACGACAAGGAGTGGTGAGAGGGAGTGATAATGTTGTTTGCAAGGGGTTTGAGGGGCGTGGGGTTTGCAAACAGTAAAATTGATTTAGATTTTTTTTACTTTGAGACTTTTCTAGTCGGTTACAAATAGTTTTTTTTTTTTTTTTTTTTTAAAATGATGTAGGTAACCAATTTTTAAAAGTTCGATTATTTATTTATTACAAAAAAAATATTTAAGGACCTAATCATACAAAATGAGAAAATTTACTGATTTTTCCATTCAAAAAAATAGTTAAGGAATTAATCATTTAAAATGAGAAAGTTTAATGATTTTTTATTAAAAAAATAGTTCAAGAACTTAATAATTGAAAGGGAAAACTTCAAAAACCTAACAAATTTTCTCATTTTGAATGGTTTAGTCCAAAAACTATTTTTTTGAATGAAAAACCATTAAACTTTCACACTTTGAACGACTAAGACCAATGAATTTTTTTCAAAATAAATAAATCATCGAACTTTTTACTAGTCGATTAATGTAAGTTTTTTGGGTTAAAATGATACAGGTCATTTTAAAAGTACAATGATTTATTTATTAAAATAATATTCAAAAACTTAATCTATCAAAATGAAAAAGTTTAATGGAGTTTTCAATCAATAAATGAAAGTTTAATGGAATTTTCATTTAGAAAAATAGTTCAGAGACTAATCATTCAAGATGATAAAATTTAATGGTTTTCTCATTTAAGGGGGTGTTTGAGATTTGCTTATTTGAAATAACTTATGCTTTTCTACAAAAATGTTTATCAATTTATTATAAGTTAAAATGATTTAACTTTTTCAAAAATTTCTTATTACCGGTTTGACACCGGTATAAGTTGTTTATCCAAACACTTAAAATGGATTAATGCCGGTAACATATCGAAATAAGTCAATAAATTATTTTTATAAACAATCCAAAATAGTCGCTAAAAATATAATTTAGAGACTGAAACTATTCAAAATAAGAAAATCCGTTAGGTTTTCTTAAAAATTTCCTGACTAGAAATAAGGGCTGTTTCGCAAAAGAAATCGACCTCTTAGATTTTGTATGATTCAGGTCATTTTTTTACATCTGCCCTTCACGCATAAGCTCCCAGCCGTTTCCTTGTTTCCTCCCACCGTTCCACGCATCGATCTCTCTGACGCAGTCGTCTCCCTCCGTCTCTCATGCTGGTTGTCTCCCTTCGTCTCCGACGCCGTCGTCTCCCTCTGTCTCTCAAGTTGACTGATTTCAGGTATTGTGATTCTTCCCTTCTTTTTAGCTAACGGGTTTTCAGTATTGTGATTTTGGTTCTTTAGTTTGATTCCTCAATTGTAGCTACAATGATCAATCTTTTTTTTACTATTAGCTGTGATTTTGGTTTTCACCGTGATCCCTCTTGTTTACCTACTCTGATTTTCAGTTCTTCAAATTTTTTTTGGGGGTTCATTGTTGATTTTAGCTACTGTTGAATTTTAGCTACTATGATTTTGGTTCTTCTTTTTAGCTACTTTTAGTAATTGATTTTATGGTTCATTGTTGATTTCTCATGGTTCATATGAATAGTAATTGGTTGCTTATGGTTGCATATGCTACTCTTGGTTCCTTATGATTCATTGTTGATTTTGGTTCATTTTTGATACTTTTAGTTGTTGATATGGTTCAATTGTTTATTCCTTATGGTTCATATGAATAGTAATTGGTTTCTTATGGTTAGTAATTGTCCAAACTTTATGCTAGAACTTGAACAAGTAATGTTATGCTTGTTTTGATTAATATGAAATGTTGTTTTAACTAGTAATTTTGCAAAAAAGTATTATATTCAGATATATGCTAAACAACTATATTTCATTCAGAACTAAATCATATTTAGGGTTAAAATGGTAATTTGTTGCCATTTAGATTGGCCATTCAGAACATTTACCAAAAAACCATATTTCATCTTCATTATATCATACAGATCCTCTAAAGCATTCTGACTACTTAACCATTCTGCATTAAACCACTTAGCAACTACTAAACAACCCTAAGATAGGTCGTCAGATTTTTGTGAGCTTTTTTCTTGTATCTATTTGATTAGTTAATAATAAAATAAATTAAATCAAACAATTTTCATATAATTAAGGGATGTTTGATTTCGTTTACATCCAACCCGGTTTCTTCTTATAAAACAAAAATGCGAATGAAAATAAAAATTGTTATACAATAACTGAAAAAGAACAGCAATAGAATAGAGAGAAGGAATATGTAATTCTCATTAATCATAAAACCTTTTTACAGGGATGAGTTACAAGGAGATAACTACGAGATATTTAACTTCTAATCTAACTCTAATATATCTATCTCTATCGTCATATCATCTAGACGAAGACACATTTATCCTACAACAAAAATGACAATTTCTTATGTTCCGGAATGAAAATTTGGGAAGAAATACCTATTGTTTCTTCCCCAACATCTCGACACCCAGAACAAAATCAGACCATCGATCACTTGCTCAACGCCCAAAAAGATCCCAAGGTACAGTTTCTTCTATCAACTTGGTCTGATTATGTTTACATCCAAACCGATTTCTTCTTAAATCGAACTGCAGTCTGCCCAAATCGATTTCTTCTATCAAATGGAACCCTAGTACACAGCTTTGCTTTCTTTTCCAAATCGATTTCTTCTACTAACTTAAGAGTTAACTACAATTTAGTTCTGCCCTAGTATACATCTGTGCATATATATATATATACACACACACATATATGTGATTTCTACCTTAGTACGCAACTTTAGTTCTGAAGGCTAGTAGTCTGCACAAATCGAACCATATATATATATCGCGGCTTGATCATTTGAGAACTCCAAAATTTGTGACATTGTGAGAACATCAACAAATTTTGTGACATCGTGAGAACATCAACAAATTTTGTGACATCGTGAGAACATCGACCTTAAGGTTTCACATATATTTTTTTTCATTTAAGTATAATATTATTGTACTAATTAGCATCTATTTGTTTCACAACTTGTTTGTTTCATATGTATTCGGTTCACACGTGAAACTTTTTTACGTCAATTTTTTGTTTCACAAACCCATGAGCAGGTTCTCAAAGGTTTTAGATGGTTCTCAAAAGAAGGTCCCTATGTCTACATATGTGTGTGTGTGTGTGATTTCAATATTATTGGTTGAAATTCTAATAAAAAAATTTGATATGATAAATGAGAACCTTACCGTATGGTGATATTTTCTTGTCATTTTGAACAACAGTTAGTCTCCCGGCCTGTTCATTTTAACAGGTTGATATCAAACAACATTTAGGGCAATCTTTATCATTTTAACAGTTTTGTCTTGTCCTGTCCATCTTACTGAGCCATATACCAAACCTAGGGGAGACAGTTAGTCCTATCTAGTTCTGCCTTTCCCATCCGGTCTATGCACCAAACCTTACTTACTTGACATTGTTTATTTACAATCATCCATCTTGAAGAGTTAAACGTTTATCTTAAATATAGTTACAAAAGCAATAATTAATTTGTAACGGAAAGTTATAACTCCAAGTTTACAAGTTTTAGGTATTTGAAGCAATGAATGGTAAAATTAGATTATCTCACTTGGAATCAGAGTCCAGAAAAGTGATATTTATGTATACAGTATAACGGTTGTTAATTTAAAATCAAAACATATGATACATATTTGCTATTAATTTGATCTCTTGGTTCGTATTTGGCAGACTCAGAAGTCAAAGATGTTGAAACAACACTCTCGTTGCGTATTGAAGACCACTTTTATCGATTAATCGATCCGCCTTCGTTTCTTTCAAATGTCACCGATTAATATAAATCTCTTTTGCCAAATCCGTTGCCGTAAACTCTTATCCTACTCTTCGAGTTTTCATTATCATAAACTCTCCCAAACAGTAAGTTCACTAATACCTCTGTATCGTAGCTATTTCAATTCACCCATTTTGAAATTTAGTCCTGTTTCACTTCCCACTTCGTTCCCTCAAATGGTTGATTGTAAATTTGCATTGATTCACTCTTATAGTTTCAAAAGTGATTGTGATGCATTTGATCAAACGCCTGGTGGGCATGTTTCAGTTTTGAGTGGTGATGATGAATTGTATGAAAAAGATGGTGACTACAGTTCTGATAATAACTCGTTAGATGAAAAAACTAATGCCCGTGTTCCCATTTCCAGTGTTGCTGAGAACTTGTACAATATTATTATAGATTGTAAGCCTAACAACCCAGAAAATGGTGACATGGAGAGATCTCTTAGCCAAACTGGTGTTCAATTGACAACACCATTGGTGATGGAGGTTTTAGGTAGCCTTAGGTTTCAGGAGAAGTTAGCTTTTAGGTTTTTCACATGGGCTGGGAACCATGAAAACTATAATCATGAACCTCATGCATATAATGAGATGATTGACATACTTTCAAATACAAAATATAAGGCAAAGCAATATCGTATCGTTTGCGATCTTTTGGATTACATGAAGAGAAATGACAAAGTTAGTGTGTCTACTGAAGCATTGTTGAAGATTTTGAGACAATATGCGGATAAACATTTGTCTCATCTTCATAAGTTTGCAAAGAAGAAGAAGGTTAAACTCAAAAAGATGCAGCCTGAGATCGATGCACTTAATGTGTTATTAGATGCTTTTTGCAAGTCTTGTTTGGTTGAAGATGCTGAAGCTATGTTTATGAAGCTAAAGAACAAAGTCAAGCCCAATGCCAACACCTATAATATTTTGTTTTTCGGGTGGTGTAGGGTGAGAAATCCCACCAGGAGTATGCAAATACTTGATGAAATGATCGAAATGGGCCATACCCCGGAAAACTTCACGTATAATACGGCTATAGATACATTTTGTAAATCTGGRATGTTCTYAGAAGCTGCTGAGCTTTTGGAGTTCATGAGAGCAAAGGGTACACTCATGTCTGCTCCCACTGCTAAAACATATTCCATCATGATTGTTGCATTTGCACGTAGCAATAGAATGAACGAATGTTTTAAACTTGTGGACGATATGGTTTCTAGTGGTTGCCTYCCTGATGTTTCAACCTATAGAGAAATGATTGAAGGGA
This sequence comes from Cynara cardunculus var. scolymus, assembly GCF_001531365.2. Classification (NCBI taxonomy): domain Eukaryota; kingdom Viridiplantae; phylum Streptophyta; class Magnoliopsida; order Asterales; family Asteraceae; genus Cynara; species Cynara cardunculus. The sequence continues at coordinate 11,217,881 of NC_037538.1, read as the reverse complement.
TGTGYTTGGCTGGGAAAATTGAAGCTGCTTATAGATTCTTGGAAGATATGGGGAACAAAGGTTACCCTCCTGATATCGTCACATATAACTGTTTTCTCAAGGTTCTTTGTGATCATAAAGATARCCAAGAAGCAGTTAAACTGTACATGAAAATGATTGAGGTTGGTTGTGTGCCGAGTGTTCAAACTTATAACATGCTACTAATGATGTTCTTTAAGATGGATGATCCAAATGGGGCGTTTGAGATTTGGCATGAGATGGATTCCAGGAGATGTATTCGTGATACTGATTCTTATTGTGTAATGGTTGAAGGGCTTTTTGGGTGTGAAAGAACAGAGGATGCTTGTGCTCTTTTAGAAGAAATCTTGAATAAAGGTATGAAATTGCCTTATCAAAAATTYGATTMTTTCTTGATGCAACTCTCAAGCRTAGGTGATCTTCGTGCTATTCATAGACTGTCTGAACACATGAGGAAATTYTACAATCCTGTTATGGCTCGTAGATTTGCGTTAAACCAGAAAAGGAAGAGTGTTAGTTTAAGGGGGAAGTGATCAGCTCCTTGTTCAAGAGGTAACATTTCTCGCTTTACAGTGTTCTGTTTCATGTCGATTTTATGGCATTCTGACAAGATTTTTGCGCTAAAAAGTTGGAAAATTGTTTTCTTGTTGAGTTGATATCTGGGCCTGCATAATTTATACAAACTAGTTGTCCAAATTTCTTTGCTGTTTGTTGCTTATCTGAAAATCAAGAATTGTTGAAATCAAATGGTATAAATTTATACACGTTGCATCATCCTATGATATCATGTACTAGTTTTTTTCACCACCAGCACTATTAACGGCACCCGAATTTTACACTCATTTGTATTACAAGCGAAGGATCGTGTGAGAAGGAGAGTTAAGGTGAGAAGCATAAGGAATCCGGACCCTCGATCACTTTTAATCTCAAACCCATGCATGAATCACGCATGCTATGGGGATTGATCTGGTATATCTCGGTGCATCTCATCCTAACGTGCATCCAAGGTTGGAGATTCTTTTTTTACACTTCTCACCGGAACCCAACCCTTGTATTACATAGGTACACTTATATAATACAATAAAATTGTTATTGAATTATAGATGCTACTATTCAAGCTAAATTAACATTCCGCTGTTTAATTCAACACTATATGCGTGAAATAATAACGCAATATATAATTATTTTGTAATTACCAAAAAAACATCAGCTCAACTTGTATATATAATCATCTGAATTTGCAGGTTTAAATTTTGAAAAGCCTTAAAGAGTAGTCTTGAACGAGGGAAACAAGAGAATCAAAACACTAGGAAGGAAAACGACCATTAGTCTCCATCTTCCAGGTTCCCATTGAACTTGGTGGAAAGGTGAAAGATGAAGCATATTTTTGTTCGTACAAAAAAAAAGAGTAACCGAATATCAGATGCTTCTTGTTCATCTACAATTTATGAGATCCCTTTATGATGTTACAAACACTCTAATTGGGGATTATCAGCCTTACTGACTCAAAAACTTTAAAATCAACTTTAAACCATAAGGGTGCGTTTGGTATGCAGACTAGGTGGGATTGGACGATACAAAAAGAAATAGTGTCATGTTTGGCATGCCATGGGACAAAAATAAGTTGGACAACATGGGACAAAAATGAGTTTTCATGGGACTGTTCTTGAGTTTTTCTGTTCCACCAAAAAAGGTGGAACAACATGGGAAGAAATCGAGATTACAATATTACCCTTATTATAAACTCCATCAGATACAAAACCTAATTATAAACTCCTCGCCTCCATCAGCTTGATTTTGCCTCCATCTTCAACGAACTCCAAGTCGATTCCACGCTCCAGCTTCCACGAGCACGAACGTTCCAGATTCGGATAAAATTTCTTCATCTTCCGTGGTTGTCGATTTCTCCATACTTTTTTGCACGAAATAACCAAATCGATTTCTCCATACTTTATGTGGTTGTCAATTTCACGAACTCCAGCTTCCACCAAATCGATTTCACGAACTCGATTCCACCAAATCGATTTCACGAACTCGATTCCACCAAATCGATTTCTCCATACTTTCCATGGTTGTCGATTTCACGAACTCCAGCTTCCACCAAATCGATTTCACAAACTCGATTCCACGAACTCCAGCTTCCACCAAATCGATTTCACGAACTCGATTCCACGAACTTGAAATGAGTAGACTGTAGCTGTTAAGTGTTGACTTAGGATGTGTTTGGTTCATTGATCTGTAGACTGTAGCTTGATCTGTAGACTATTGCTGTTAACTTATTATTGCAGATTTTTTATGGAATTGAATTGCTTCTTTTCGAAATCGATTGGCTACTGTTGCGATGCTTTGTGAGTTTTCATGGGAGTATGAATACAGAGTAGAAAGCACAAATAACTCTATTTATTGTAAACAATTATAGCATAATACAGAGAAGATTAGGTGTATCTTTTAACTTGATGTGATTTTCAATCTATTCAGCATTGCAATTGCTTTTTCAGTGGTTTTGGTGATATTGGTATTGCCTATGGTTGACTTGCTTTTAGTTGATCACATAAAATATATTATGAACTTGATTATATGATTCTATTCTTGGATTGAAGCCATTGGGAGCTTGGATATATTCTTTCTTACAGAGACATAAAATTGGTAATTTCATTGGGCAATACATACATGGATTTGAATTTAAGGGCTCTGCGTTGTTTTTCAACTGTTTGGTCAAGCCAATTAGCTAAGTCTGTGGTTGCTTTGGCCTTTTTTTATGGGTGAGATAGTGGCTTATGGCTTAAATGTTGTTTATTGCCGTTAAATTGTCATAAGGGGAGTGATCCTAGGTCTATGGGGAACAAACATTTGAAAATTACGACAAGATTACAAAAAACTCATAGTGCTGCCCATCAATTACTTAGGAGTAAGCAGAAAAGATAAAATGAATAGACAGAACAGGGATTTCATTCGTCAAATTTCGGAAAAATGCAAAACACACCCTCCCTTGAAACTTCATTGCAAGTGCACGTGAAACATCTTGATATATTAAACAGAAATATGAGAAAATTCTGCAATAGGGAATCTTGATTTTAGGTTTTTGGAGCTAGTGAACTTCAGAGGTCATGAATGAAAAACTTTCTTTTCACCAAATCTGGGCTGCGTGATGCTATTTATTACATTAGTTTTCTTTTTGCTATTTTTCTCTGTTCAAGAAATTAATTCAAAGTAAATGTGTTCCCAACTACAAATATGTGTGTGTGTGTATATCAATAAGATTTATGATGATATGATTTCGTTCTGCAGTTGCATTTCTCCACCGACAATCTTTCTTCTCAGAGGGAATTCTTGATTTATGTCGCACTAATGACTGGGGGAGCTCAATCTTGTAGAAATGATATACCTTCCATCAATTATAGATATAATCCTCATGGAGGAGCTTCTTTTGACTTTGGGATGTTACTCAAGAAGATTATGCTCCCAGCTCCCATGATAATGGCAAACACCCTGCTAAACAAGCTGAAGCCAGATCATTATACTAAGCACGGCTGATCTCATTTCAGGAGCCGGCCAGTTATGGAATTTTGCCTCTTCGTCTCTTCTTGTTTTACGTCATAAGTCAACATCAACACAGAAAAATGATAGCCTTCAGAAAGAGAACACATTTTATTATCCAGCCGAGGAAGGAAATATAATTGCGTCTATTTCTTCTGAGGGTCAGAATGTCTCAGTAAATTTAGAGGCCGATAGCCATGTTTCACCTACAGTGAATGTGCAAAAAGACTCGGACTCTGTATGTGTAGCCAAAAAACTCTTTTTTTGATTGTTGCATTGAGAGTCAGAGTTGCCTGCTTACTGCTTATGGTAAGATGATGCTATATTGCAAAGAGAAAGGGGATTCTAGTGTAATGATATATGAATTGCGAAATATATATGGATGGATGAGCAACATACAGCTTTCGAGTCCAACGTATAACGTGAACTCTACTGAACATGATAAGAAAAGAACTGATTACTGCTTTAATGCTAGAGAAACAGCTAGTGTTGAAAGAAGTAATCCAGAAAAGACTAGGCTTGATGACGGTATGACTACAAAAACTGGATTAGCTGAAACTCAGGAATCTTCATCGCGGGAATATGCAAACAATATGATGAAAACAAGCACAGGTGTTATGTCTCTGCTCAGAGTATCTTCTTCGTCCTATACAGGATGTTGAGGCAGATGGTAATGGCTCCATCGTTCCAACTTCTGACCTTCAACCTGACTCCAACATGAAGTATCAAGGTTTAGGTACGAGTCCTTACTTAGAATGGCAGCATGGGAAAGAGGACGAGTTAAGTAAGATCAAAGAAGGTCAAGAAAGGCAAGTTGTCAAGCAGGAAAGTTCTGCCATGCAGATTTTTTCATTAACACCATATAAACTACAGTATGGACTCACAAAGCAAGAGCATGCTTTTGCTGGAGCATTTGCTGGTATATTTGTCAGCCTGTGTCTGCATCCCATGGATACAGTTAAGACTGTCGTTCAGTCTTGCTGTACTGACCAAAGATCTATTCAATACTTGGGCAAATCAATTCTGCATGAAAGAGGTATTTGGTGCACTTTTACTTTGTTTTTGTTGAAGGACTTCTATCAAAACTGGTTTTGAATTTGTAATCTTGTTTACAGGTTTATCAGGACTTTACTGTGGAATTGCAAGCAATATTGTTTCTTCAGCACCTATTTCTGCAATTTACACTTTCAGTTATGAATCAGTAAAGGGAGCATTGCTTCCCCTCTTTATCAAGGTGAAGGGTTTTCTTCCGTTATTTGCAATTTCCCTGCCTATAATACATTCTTGCTTTACAGTGTTCTGTTTCGTGTCAATTTTAAGGCATTCTGACAAGATTTTTGCGCTAAAAAGTTGGAAAATTGTTTTCTTGTTGAGTTGATATCTGGGCCTGCATAGTTTATACAAACTAGTTGTTCAAATTTCTTTGCTGTTTGTAGCTTATTTGAAAATCAAGAATTCTAGAAATCAAATGGTATAAATTTATACATCATCCTATGATATCATGTACTACTTTTTTTTACCACTAGCACTATTAACTGCACCCGAAATTTACACTCATTTGTATTACAGACGAAGGATCGTGTGAGAAAGAGAGTTAAGATGAGAAGCATAAGAAGGAATTTGGACCCTTGATCAACTTTAATCTCAAACCCACCCGTGAATCACGCATGATACGGGGATTGATCTGGTGTATCTCGGTGCATCTCGTCCTAACATGCATCCAAGGTTGGAGATTCTTTCTTACACTTCTCACTGGAACCCAACCCTTGTATTACATAGGTACACTTCTATAATACAATAAAATTGTTATTGAATTATAGATGCTACTATTCAAGCTAAATTAACATTCCAATGTTTAATACGACAAACTATATGTGTGAAATAATAACGCGATATATAATTATTTTGTAATTACAAAAAAAAAAAAAACATCAGCTCAACTTGCGTATACATATACATCTGAATTTGCACGTTTAAATTTTGAAAAGCCTTAAAGAGTAGTCCTGAAGGAGGATAACAGGAGAATCAAAACACTAGGAATGAAAACGACCATTAGTCTCCATCTTCCGGATTTCCATTGAACTTGGTGGAAAGGTGAAAGATGAAGCATACTTTTGTTCGTACAAAAAAAAGGAGTAACCGAATATCAGATGCTCCTTGTTCATCTACAATTTATGAGATCCCTTTATGATGTTACAAACACTCCAATTGGGGATTATCTGCTTTTCTGACTCAAAAACTTCAAAATCAACTTTAAACCATAAGGGTGCGTTTGGTACACAGACTGGGTGGGATGAGATGGGACGGGACAAAAACAAATAGTGCCATGTTTGGTATGCCATGGGACAAAAATAAGGTTGGACAACATGAGACAAAAATGAGTTTTCATGGGACTATTCTTGAGTTTTTTTGGGATAAATCTTGAGATTACAATGTTACCCTTGTACATCAGATACAAAACCTAATTTGTAAACTCCATCGCCTCCATCAGCTTGATTCTGCCTCCGTCTCCCACGAACTCCAAGTCGATTCCACACTCCGGCTTCCACGAGCTCGAACTTGATCCCAGATTCGGTTAAAATTTCTTCTCCATCTTCCATGGTTGTTGATTTCTTCGTACTTGCCTGCACTAAATCGATTTCACGAGCTCGATTCCACGAACTCCAGCTTCCACCAAATTGATTTCTCCATACTTTTCTTGGTTGTCAGTTTCACGAACTCCGGCTTCCACCAAATCAATTTCACAAACTCAGATTCCTCGAAATCGATTTCTCCATACATTCCATGGTTGTCGATTTCACGAAATCCAGCTTCCACCAAATTGATTTCACGAACTCGATTCCACAAACTCCAAATCAATAGACTGTAGCTGTTAACTTAGGATGTGTTTGTTTCATGGATCTGTAGGTTGTAGTTGTTAATTTATTACTTTGGATGATGCAAAGTGTATAAATTTATTATTGATCTGTAGATTGTAGCCATTAACTTATTATTGCATATTTTTATGGAATTGAATTGCTTCTTTTCGAAATTAATTGGCCACTGGTGCAATGCTTTGTGAGTTTCCATGGAACTATGAATACATAGTAGAAATCACAAGTAACTCTATCTACCGTAAACAATAATAGCAGAATACAGAGTAGAAAGCACAATTACTGCAGTTTTTTAGCATTTGCATGTTATGTTGGGTTTGTAAATGGAAACCAATTCAGGAATCAAAGTGTCATCCCCTATTTAGAAGAATGATGGTGATGGCGAAGGCGATGTTGATGTGAGATTTTATTGGTATTGGCTTTATTATTTGATCAATCATACTGTCCTATTTTGGTTACCTATGAAACATAAACTCAAAGTCCTTCCAACTCGTGTATTGGCTTTCCTTTAACTTTCCTTTCCTTTCTAAGCCTTCATTATTTTGGACACATACAAGGCTAGAGAAACACATACAAGGTCTAGGAGGAACATTTAGCAATATTTCAATCGATCCAACCATCAATACTTCAAGGTTCCAATATATGGTTAACTTCATCCAAGTGAACACATACAAGTGGATGGCTTAAGTAATGAGTTTAAACTACTTGGACTTGGTGTCATGAAAATCATTTGAATGGATAAGTACTTTGGTGACAAACCGTCCCAATATCATTTTTGGAAGAGTTTGAATGATGATGTGAAACTAGAATTTGTGAAATCAATTTATGATGAGGACAAGTAGTAATGTTAGAATATGGTCAAACAAAAGTAATATTTTGGATGTTTAGATTATTTTTGGTACACTTGACATGTTTATGAAGACAATTTTTGTCTTCAAATGTTTAAACTTTTGATGATGTTATGATACGTGTTATTTACAATTGTTGTGTTGGAATATTTTTAAATTATGTACGTATTTACAATTGTTGTGTTGTAATGTTTTTAAATTATGTACGTTGTCCTTGGTCGTACCAAACGTAGGACAAACAATTAGTCATGTCCTATCCTATTCATTTTACGTACCAAACGTTATTTAATGGAAGTTATTTGTAACTCACAACTTAAAGTTTACAAGGACCTCACAAACATCATTTTCTCTTCGTGGGATGGGTTGTCATAAGTCTCATCCCTTTTTGTAGGATGAGTTCTTCATCAAACTGTTATTATGTTCTGTTAGTTTGTGGTTCGATAATCTCAACCATTGATTGTGCTTGATTTAAAGAGAAGTATATAAGAGCATATCTAATAGCTATGCTAAAATAGAAAATTTTGAAAATTTAAGAACTTTTTTGCTCGAACAACTATGCTAAACGATATACTAAAATAGAGAAAAGAATAAAGTCGAAATCTTCAAATTTGGAGAAAGCCGTAAAACTCTATATGAGAGAGAGAAACAATATTTTAATTATTTCACACCAATAAAAAGTATTGAAATTAAATGTACAGAAGAGAAAAATAATATTTATTAAATATAATAAATATTTTATAAATGTAGTTAATGTTATGATTGCAAAAAATAGAGTAGCTGTCGAAGTTGTAACTAGAGTTGGCAGTGGTGGAGGGATTGGACCGAAAGAAAAGGAATTATAGTTGTAGGATATCTAATGAATCGTCTCTAGAATTAAGGTCTTGTTCAAAGAGAAATATTTCAAATATCTAGAGTTTTTCTTTGTATATTATAGGGATGATTCTCTGCAAGAATCATTATTGAGAATTGTTTGATCGTTTTTCTATGGAAAAGAGACAATAAAATCAACTTGAATGTGGACTACTATTCAAAATCTTAGCGAAACACTGGATTTACTATCTCATATATATTTTAATAAAAAATATTTTTTATTCTTTATTATTAAATAATTATAATACAACTGTTAAAAAAGATACTCTAAAAGCCAACCAACGTTAAACGAAGAAAAGAATAAACAAGCATTTTGATTTTTGACGGGTTGTAATTGTAGCATATCCCATCCCATATGCTCCACCGTTAAAAAGGCCCTCTTGGACCGAAATTTATGACCACTAGCAACCACTGTCTTTATTGTAAAATTTTATTTAAAAAAGATTACTCTAAAATGATTCTCGAGGAACATAACATTTTTACGTTATGTTTTGGTTTATATGTTTATTATTAGTTTTTTTATTTTTAAAAATAATGTAATATTTTTTCATATATTACAAAGTAAGTTCTAATTTGATCCCGTGTGATTCAGTGAAATCTTTGAAAGTGAGACCTTGACTTTAATAACTCTAAATTTAATTTTTAGGCTCTAATTTTATTCTGAAAAAAGTGATCCTCCGTTAGTTTTCTTCGTTAGTGATAGGGACATTTTTGTCCATTTAAGCTACTTTTGTAATTCTTCTAAAAAATTAATTATATAATAATACATTTGTATTTATTATAGGAAATTAAAATCATCCATAAATATAGTAAATTATTCATAATTATTTTTCTGATAAATATTTTTCTAATAGAAAAAAAATTAAAAATCTGTATGTTCATGGATAATTTATTATACTTGTGCAGATTTTAATTTTCTATGATTTTAATTCTCTATTAGAAAAATATTTATTAGAGATTCTAATTTCCTATAATAAAAACAATATATTATATGATTAAATTTTTAAAGAGAATCAGGGAAGTAGCCTAATGGACAAAAATTCCCCCACCACTAACAAGGAAAACTAACGGAGTAGGTGACGGAGGATTACTTATAGAACAAAATAAGAATCACAGGGACCAAATTTAGAGTTATCATAATTTAGGTTCCACCTTCAAAGATTTCACTAAACTATGGGGACCAAAATTAGAGTTTACTCTATATTATATAATACTAGAGATGTATAAGGACCGAGTTTTTTTAGACTTTGTTTTAAGCCAAAAAAAGAGACTTGGACGATTTTAGGCCAGAGCCAAGTTTTAGAGTTAAAATAAGGACTTGATCAGGTCTTTCAGCCTGGGCCGAACTTTAGGATCCAAAATTTTCCGTTCGATTTTTTTTTCTTCTAGGCCAAGCTTAAAATTGAGCTTTTTTAGGCCGTGCCTGCCTCAAAATTTTGGCTTGATCGAACTTTAAGCTCACTAGGCTCGGATCGGACATGAGTCAAGCTTGTTTTTTTTTTGTGCATCTCTACTTTAGATATTAATGTTAAATAACAATTAGTAATGGTCCCAAAAACTTTTAGGTAAAGGTTCGAAAGCCACGTGTTTGATGAAAGCCGACATGAACCGGTAGGAACATATGTTATATATTTTGGAACAAAACTAGTTAATAGTTTTAAGTTTGAATGATATATGCATATTCCAACGTCTTCAATTGGTTCTTGACCAATATAATTGGAATTACAAAGAACAAAACGTATTGAAATTAGCATCATATGAAAAAAATATCATCAATGATTGGTGAATCGGTAAATTCATTTCTATTCATGTTTGCAAAAACAATGTTCTCTTCTTTTTTCTGATAATCTATTTATACTATACCAGATTAATAAATCCCTTAGTATCGAAATGGGTTCTTTACAAGAAATAATTACTTCTATGAAAAAAGGGTTCATAACTTCTATTCAAGCTGTTTATGTACTTGCAGATGATTTGACTAACCTTGCTCCTGGTACGCCATTTGCACATTTAGATGATACTACCGTACTATCAAGACCACGAATACTAGCAATGCCATCACTTACTTCAAGTACGGTACCACAATCATTTGATAGTAAACTACAAGTATGCAAACTTGGTTGATACACGGTATTGGAAGTCATATACCATGTTAGTACTATGGTACCGACTTATTGACATTTATTAGTTTTGTATTTTTCATGTATCAAATATTAAACATTATAACTTTCACTTTTTTGTTTGAACATTTTAATATTTACAAGTTTTATTCTTTAAAATTAAAAACCCTTAAACATCATATATCATATATGTTCTTGAAAACTCAAAATTTAAAGAAATGACAAGTTTTTGTAATTTAAAGTTAATGCAAAATCAGTAACAATATGTACCAATCAAAAAAATCAATATTAATTAAATTGATATCAAATACAAATGGTTGATATATAAAAGAAGACTTTCTACCTGAAACATAATTAGTTGATACGTGATATTTATAAATAAAAAAAAAACATGATATATAAATTCAGTTTGCATATTAATAAGAAAATAAAATATAATGATAAAAAGGAAAACACTTGAATTCCTAGATAGTGGGAAACAAAATAAATTTAAAAAAATATTAATTATTTGCAGTAAAGTAGGACTTGTCCACCAAATCACACGAGGTCTTCAAAGCATCATTGTCTTTTTAAAAAAAATATTTGCAAATAAATCTCTATATGTATCTAATGATGTTAACAGGGTAACTAAAGTTCATGTGCTTAAAAAAATTTAATTTTAAGGTTAAAAGTGTAATTTCTTTATTTAAGGTCATTTTCGTCAGAAGCCCCCATAAATTGTGTATATCAGATTAGTGATTTCTCTTGTATTTATCCTTTTTTTTTATAAAATTTACTAAAAACCAAGTTAAAAAATAGGTTAAATTTTTTGAAATTAATAAATAATCAATATATTAAAATATAATTCTAACTCTAAAAAAATAATTTTAAAAGTTGTATGCAGTTGATTAAATTTTCGATGACTTATATAAATCGTTCGACATATTTCTTTATCAACTAAACTTTGTAGTTTTATTTATTTGGTATGGAAATAATAAAATAACTTAAATAAATTAAGTTTTTATTACAATTTCTATGAAATGATATATTATTTTTTTGATGCAACTGATATATAATGTTTTTATGCTTGAATAAAATATTAATTTGAAAACCTCATAAAATTTTTAAAAAACTATGTCGATATTAGTATTAAACTAACAATTTAAAAGTTCTTATGTTTTATATAATTTTTTTTAATTCAAATTCTTTCATTATAATTTAATTTAGGTTTAGTAGACATGTAATTTATTTTGAGTTTAGTAATGTAATATTTTTTTATAAAGATAATAATTAAATATTATGTTATAACTCAATTATTATCTTAATTATATTTTAGATTCTTTATCTTTAAAATGAGATGTTTATTATGTATTTGATTATGTTTATCAGTTAATTATATGAATTCAAACATTCGACTTTAAAAAGTTGTATCCATGCACTGTTAGTTGTAATCTTGAATTTTAAGTAACATGCATTAATAAACGGTACTTGATGCATAAAAAATGATTTTTAAGACTTTGTCTCAAATGTTTTATAATATAATATATATGGATTATATTTATGGTCATTGTGGTTACCGCTTTGTTTTGGATTTGGTCCATTTGACTAACATTCATTAAAAAGTTTGTTAATTCATAGATAATTTGGTCATTTTATAATTTTCTTTAAATGTAATTTAAAAATAATATATGTGTGTATATGTAAATGTATATAGGAGGGAGGAAGGGACCCCAGTCAAAAACTCAAAAAAAAAAATTATAAGTTAACATTTAGGTTTTACATGATGCACTTCCCCCATTACATTTTTCCACGTGCCCGCAACCCCAATCAAAACCGTTACTCCAACAAAAAAAATCTGTTGAAGTCAATCAAAAAAACCAAAAAAATTATTCGAAATCGACAAAATCACTAAAAAATCTCTTGAAATCAGTAAAAAAACTTTAAAATCCCTCGAAAACGTTGTAATTAGGTTAAAAACACATCGGACGATTTTGCGGGTCTTTAGTCTACCTTAAAGATGACCCCGTTGAACAAAAATCCTGGATCCCCCGCAGCACATAGAGACACGAAAATTGTCCACCCGACTTCTTCCCCTAGCTCCTCGGAACCCTTACCTCCGCTAATAAATTTAAATGAAAAATAATATAAATTATAAAATTCGTTAGCTTATTTTTCATCCTTGTAAACCTGAATTAAACTCCATTTTGAATTTTAGAATTTGATATTATGCATCAAAATTTGTATTGCACAATTCATGTACAACCACCTCACCCATCCAAAACTCGACAACGAAACCCTCCCAATCGATAACATCGCTCCACCGTTTCATATGAATAAAGAAGCAAAGCTGACTCAACTAGACGATAGAGGTTGTTTAAGAATCAAGATAGGCACCATAAAAGAAAGAACTTCACTAGTTTACTTCACGTAATAGTCCTAGTAAATACCCGTGCTTTATAGAATAAGCCCTCTGCAAAACATATAGGTATTCATATTACAAATTTTATTAGACATAAACTTAGGGAAATTGACTAAAATGACCATATTTCACAACCAAATTAACCTCCTAACCATTTTTCTTCGAACATTTATCTAAAAGTCACTAGGTCTGTAATACCCAGTTCCGTAATTAATCGACAAAAAGATCAACGTTTTTAGGCCATACCCGTAATCACCGGTCCACAACTGTTATGGATCTGGCCCAAAACCTATTTTCCAATGAAAGTGGATACTTACAGATATGACATTACATGTTCAAGGAAAATGGGTTTTGGGCTCGATCTCTAACAATTATGGACATGAGCAAAAAAAACTCTAGAATTTTGTCGTTTAGTTGGTCCGCAATCTGGGTATTGCGGACCTAGTGACTTTTGATCCGGTGCCATTTAACGAATCTCATCATAATATGCATCCAAGGTGTGTGTGTGTGTGTGTATATATATATATATATATATATATATAGTTTTTTTTTACTCCCATTCAGCAGTTGAGGCAAAGAGGGGGTTCGAGGTCGAATTCATGACCTTTCTTGTATTTAGACAAAGTTGTCCTACCATTTAAATTACAGACTACAAGGAAAAAGAAATAATTAATTATTGGAATGAATGCATTATTTTATTTTTGTAATATAATTGGTGTGATCACCGCAATGATAGATGATTGCATATTTATTTTAAAAATATATATCTTTTCAATATTGTTTTGGTCAAAAATTTAAATTTGGAATGATTGTAAGTTGGAGATCTAAAAGCCCAAAATATGTTTTATTGATTATTGCAATCCACTATCACTCACTACCTTCTCTGTATAAAACATCAATAAAAAGTATATAAATTTATTAATAACATGTCACGAATCTCACAAAAACAAGTTGGTCTCATGTATACTCGATCTAAAGTATCCATCTTAACATATATGTATACACAAACTCGGTTACAATATTCATATTTTAATTTTTTTTATTGGAATAATATTAGAGTTTGTTCGTCTAAAATATCCTAATAATCATTGAAGGAATAATAAAAATAAATAGAGTAAACTGTAAATTTGGTCCTTGTCGTTTGGTGGCTGTAACATTTTGGGTCCCTACAATTTTGAGATTACGAATTGACCATTGTGGTATGCAAAACGATCGGATTTGATACCTCTTGACCGTTTAAAGATTCTGTTAAGTTAGAAGCAATTCAGTCTTTTGTCATTTTCTAATCCCTTTTCTTTGAAAATAAACCCTACTTGATATTATACAAAGAGAAAAGTCTAACAAAATCCAATGAACTTTAGTGTTTGGAATGATTAAGTCATTGGATAATTTTTTGGAACAAATAAGTTCTTGGACATTCCAAAATATGTTAAATAACTCATTGGACAATTTTTTTGGAACAAATAAGTCCTTGGACATTCCAAAACATGTTAAATAACTTATTGGACAATTTTTTTGGAACAAGTAAGTCTTTGAACAATTTAAAACATGTTAAATAACTAATTGGACAATTTTTTAAAACAAATAAGTCATTGGATAATCCAAAACATGTTAAATAACTCCTTGGACTTTTTTAAAACCTGTTGGATACATTCTTATGACTTGTACAACTAGTTAATGTGGTAAAATAATGAAAAAAGTCCAAAAAAAACCTAATAAACATTCATATTTTGAACGATTAAGTCCTTAAACATTTTTTGAACCAAAAAGTATTTAGATCTATAAAATTAAACAAATATAACAAAAAAAATACTTACATTTACAAAAAAAATAATTACATTTAAAAAATATTTTTGATAAAAAATATTTTAATAAAAATAAAAATATATTTAGTCAGTGATTTTTCAAACTAA
>NC_037538.1:11180677-11202904 GCF_001531365.2 Cynara cardunculus var. scolymus | reverse complement strand
CACTGACATAATATATTTTAATTTTAATTAAAATAAATTTTATCAAAAATCTTTTTTAAATGTAATTACTTTTTTGTAAATGTAAGTACTTTTTTGTTATATTTGTTTAATTTTATAGATCTAAATACTTTTTGGTTCAAAAAATATTTAGGGACTTAATCGTTCAAAATATGAATGTTCATTGGGTTTTTTTTTCCGAACTTTTTCACTATTTTACCACATTAACTAGTTGTACAAGTCATAAGAATGTATCTAACAGGTTTTAGAAAAGTTCAAGAAGTTATTTAACATGTTTTGGATTGTCCAATGACTTATTTGTCCAAAAAATTATCCAATAAGTTATTTAACATGTTTTAAATTGTCTAAGGATTTATTTGTTCCAAAAAATTATCCAATGAGTTATTTAACATGTTTTGTAATGTCCAAGAACTTATTTGTTCAAAAAAATTGTCCAATGACTTAATCATTCCAAACACTAAAGTCCATTGAGTTTTTTTAGACTTTTCCCTTATACAAACCACAGGGACCAAATTTGCATTTTATTATAATATATTCATCCCAAGAACACGTCGTCCCCTTCACAGTCGATGTCCTCCATCTTCTCCGGTGACCACCTCCCTACTTCCCTTCTGCCATGTTCTCACTTCCAACCACCATCGTCTTCATCCTCCAACTGCCACCAACCCTTGTGACCACCACCCTTCAGTTACACAATAGCTATACAACTGCTCAAAGATGACGAGGAACACAACAACTCGATCTCTCTGTGTTAATGGAGAAGACGAAATCAAAATCGAAAACTCAAGATTCTTTATCTAACGATCTCTGTAAATAGTAGAGATGGAAATTTACCCATAAGAGTGGGTACCCGACCCTAACGGGGCAGGGATTCCCAGATTTGGCGAGTAACAAGGCGGCGAACGAGATCTAATTTCACACCAGAAGCTGTGTGGGGATGGCATTACCTACCTCTAATCCGACCCGATTAAAATTTTATCTTATTTAAAAAATGTATATAGTGTGTGTATAAATAAATAAATATGTATATATTTATTATTAATGTAATGATGATTTCATTATAACTTTAATTTTAAAATACATTGTTTTTTATTAATTTTTACTAAACGGGTATCCAACGGGTTCCTCAAACCCGTCGATGATTCCTTCCCCCTGAACTCGTCGGGGTTAGTCGGGCGAGGGTCGGGGATGGAAGGCTTAAACGAGGGTCGAGGACGAATGATGTATTACCCACCCAATACCAACCCCGTTTCCATCCCTAGTAAATAGAAAACCCCTAGCAGATATGGGTTTGATTTCAATTTAAATTTTCACCTTTGAGTTTGATTTTGATTGTGTTTTGGTGGGAATGAACTAGTCTATGTTCTTAATGGTTTTTGCCAAGAAAGATGATCAAAGAAGGGGATAACGGTGGGCCTGGATGGTGTAGGCGCATTTTTGTCATTTTATCAATTTCTTTTTGTCTTTTACCGAATCAAAACTGATCATGATTTTGGTCCCTGTGATTTTTGAGTGGGTAAAAAAGTAAAAAAAAAATCGACAAAAGAATGAAAACGTCTTTTATTTGATGTAACCTTTTAACGGTCATGTGGGGGGGGGGGGACCAAATTTAAGATGTTTTTGCAAACTACGATGGTTATCATGTAATTTCGGAACTATAGAGACGAAATATGTTATATTGGACAAACCATAAGGACCAAAATGATATAAAATTGAAAGCATGAATCAATGAGATTCTTAATTATTAGGGATTTAGTGTAGTTGTAGGTGTCAATATGGCTACCAATGGGAAGTAGTCTTTATTTTTGTGATTCTTTTACCTTTTATTCAAGAAATTGTCATGTTGTTCAATTATTTAATTTAGAAATGGCAATGAGAGTGGAATAAGAACAAGTGCATTAGGATTGAAGATAACAAGTATGTGTGTATTTGAGCTTGACCAAGAAGAAAATTATTGGAATTAGATGAGCATATATAAAAGGAATATATGCCCAATATGTTTTTGTTTGAAAATGTCGAACCTGTCGTTACATATGATTTTTGGAGACTTGGAGTACGTGTTATGTAACAACTAGTCTCATATATATAAAAAAAATTTAGATTTGTGAGCTTTTTATAGGCTCGTTGTATGCTACAAATAATTTCTACAATGATTTTAGGTTGATTTGGAGGTTATTAGGTAGGGCTGTTGCTTTGGGATATCGGGGGTTACAAATTGTATTGGAGGCGTTCCTTGTACATTGAAATGTTGGAGCAAACCTCATGGAGCACGAAAGGTGTTTGTAACATCTTAGACAAATACTAGGCAAGGGAATGGATCCCGATACGTCAGCGAACCCGTTCCACCTGCCCCAGTTGGGATGTGGATGAGGATGGGTATCGCACTCCCTATCCACCCTGTACCCTGTACCCGTTATGTATTAATTAATTAATAAAATATATATCACTTATTTCAACTATTGGTAAAAATTCATTATTTCCTATTTTCTGACTAGGCTTAGAATCTAAAAATGTTATTTTTTGGATGTTAATATGTAATATTTTGTATGCCAATTCAAAATACAATTACTCGATATGTTTTAAATGTTACTCGATATAATTTTGGATATTACTCAATATGTTTTGGTACGTGTGACGTTAAGTTTTTTTAGATTAAGTTGAATTTCTTTTAGTTTTAGGTTACTAACTATTATATGATCATGTTATGATTTTTTTGTATTAAATTAAATTCCTTTCGATTTCAGGTTTATTAGAAATATGTAAGGTTTAAATATGTGTGGTATCTCACATATTTGATTTAAACTAACTTACATAGACGGGAAAAAAAATCCCCGTTTCCCCATTGGGGATGCAGATGCGATCATATTTCCCGAAGGAGACGGAGACGGGCCGGGATAGGGGTTAAGGTCCTCATCCCATCCGCGCCTCATTCCCATGCCTAACCACATCATAGATGAACAAGGAAGATGCTGGGGAGGCCCGACGAGGACCTCATGAATTTAAGTGGAAGATTTTGTAACATTCTTTTTTATGTGGATAGAAAATTATATTGTAAGTTCTTGTAGGTTTAAAAAATATATATGAAAGTATATTATAAGGAATATAAGCTTATTCATGAGAATTATCACAAACAAAAAGGAAAAGGATAATCATGTATTATTCAAATTCGTTGTTAAAGTTTAATAGAACATAATCAAACCTTATTTTTTACGATAATGTATTTCATCGTTCAATACTTTTCAACCATAACTGAATAAATTAATTATGAGATATTTACCAACAAAATGTTATTGTTTTAAATTAAAACCTCCATAATATTGTGTTTGTTTATTGTTTTTTATGATATTAATTAACAACTTGTTTGCATTTTCTAAAATGGCTAATTATGGAGCATGGTAATGAGCAAGTATTTGACAAACATGATAAAGGTTAGAAGCACAATTAAGTGAGCAAACAATAAACTAGTAGCTCCTAGGCTATAGGGTTGAAATTCCTTTGACTAATGCATTTTCATTTGTGGCTTTTAGTTGAGGTAATAGACAATAAGCTTTTGTGCTACTTTTAGGTTATATATATATATATATATATATATATATATATGAATTATTATACAACCTTTTATATTTATACAATAATATAACTTAATCTCAACCGTCCAATTAATTTGATCAATATGTGATTTCATAGAAGTTTTGATTGTTTTTTAATATAAAGTATTGATCATGATTAATAAAGCATATTCATCTTCCATAAATATTCAAATCATAATAAATGAACTCTCATTATTTTCATAAATATCTTAGTTTATAGGGTTGCATTAGTTGTACAAATGTGATGAGTTGCATTTGAAACGAATACATACACACACACACACTCTCTCTCTCTCTCTATATATATATATATATATATATAAATAATATAATGTTATAGACAACAAGGTTTTGTGCTACTTTTAGGTTATATATATATATATATAAAATGTAATCGACAACAAGGTTTTATTCTTCACCTTATTTATTTGGAAACTTTTTGCAACATTTTTGGTAGTTTATTTTATTTTGTGATTTCACTTTATTCTTATGCTACCTTTTTCTTGTTTTTAAATTATAAACCTCATTTATATCATATTTTATTGGTTAAATTACTTGACCAATTTTGGTTGTTCAAAAAATTATATTTTGGTGAAATATTTGCCTTTTGGTTAAATTATTATATACCTTATTTGGATTTGGCTGTGTGGAGGGTAAATATTGATTTAATTTTTGTTATTAAAATATAATATAGAACTTTTAATGATTGAAAAGTAAATTATTTATTCAATTTTAATATTTAATGCAATTAGTCCTTAGACAAGGGATATTAACTTTGATTATTTACAATCTTATACTTGAGAGTCAAAGATTCCCTTTTTATAATTCATTGTTTTCAATGAACCATTATTAAAGTTTAAGCCTAAAATGTATTAATCCCATGTGATTAATTAAGTGGGGAATTTTGGTTTTACCACTTTACGAGAAATTTGTACCATCTAAATTCACATTTATCGTGCTTTCAAAACTACAACCCTTGATTGTCGTTCATGAAACAAACTAAATATTTTATTAATCTGTATACAATCGTTTTACAAATCAGGTGACAAATTTATTTTTAAAAAATAAAGAATCTCGCATCTTGCATCCATAAAAGATACGTATGTTTTAATCGCTTATTTTGTTTCAGACCGGTTTTAAAAAATTGTAAGCATATATCAATAAAAGATCGAAATGAATACCATCTTTAAACTTCACGAATAAACCATCAAATAAAATGATAATTAAGGTTTAAATGTCGGCATCGAGTAATTAATTATTAATTATTTGGTCTGAAAATATAGCTTTTTAGGGCACTAACTACAATAGATCCAACTTGCATGGATGATCCAGGTGCATTGAACTTTAGGTATCAGTATGAGTTACTCAAGAAATTTGCATTTGCCACAACTTGAAACCCATAAATGAATTATATTCTTCAACTTTTTCTAGGCATATCATTTTATCAAACACTTGCTGCAAATGGAGTTGGTGGCTGCTGGAATTACGTCTTTCATTCCATTTGTTTCATTTGAAAAAACAAGATATAATAAATGAATTCTGAGTTTTTTTAACCATTGCATACTGTTGTCTCTATCACCTAAGATTGTCATAAAGCAGAGATCCAAGGGGGGAGTAGCCTGAAACCTCTACGGATTTTAAAAAGAGGTCTACTGAAGAGTTTTTAGTTTCATGATGATCTGGATGAATTTTAGAGGGTTGGAAACCTTCTTGAAATTGTTTCTAAACTTGGTGAAAATTCGCCAAAGTATAGCTCAAAGTCTTTGTAATCAGAGTCCTCTGAATTTTTGCTTAGTTATAATAGTGATTATAACTCCAAAGCTCTGGACCTTAAGGCTACAACTTCTGAACTATGGGTTGTTTACAAAGGTTGGTACGTAATCAGAGCCTCTGAACCTTCTGTGCAGAGCCTCTGATCTTGAGCTTCACCTATGGGATCGGTACTTCCGACTCCGCCTCCGAAGTCAATTGTAATCGTCGATCTCTATTATAAATATATAAACGGTTGATCTTGTGTATATACATATACCAATTTACGCCTTAATTCGTGTATGAAATTTTTATGGATTATCCCAGTACTATCATGTTAAACTAAGGCATTAAGAAGGCGAAATATAAGTATCTTGAAAGTGATTTCCATTACACGATCTAGAAAATTGTCCGAGTTATTCTAACCACAAAACCCAGATGCCCCGACAAATTTAACCAAAAATAATTTATATGTTATAGTTAGCGATTTTAAACGATTTTCAAACCATAAGTAGGATGGCTTATTGTCCTTTTTGACCAAGTTTAGGGTTACATACCACATCAATTATTACGCTTGATAGAGAAGTGCGTATATTACCAATGATTTAATTTTGGGAAGGTATTCCAATTCATCTTTTTAGACAATATTGCTTTTAGGTCTTCAATTTTTTTTTTTGAAGGACCAAGACATGAAGGTCAATAAACTCATGGTCCAAATTTGTTTGATCTAATCTCGTGAGATCGACA
Organism: Cynara cardunculus var. scolymus; assembly: GCF_001531365.2. Lineage (NCBI taxonomy): Eukaryota > Viridiplantae > Streptophyta > Magnoliopsida > Asterales > Asteraceae > Cynara > Cynara cardunculus. The sequence continues at coordinate 11,196,800 of NC_037538.1, read as the reverse complement.
ACTTATAACAACACATACGACCAAGAGAGTATGGTAACAAGTTTTGAGCACCCATTTCTAGCTAAGCCGATGCTAAAAGAAAGATACGTGAAATCAAAACCATACGCATATATGCCGTTGTTTTGCGCATGTCGTGAAAAGTTGTATTAGAAAGACGAGATTCAACATGATCATTGGTGTAATAATAAATTAAGTATGCATAATATTCATGATATAACTTTACAATAGACGTCCAAAGGCAGGATGCCCTTTGTAAACTATTGAAGAGGGATATTTTGCTTTAGAATGGAAGGCATAATCCCCACTGGCCTAAGCTTAGACAATGGACTTAAAATCAGATTTCAGAATTAATGAAGAAGCAATAGGGAACTTCTTTACACCCTTGCATTTTAATATAAATTCTTGTCGATTCATTTATATCATTCTTCGGTATTTTAATGTCCGACTTCTTTTGACAAGAATTTGGAGCGAAGTCAACACCAGCAATGGCTTCTTTTTCCTCCCAATTGTTCTTGCCGAACGATTTTATTAGTCTGTTTGAGTACTATCATGATCTAGAACATATCCCTCGATCAATAATTCAATTTCTTTTAACATGGCTCGATCGGTACTTGCTTAATTTAATAAGATCATGTACAATCTTAAAGTATGTGGACTAAACGAACAAAGGTGGCATAGATAAAGTACTCTAGCAGATGAAATATCTGCTTCAATTAATGCTTAATTGGTGTATATATTGACGGCTGTTGTACCATACAAAAGCTTAAATCATTTAGTGTATCAAGACAACATGAATTCAGAATTGTTAGAAAGGTTACTGACTCTCTTAGTTAACCTTGTTGATTTGACTTCGAAAGTTACTTCAAATCCTGGTTATAAATCCAGAAAATATGTACAAAATTGGTTCTAGTTGCGACCACTCAAGAAAATCTTGAAAACCCTAGCTAGTATTTATATGAAAAGACTACTAGTTTGTTTTCAGTAAAAACTTTGACAATGCTCATCGAAAGGTTTCTTTTTTATAATCATGAACATGATCTTATCAACCATTACAATTAGTCTTAATTAACCTTGGAAGTTACACGAAAACCCTAGAAAGTAGCTATAATCGTTCAAGAAAATCTTGAAAAACTTGTCATTTATATGAAACCTTTTTAGGAGCCGTTTACCAAACGTTAAGCAGGTAATTAAGCACTTGCCTTACAAGGTGTACATGACAAAGACCAAAAATCTTACCCGGTAAGAGGCATAACAATTATTAGGTCCAAAATTTTTACCCGGTAAGAGACATAGCAAAGATCAAAAATCTTACTCAATTAATAAGTAATGAAACTTAGTAAAAGATGTTTATCAACAACTCATTTTGATGGCTGCAAATGTTACCCAATAAAGTAAGCAAGAGTGGTGACTCTTTGCCCATTACCCGATAAACATTTGATGATTAAACGGCCCCTTAGATCAGCTATAATTTTTCAAGACAATCTTTAAAAGCTAGGTTATAAACATCTTTCAATAAAATCTATATGCAAACGATTTTCAAGAAAATAATCTTGAAACCCATGTTTAATTTTACGAAAATTGTAATACTTCTTGAGCAAATCTTGAAAAACAAAGTTGCAAATGTCGAAACCAAAAAATTGTAATACTTCTTGAGCAAATCTTGAAAAACAAAGTTGCAAATCTTGAAAAACGTAGTTGCAAATGTCAAAACCATGATTATAACCTCACTGCAAAACCTTAAAATCCTTGTTATTTATACGAATACCCCAGTTCACTTCTCAGTAAATCTTGAAAACGTCCTTGCACATTAAATTTTTCAAGGTGGTGTAGCTACTTGTATTTTTTTTCACTTATTAGATGCATCACAAAAATAACGTACATGTTGCACCATCGTTTTCTCACTACTTTTATATCAACATGACTACATATAAGCTTCATTTACAATATATACAGGAATTGCATATTAATTCTAAGATAAATACTAATAACAACCAAATATACATGAATGTTCTTGCTAAGCATTGTTTTAGTGACGACGACAAATCGTATCAGAATAGTTGGTTCTTTTTGTACCGTTATTTCTTAAATAATCGTCATAAAACCCTGCTTAATTGTACTGATTCATAACATTCAGAAGTAAAACTATTAGAAATTAAACCCCAACCACATATATAAACACCATTGATGTACAACTTTTACTGCACAATGCAGTTGATTATTGATTGTCATGGGCCACCTAGTATGGTATAATATGGTCCTCCTACATAGTATAGTACAAATGAAAATGAAACAACATAGGCAATGCATTTAGTGCTAGAAAAGCTCATTATCAGTTTTACCATATATTTTATACACTTTCTTGGTGAAGCTTTGACTCAACCATCAACACCAACCCCATTAAAAAACTATCATCCCTCCCATTAAAGTCAAAACATAAGTTATCACTTCCCATTTTATAAAAACAGAAGATTAATGAAATTAATGGTTAATTTTGTCCGTTTAAATTGTGAATCATTCGTTATTCTATGATTTTTGTCTGAGTTTCGTTTATTCAAAATATTAACAGATAGTTTATTTAAACCAGTAACTTTTGCTCAGGATACTGTTCTTTTTCTTGAAAAAACAACTTTATCCTCTTTTTCTCAACCCTTCTATCTATTTATCAATGGATTTTCAGCCAAATATATAAGTTTTAGGGTACGAATGTAGTTTAAGTATAATTTAAGTTTGACACTTAAACTTTACGTATTAAACTTTAGTTTAGGCTTTATAATGGAATAATTAGTACGGTTTAAGCATTTGTTCTCTATAATCTCAGTCTCCTTCATATGCCCTACCAATTACGTGAAGACACGTAATTCTTTCATTTTTAATATAAATTTGTTTAATTTATGTTTTATATACCTCTTTGATTATGTATTTTCATATAGTTGATGGATCGAAATGAAACATAGAATTTAGGGACATGAGATTTTTATCCAGTATGTATAGTAATCATGCAAATTTAGATGAAGCTAATAATTATAAAGGTCATCATGCTAGAATATTTATTTCAATATCTCCATGCGAGAATAAAGTTTGTCGAGAACAAGAAAGCGATTGTTTTCGACATCTCTATAATTCTATATGGTTTTAGAATATAGACTTTGTTCGTCTTATCTTGAAAATCAAATCAAAATCCTAATCCTAAAACGGTTAGGATGTGTTGAAAATGGTCGTTTTATCTTTAGTAGCAACATTTGCGGGACCATAACCACTACAGTTTTGACAAACTTTCCGTTCGACATAAGCGTTGTTCTATTTCATGTATTACATTCAACATAATTAAGATGAACACATTTGTAAGATCGTATTAATATTTTTAAAAAATATTTGATTGTTTATATAAAAAAAACCCATCAACTTTAAATGAAGGATTAATTTATTGGACATGCTATGGAATATTTAAAGGCAAGTGAAAGAAAGTATCAACACAAAAGGCAAAACTTGCCTTTCAAAAAAGTTTTCTTATTACGAATGTTGCCTTTACAAACTACATAAAAGTTATAAGAACGCGACTTATCAAGAAAAATATCATATATAACTGTTGTATTGTTTTTCATATTACAACATGATTTAATTGACTGTTATAACAGGTAAGTTAATACAGCAATTACATTCGACATTTCTATTGAACTAAGAATGTTGATCCCTAAAGCGAAGCGTATGAAGTTTATCACTTATTAATTCAGATAAAAAAAAGCCTAAATTTAAGTTGAAGCTAATAATGACAATAATACTAATTATTGAGTAATCATGTGTTTAATTATGAATAAAGCCGAATTGATGAAATTGGCCGGCGGATGGATAAGTGTTGAAAATTTGTCCTCGTCCTATCATTCGTTCGTCGTCATCTTCGTGAAATCCATCCATCTACACATTTGACATGCAGAATTCAGTAACTACGAACAAGTCATAAAGGCTTAGCTATCAAATATTTTGGTAAATAATTCAATCTAGAAAGCTATCAAATAGAATCAGATACCAAGAATGTTTTGAGAGAGTAATGATATGTAGGCTTCTCATAGAGTTACCTACCTCGTCACACTAGCAACCAGACTGTTTGTTTTTTGTTTTTTCTTTTATTTATTTAGCATTAAATACAAGAAATAAAAATTATTACCCAAAGTTCCTCGTCGTCTCCATATCGAAGGAAAGTTGTGGTTTTCGGGATCTCTCCAGGCTCGTCATTACGTGCAAATCTACCACGGATTCGTGGACGATTATCAGCAAGGGTCTTCCGACATGCATACTGTGTTGAATTTAAACATCCATTAAACAATTAATTTTATTCATTCTATAAAAAAAAATTAGTGAAATGACCAAACTACCCCTTTATAAACAATTACCTTAATTGTTTTGTTGAAATTCCTTTGTGTCCTCTTTGCTCTATACCTCAAGATTTTCTCTTTCCTCTCTTCTGCATTGTAACGTCCCACCTTGAAGTTTGCATCCTCCATGAATGAAGTCTCTGTGGCTAATGGACTTGAAGACAACCTTTGGCTTGTTTGGTTCACCTTTGGACTCTAAAAACCCAAGGATAAAAAAGAAATTAACCACATGTTACGACATAAATAAGTAGGACGACTAGTGATGTTTGTCTCTTTTGATCCGACATAAAATTTAAGTTGTCATCATTTAACATCTACGGTTTAACAGTTTTTTTCACGAAAGAGTTTTTCAATCTCATACATATATACATGTTAGACTCTTTATCATTTAGTAAAAGTTTATACGAACAAATCTTAAATCATTTTTTAAACATCCCAAAGTTTTGGGTGATGTGTATGTGTGAGTGTATATGTATTTGGAGATTCAAATAGAAACAACAAAAAGATCGGAAAGGTGGGTCATTGACAAATTACTAAAATACCCTTTGATAGAAAATCTTTAAAATGAATCGATCAGTGGCTAGTTTTGGAGTAAATGAAGTAAGAGGACTCACTTGTAAATCACCAGTGCTGCAAACCCTTCTCATATGGGTAGAGGAGAAGCAATTATCAGGTGAGGAGAGGTGTTGGGAATGAAGATTTGGGGACTCAATGAAGCCATCAAGTTTTGGTTGATAAAGAACACCATTTGATGATTTCCCTTGTTGGAAAGAGTTGCTGCTGTAGCTCCTCTGCATCATCTTCAAGGCATTGTCAGACCCACCATAGAAGCTGTAATTATCATACAAGGGTAGCTGACTTTCTTCTGTTTTGACTTCCAAATTTGAGGAATTTACAGAAATACCCATTTGGTAAAGAGAGAGGTTTTCAAGCTGGTGGCTTGGCGGGGAGGAAGAGAGGAGGGTGGTGGCAATTTGGTCAATTTCATCAAATGGGGTGTCAAGATTTTCTTGGGTGGTCAAAGGTGGTGATGATGATGATGATGATGGTAGTAAAGGGGTGTAATTGTAATTATGTTCTTGGAAGGCTTGGAGGATGTCAATGGTGGATGAAGAATCATTGAATGGTGAAAATGGATCATTGAAGAAACACCCATCAAATTCATAGATTTCGGAAGACATCAAAGACAGATGAAACCTTGATCAACTCGAAATTTTAACTGTCTTTGCTTTTCTCAAACGACGAGTGCAACGCTACTCAAATTAATATTCGTCCCTTCGAAATGTTATTCGACAATCTCTCTCCCAAAAATTCTCTTTCAAAGATGAGAAGAGACCAATTTAAAAATTCAGCCTCTTGTTCAGCACTCAAAATAACTAAAGACCAGTCCACTAACTTCCACTATATATACAGGGTGATTTTCTAAAAAACACCCTTGAACTTTTCCTATATTGCCAAAAACCCACCCTCAGCTACAGAATTGTCTTTTCCTTTTTTGTTATCACCACTAAGTTATTGGGTTCGTCTTTTATTCCTGTTCTTTGGATTGAAATTAATTTATAAACATTAAACATGCTCATATTGTCAATTAATAAAGTGGATGTTGGGTGCATATAGTGACTACCACCTCCAATTCATGTGACGAGTTCTAAAGCGTGAGCGTAAGTTGCGACCTGCGAGGAAACAGACAATACCACTACGTTGGTTGGACAGAATGGTATTAGAACCATCTATTTTGCCATCGACATGGCGGCGTGGTGCGGCAAACATCAAGGACAACGAGTCCCTAAGTGAGGGATGCTTATAACATATTAGATGAGAATATGTGTAGTCCCTTCAAGTAATGTGACACGTTTTGAAAACGTGAACTCAAAGTACAACCTACATGCAAAGCAAGAACTCCCACGTGGAGATTTCACGTAATCAACGTAAAATATTCTCAAAATGAAAAACAAAACCACGGAATTGAAAAAAATGATAGTTATCATTTATCAAATGGAAATAACAATGTTTAATCAAAACAATGTTAAATAGATTGCATAAGGAGGTGAAAACAAGGGGGGTCCTACGGAGAATGTGTTCAGAAATATATAAGAATCCTTAAATTGTCAAGAAGAGAAAGACGGGGATTGACCAAGGTCAGTGGGGGTGGGGGAAAAGTAAAGATACTCATATGACCAACGTCGGTGGGGAGAGGGGAAATTGAAATATTTTATCAAAAACAATTTGTATTTAAATTTATATTAATAAGATTCACATCAATTGATACATACTAAAAAATGTTCATTTGTAATACCAAGTCAGTGTTTACTGATGACATGCAGACTTGAAGACTTACAATAGATTTGTCCCAAAGTAAGAATTATAGATACTTTTTTTGTAAGGGTGTCCGGGCCAAAGCCCGACCAATCCCCGGCAAATTTGGAGGCTAAACATGGCCCTACTTAAATGTCGCCAACAATCCCCTCCCAGGGCTCGAACTCGGGTTCATGACTATGCCATGCCCAAGCCTTTACCACTAGGCTGGAAGGTCTTTGACAGAATTATAGATACTTCATTACATTAATTGTGAATTTTGATTTATCGTTACCCAAATGAAATATTTATTTGCTTAATTTATTGGACATGCTATGGAATATTTAAAGACAAGTGAAGAAAGTATCAACACAAAAGGCAAAACTAGCCTTTCAAAAAAGTTTTCTTATTACAAATGTTGCCTTTACAAACTACATAAAAGTTATAAGAACGCGACTAATCAAGAAAAATATCATATATAATTGTTGTATTGTTTTTCATGTTACAACATGATTTAATTGGTTGTATAACACGTAAGTTAATACCATGAAATTGGAAAAAATGATAGTTATCGTTTATCAAATGAAAATAACAATATTTAATCAAAATAGTGTTAAATAGATTGCATAAGCTTATTCTATACAAATATTTTCATTAGCAAATCAAATATCTAATTTGTACTTTTTTATCATAATAAATATTCAAATGTGACATGTATTAAATAGATTTGAATATATGTAGATATCTTAATTTGATGGTATATTTAAAAATATATAATCAAAATAAAGTAAGAATGCTATTTTTAAATAAAATCAGTTCATTATGCAAGTTTAGTTAAATCCAGGACATTTTTCTTTTTAAAGTATATAATATTTATATAGATAAATATAACAAATAAACTTACACACTCTCTTCATATTTGATGAGGTATAAACCTCTGACATGTTAGAAAGTCAAAGACTTATATACCACTAGACTAAATATAAAATGAATAATGGGCTGGATCAACCCATTTAATCTCCAAAAGGCCCAATACAATCTCATGGGTTCTTCAAGCCCATATCTGGAGTTCCTACTTCCTAGTTCCTAGCTTCCTTCCTATTACTAATGGATCTTATTCTTAGGTGTTTTCTTTAAAAGAAAGGAGATAGTTGGTGATTAAGTTTATTTGGTTTTTTTCTAACAAATTATTACTTATAATTTTATATTTTATATTTTTGTATTATATATTTTTATAATCATTTTAATGATGTTTAGCTGTCAATTTATTTTGTATATGGTATATGTGGCTTCCCATCCCATTCTCAGTTCGGACATGCTGTCTGCTTTTTTTATCGGGCTCTTCCTTAGCAATCAGGCTGCCTAACCCCTTTCATCAACATCTAACACTTATACCAAATAAATGGAATTGTAATGAGCGATTGGAAGGGAAGGGGGACAAAGAAGGGATATGTGCAACATCCTTTGGTTTCTTCAACACGATGGAAGGAGGTGAAAGCAAGGGGGTCCTATGGAGAATGTGTTCAAAAATATATAAGAGTCCTCAAATTGACAAGAAGAGAAAGACGGGGATTGACCAACGTCGGTGGGGGTGGGGGTGGGGGAAAAGTAAAGATACTCATATGACCAACGTCGAGGAAGGGGGGAAATTGAAATATTTTATCAAAAACAATTTGTGTTTAAATTTATATTAATAAGATTCACATCAGTTGATACATACTAAAAAATGTTCATTTGTAATGCCAAGCCAGTGTTTACTGATGACATGCAGACTTGGAGGCTTACAACAGATTTGTCCCAAAATAGGAATTATAGATATTTCGTTACATCAATTGTGAATTTTGATTTATCGTTACCCAAATTAGGAAGGTATACAAAATTTGTTACATTTTGATATAATTTGTTTTTAGAAAGGATCTAAACATGTTTGTAAAAACGTCGCTTGATAGTGTTTTTATAATTCAAAAAAGTTTCAAGTTTAAATATAATAGTTTTGTATTATTAAATGAATTATACAACATACACTTACGCAAAAATAAATTTTTTACTCTTGCCCGTTCTAAAATATGATGTTTGTTTTGAAACATATTTATAAATACTAATCTTTGCTCACTCATAAAAACTTTAGAATATAAAATAAAAAATGTTATATTTCCTTTATATATTTCAGATGCAAGTCCTATCGTTTTCAAAGGGTAGAGTTAATAAATAGATTTCATCTTACTTTTCTCATACGGTAAAGAGCATTTATAATAGTTTTTGGTACTCAGATGATTACGGAACCCGTAGCTGAAGAGGAATATCATTCAATTAGGAAGTCTTGAACTTAAGAACTGAAAATCCAAATGAAAGATGTAACATGGAGGACAAGAGGAGTACATCATGAATGTACCCTACTCAAGGTGATGTAATAGTCTGGAAGGTTTCGGAGTGCATAACTTAAGGACAAATGCACTTATCTGACCATGAAGGATCACGTGTATGAGCAAGATTTTTGCATCACAATGAGACTTTGAGAATGAGGATCATAAATTGATCACGGTTCTGCTCAAAGCATTATGGCTTATGGCACTTCTATTGGTATTTTGGTAGATTGTGTGTTCAAATAGGTCAAGGATGTTACATGTCTAAAACCAAGTTATAGGTCATATTATTTCTGTTTATTTAAAAATACCAAGTAAATTACAACAAGTATCCCAATGATTAGTTGATTTCGTTGGTTTTCATCCTTCGACTTTGGTTATTACAAATCTAATGCTATAATTTGCATTTTGTTTTGCTTTTCATCACCACCTATTACAAACGTTGAATTATTGAAATGCTCTTATCATCAGTACCAGATACAAGAATTTGTCTGAACAAGTGCACCTTTAAGATAGACCCATAAAGTACATTTTTTTTTTCAAAGAATTGATCTTTAAAATAGATATATAGTGTTTTAAAAAATGAGATAAAAAAACAATGATTTTTTAGATGAATTGGCGTCGAGAATTAAAACAAATCATGAAAAATAATGAAATCAAAATGGGAGAAAAATTAATAAATAATTGTCTTGACAGTATGGTAATAATGTGTATAATTGTATGTCAGGTTGTAAGTTCGATTCTTTAACTATCTTTTTTTTGTTAACGTTTCCAAAATAGCGTTGTAGGGCTTGAGTTAATGCTCTGGGCTGGTCTTGAAGCCTAAAATTAAATGATAAAAAAACAAACTTTTATTTAAAGTAAGATTTTAAACCCGTAACCTCTTGCATTAGAATGCTAATCCAACCATCCCACCCATACTTAATTTCTGTTAGGGGTTGTTCGTGATCTGATTTGGGAGGTTTAACACTCCAAACCACAAAACTAAACTGCAATAGCGGTTTAATTTTTTTTTCTTTTCCAAACCTAGCGGTTTGGTAGTAGCTGACTAAATCGGTGAAACGGGAGCACAAAAAAGCGGTAAGTTCTGATTGTTTTAGGTAGTTTGGGATTACTATAGGCTTTTTTAAGCTTAAAAAAAAACATAAAGTTTATATTCAAAAGGGAATTTCCATCGATACAACATTATTAAAAAGTAGGAGACCACATTATAAAGATATGTCTATATGTGTAACTAAAAACACATTGAGCAAGTTGAAAAAAAGTTAAATAAATCTATTTACAATAGTTGAATTTTGGACAAACATTGAGCAACTCAAAGAAAGATTTGGAATTTTGGATTTGATCTTTGATGATGTTTAGAATTTTGCCAATTTAGATGATGCAGTCAATTGAGAAATGAAAACTAAAAAGATAATGTCTTTGATGAACTTTTTTTAGTTGTGGCATAAAAGTTGTGTATATAACATAAAACAAAATATAATTAATATGGATATTTTTGGTGACCGGTTTGGTCCAAACCGTTTAAGAAAACGTTTAATCCGTAGACTAGACTGTACTGGGTCGTCAGACCGCTCAAACTGCAAAATAGGCATGACAACGGGGTGGAAATGAGGCGGATTTTGTAATTCCCGACCCCGGTTTTTAGTAACAGCCCCCGGTCTCGGTCCCCGACGGGTACGGGGATTAACATCCTGTCCCCGATTTTATTTCTGATCAAACTCCGATCCTCATCTTCGGTCAAGGCCTAATTTTAAAAAATAAATAATTTACATATACATATATATATATATATATGTATACATACATACATTATATAAAATATATTAATAAAACTATATACCGGGTACGGGGCGGGGTGGGGGTACAATACCCGGCCCTGGCCCCAATCCCGGTTTGAGTCTACCGGGGATCTCCGTCCCCGAGATCCGTTTTAGCGGGAAATCCCCGTCCCCATTTGGGTCGGATGAGCCGGGTTCCCCACTGGATCGAGGCAAATCACCATTCTTCCGCAAAAAAGGGTTCGGTTTAATTTGATTTGACTGGTTTAAACGGTTCAACGATTTTTTGAACATTCTTAATTTTTATTATAAATTTGGTTTCAAAATATTGAAGGAAATTTCGAAATCAAACGGATTCACTTTCAGAAAACATTTTTAATAGGTCCTCCACTTCTTTAACATAAAAGAATTTTGAACTTTTCCCAAAGGAATTATCCTTTTTTAATTAACTCTAAACAAAACTAAATTTTTAACGAATTTATATGAGATTTGGGATTATGTGAGATCATGTTGTTTTTATGAGACGCGTGTTTTTATAATTGAAACTTCATAGCAAAAAGCTGTGAATGTAACCTTCACAACATTTTTGCTGTGAAGGCTTGGCTTTATTTTTTTACTTTCATAGTGTTTAGCTGTGAAGTTTCAAATATAAAAAAGTAATATTACATGTTTCACGAAAACAGACGGGTCTCATGCAAACTTAAGCCGTCTATATGATTTATCTTTAGAAAATTTAGTTAAAAATATTTTAATAATTAGTTTTATTGTTAGAATACTTTTGCTTCAAAAGTCGTAAATTTGGACCTCTTTGTTCGTATACTTTTCCCAGGTTGACGTACTTTGAAATTTACGCGGTGCCTCTGTTCCTTCAACATTTCTTTCATCAAACCCTAGGCTCCAATTCCATTGAAATTTGCTGGTTATCGAAGCTTGATTTGCTCTGAAAAGTTGACAATGGCGGCCTCGCAAGCGCATCTGGACAAGATGCAACTCCGACAAAACTACAGGAACGTGTGGCACACTGATCTTATGAGCACCATCTCTGCCGATACTCCTTGTAACGAAACTTTTTTAATCCTCAATTTCATACAAAGAATTCAAGTTTTTATGGTTAATTGCGTAACTTGTCTTTAATTTGCTTTCTCTGTGTGTGTGTGTGTGGTGTTTTTTTTTTCTTTTTGTAGATTGCTGCGTTTCGTTATTCTGGTAAGAACCACACTTGAAAAATAATTTAGCTGTTCTATCTGTTTCCTTTTTATGTTTCTTATGCAGTTCGTATGGCGATTTTTGTGTACGTAGACTGTGTCAAATGTCAATGGTTTTGGATTTTTGCAGTTTTAATAGATAATCTATTCGACGAGTTATGGGTTTGGATTTTTGCAGTGGATCATGAGTTTCAATTTAATATTCTTTCATCAAATTTATTGATTGATGTTTGATCATTTCAATTGATTTTGATGATACCAGGTGTTTGCTAGTTCTAATTTAGTACCATCTATTGAATTTTATGCCAATTTTACATGAGCAATAATAATATATATAATTCACTAGAATATGGGAATTCTTCTCTTTAAAAGCTGATCATAATCAGGCTTCTTGAATGGTCAATAGATCCGAAAAAGCAGGGCTGATCCGGATCTACCAATGGAGAGACTGAACCCTGACTGATGCCTGTCCTGGTCCTGGACCAGTTCGGTTAGAAAAAATTCCGTTCCTGATTTGAATCGACCAAAAAGAGTCTTGTCAATCCGTTTATAAAAAATAGAAAAGGTAGAAAAAGAAATTAATGGATTTAAAAAGAAAGAAAATGTATATAAAAAAGTGGAACAACCTTTACCTGGTTTACAAAAAGGCCGCTTTTACCGGTCCGATTCAAAAAATAAAGTGGTACAAAAAAGACCTGGGTCCGGTCTGATGACGTTATGGTCGGGTTGTTATCTGGAACTTCTAAATGTTCAGGGGATTGAAGCTCTTACATACAATACTGTATTTACTATCTTTCATCACCGTTTGTAGTGAATACTAAATACCGACCGTGACTGAATGATCTTGAGAATTAGATATGTTCGATATGGTATCCTTGGAATTATGGACCTTTTGTGGTTTTACTTTCTATTACATCTTATCTTCTTTCTGGGGTTGGGTAAGATATTTATTAGTGACATTATTTTTTCTTTGTGGTTCCTGACTATTTTCCTTTCTGTTGTTCTATACAAATGTCAGTGGACCATGTGTATCGTACTTGCTTCGTAAGCGAGCTCTCTATAATGATATGTCAAGGTAAATACGATTCTCCTTCAGCCAAACTATACTGTTACGAAGATCAGTCATTTTGCGTTAACCATTTTGCCTTAACCATTTTGCCATACCTGTTATAGGTATACATGTTGTGCTGGATATATGCCCTGCAGCGGAAAGTGTGGTGAAAGTAAATGTCCTGAATTATGTCTTTGCACAGAGGTATGCGTATTCCAAAAGGCCCATGGATTCATTTGAACATCTTTGCCTGTGGTGATGAGCAAACGTAATTATCATAGATTTGGCTTTGCAATTTGCATCATCACTTGTGACTCTGATATGAAAGTTATATAACAACCCAAACCAAACAACATTTTTCGTTGGGTATTGGGCTCCTTGTTGGCATTGGGCTCTTAAGCCCGTCTTAATCCAGCTACCTAGTGGGCCGTTATATACCTGATTTGCCAATCACATGATACTTTGGGGATGGGGATGGGGATGGGGATGGGGATGGGGGTCGGCTCGGGGATTGCTGGCTACAAACCCTTTTGCACAAACATGACCAGGTCTCTTTTCTTGATGGAACACTTCCCCTGCTACTAACCTTCTTGTGTTTCTAATTCTCAGGTCTTCTTGTGCTTTGGGAATTCAGTAGCATCGACTCGCTTTCTGTTGCAAGATGAGTTCAATATACAAACAACACAATGCGATAACTGTATCATTGTAATATGTTTGATGAATCTCATTAATGTCTTTGACTTTTATCATTACTTACTCAAATATTTACTTGACTGCTTATCTTTTTAAAGGGTTTCATGTTTTGCCTCCAACAACTCGCGTGCATCTGCTCCATTGTTGCTTGCCTTGTTGGAAATGAAGAACTTAGTGACGCATCTCAGGCACTCAATTGCTTAGCCGACATGGTTTACTGCACGTGAGTTATTTCTTCGCTTGCCATCTTCATAGATTTTACTAAATCAACAAAATGGGCCTCTTCTAATACATCCACTGTAATTTGCTTTGTAGGGTTTGTGCCTGCATGCAGGTATGTGGAATTTCTTCCTTATTTGAAATTTAATTTATTTCTTGAATGTCTCTTAGGATATGTTCTAAGTAGCCAAAATATATACAGTTTGGGTACTTTTGATGGGAACAAGAGCATTCTAGTTTTGTTATTTAAGCTGATTCATAATGGTTGCATTTGTTACGAGGGAGAAGGCATAACAAAAACTTTTATTCCACATTTGGCACAACATTAGATCGGGACAAAAATTCATTTACCCATTTCTTTGTCCCACCAAAATAAGCGGAACTAAAATATGGAAATTGGACAAAAATAGGTAATTTACTAAACTACCCATGTCAAATCAAAACCATAAAACCTTCCACAATCTTCTCACCCGGCTACCTTACTTTCATTCATCTTGTCCGGTCCAATCTGTCCACGAGAGTTGCTGACCGACTTGCTTTCACAATTGACTCCCATATGTTTTTGAAGTAAGATGATTTTACCCGCGAGTTGTTGTAACAGACGATCAGAATTTGGTACTCCGATATGTTCACAATTTTACCCGTATAATAACGCAACATACATGCATGTTATAGTTCTAATAGAATTTAAATGTTAGATAGCTTTGTTCAACTTATCTTAAAGATTATTATTGATGCATATGGTTAAAAGTGAACTGATTATCCCTATATTTTAACCCTGGTTCTTTATCCGTTGTTTTCATAAAGTATGTTTAGTCGATTTTGGCCTTAATTCTGCAGACACAGCACAAGGTGGAAATGGACAAACGAGATGGAAAGTTTGGACCACAACCAATGGCGGTTCCCCCCGCCCAGCAAATGTCAAGGTTTGATCAGCCATATCCTCCCAATGTCGGATATGGGCAACCGACATATGGTGGTTATCCGCCAGGACCTCCTCCTGCCGCCTATCCTCCACCGGGGTATCCAGCTCCAAGTTAAATATTGTGATTTGTGTGTAAATCTTCCATTCTTTATATTATTAAAGTTATTGGCGAGACTAATCCTTGTGGTTGCTGAGCTTGAGGATATATGAATAAACTTGTAGATGTTTGAAAACTTTGAATATCGTTTGCAGTTACTGGTTTCATGTTGTGCGCCTGTTCGGTATGATTTTGTCATCATAATTGGAGATGGCTAAAATGAGTCTGGCCTAGGACCGATAAAGACCAGTTATGGACCGGCAGTTCCGGCTCGGTTACGATTTTACGAAAAATTCGGTCCCGAGATGGGGATCGGTTATACATAGGCCCGTTTTTTATTTATAAAAAATTAAATTTTTATAAATTATACATGAAGGTTTTGAGATTTTTAAGATATTTTCAAGTTTTTAGGTTCTAGTTAAAAAAGGGAAAATTGCATCAAAATAGAACTAACTTTCGCCTAATTCTTATTTTGGGGAACCAACTTTCAAAATCGTCATGTTGGGGAACCAACTTACACCTGATTCCTACTTTGGCGAACCAACTTGCAAAATAATTATGAAAAAATAACTAAAATTCGTTTTTTTCCAAAAATTAATGCAATAAAATCTATTTTTCATTTCAAATCTCGTTTTTTTTAATTCAGATATCAAATTGAACATTTAAAAAAAAATTCAAATTACCACAATAAAAATTATTTATTACTAATGCAAAAAAATCAATTTAATAGAAAAAAATTAATTGATGCAATTGGTTAGATATAAAAATTTTGAATGTGATATTTAATATTTATTTTTTATTGCATCAATTAATTTTTTTCTATTAAATTGATTTTTTTTGCATCAGTAAAAAACAATTTTTATTGTGGTAATTTGGATTTATTTTAAAAAAATGTTCAATTTGATATCTAAATTAAAAAAAAATAAGATTTGAAATGAAAAATAGATTTTATTGTATGAGTTTCGCCCAAAGCAGACAAGACGGCATTGATTGAACAACGGGTACTTAATTTTTGAAAAAAAAAAACGAATTTTAGTTATTTTTCTATAATCATTTTGCAAGTTGGTTCCCCAAATAGGAATCAGGTGCAAGTTGGTTCCCCAAAATGACGATTTTGAAAGTTG
>NC_037538.1:11173347-11178337 GCF_001531365.2 Cynara cardunculus var. scolymus | reverse complement strand
TCAACAATATGCCACCTCCTCTACCCTTGATATCATCTCGAATGGTCCTACATATCTTGGACTTAACTTTCCATGTTTACTGAAATGCACCATTGCTTTCCACGGTGACATTCTAGGGTCATCCCAATCCAACCAATAACTGGTCTTCATATCTTATTAGTGTAGCTCTTCTTATTAAGTACGACATCCAACCACTTGTGTATTCATGCAAAATTTAACTGATGTCTGTAGATCTATCCATGTTCATGATAGATTAACATACTAGCATCTCGCATGTCTTATTTAAATGCCTCCATGGCTCAGTTTCAACATTTAAATGTTAATTGATGTTGTAAACCAACTCTATTGTTTACACTTTATGATGCTTACTTCCTTAAAGTATAAACATCTAACCTTCCAACCAATCYAACAATGTTAAAATTTCTCCTCTCCTTGACCCTGAGTCCAAGGATGGTATGTTTTGCCCAAGTTCAACATTTTCCATATCCCTTATAAAATACTTGCATGAACACGTGATGTAAAACTTGGATCATTACCCGAGATTGTTAAGTATGGCACTTTATGCATCATTACTTTCCTATCCACCCAAATTTTGTCAACCTTCCAATATACACTTCCTATTAATCAGTTGGAAGTGAGGTAACTTTATGTACCGTTCTAGGTACACTTTTCTTTTAGCAAAATACTCACTCCATCATATTTCACTCCATCACCGGAGTTTCTATCTGTGAAAGCCTAATCGATACCTTATAACTTTCCATCTCTCATGGAAGGCATGTCTTAAAACTCCCTGTAGAGCTTACTATTACTTTTCTTAGTGCCCGGACACCCATAGTCCTCGTCAAACCCTTGAATTTAAATACTACTACCTCTATCTTTATGTTAGAGAACATGACACTTCCTCCCCTTCCATTTTAGCTGGGACKATGCGTAAGCATTAACGTTGCTTATTGCATCAATGTATCTTGACCCAACTTACATGTAACACTATGTACCATACTTGTGTTTCTTCTAGTAATGTCATCATCAGTGCGAGGCTTAACTTCCCCYTTAGCATCTAAAATGCCTTTTTGACTTTAACCAATTCAAACTTATTTGACTCCTGGTTAAACCTCCCATTAACGTAGATTTTAAGAAATATCTATTGGAACTTATATTAGTTTGCTAAAAACCATAAGCCTTAAATATGTAATCCCATCTTTGGCATTCTCAAATCCATTATTGTGTTTGTTTTTGGTTTAACCCAACTAAATCCCACTTTTGTGACAAATAAATTGTGTTTCACCAATTACTTTCATACTTAGAACTAACACAAGGTTTCCTTTTTTTCTTTCAAAAGCCCTCATATCAACCATATGTATTGCTCATGTTTCCCTGCATGTTTGAAGTTGATCGACTAGGTCATCGTCATTGGCAAAACCTTTGCTTTTGTAATTGATCTCATACACATCAAATTTATTGATGCAGACATGCATCATACCATATTTATTTAACTCACACTGTCAATGTTATCCAAGGTGTTAACTGAGCTAAATAAAATCATTGATCAAAGGCTCTTGTAATCTTTTCATCGAATTTGGCTCCTTTGCCACGACAAAATCAAATCAATATCCTCATATTATGTGTTCCCTCTGGAACTAGGTCAATTTGAGGAACCCTCACACCTAGTGATACTTTCGATATATTATCTCTAACCACCTTAATACTCGCCCACACCATGGGTACATCATACACCATGTTATTTTATTGACTGACGTCAGCTACACATGCTAATCATTCAATGCTACATTTCCCAGTATATCCACTTATGTTTCTTATCGATATTCCCTCAAAATTTGATACACTTAGGCTTTAGTCTAACATGTTGTTTCTTAGTGATTATATCACCAAACTTATATATCACCCATTTACACCTTTACTAAGTAAAGACATGGTTAATACGGATGTATCGAACCTATTTTAAGAGTCTTCCTAGCCCTTTCCAATATCATATTGTGCTCCATGTTGCTTTTGGAACCATTACCCATTTTCGTGGTCCAACTTACCCGACAATTGGATTTCCCTTAACTTCAATTTTTTTAACATCCCCTTGATATTGCTCTATCACATTGGTCGACATCATGAGACCAACCACAACTTCTACCGGTAGCTGCAAAACAATCACACAGGCTAAGCTACATTAATACATTTGTATTGACCTTTCCCCAGTCATGGGCTCGACTGTAATCTATCGTTGCATTAAACAATATTGCTAAATATGTGTCCCCTTAGATCCCCAGAGCTATCTTGATAAATCATCATAATTCATACTGAAATAATCATAAGAATTAATTATGATTTATTCCACTGCTAACTTATTATATCTTCTTCACCCTCATCTCATCACTGCTTCCATTTATGAAAATATAAAACGTTTAATTACTACTTATATAATCTGGACATAGACACACAGTCTGACGAGTTTGTAGCCATTCATGATACCATTCCCTCAAATATCTCTAGTACCATGCTCCCCATCATAGTACTCTCCAATTGTGTCTCTATGGAACTCCTATACGTTCCATAGTCTCACACCCAAAGGTCTAAGAGTGATTACACATACCCCTCTTATAATGACCAATTAGATGGGTGGCCTAATCACCATCCTCATACCCATCACATATAATATATGACTATTTCCTATGACGTAGGTCTCTTTTTCATATCAAATGAATTCCCCATTTATATTTAATCATATTGAACATCCTGACAGATCTTGTCTCTAAGAGTCATAGCCTTTTTTTTTATACCCTTACTGACATTGGCCTCATGTTCATTTCTAACTCATTTACGTCTCTCCCCAAGAACACCATTATAGTTATAAATGTTTGTCAAATGTTTCCTATCAACCTTACAAGTGCTTCATTTCCTAACCTCAAGTTTCCCATATCTATAACCATATATGTTGAGCACCACCTCAACTAACTTAATCTATGGTATTTTGAATATTCACTAGCCCATGAGATAATCCCTTATCTGACCATACCTTACATGGACCATCCATTCTCATCCCATTTTCTAAAAAGAAAATACAATACATCACCAATAATTCGATCATGAGTTTTTATAATGGAAAATTACTCCAACATGAATCTTATGTTGCATTCAAATTTTTAATCCCATGATTCAAGCTTGGGTTGTCACATATCCTATTTTGCTTAAACCATTTCTCTTTCATAAAAAAAAAACCAAACTTATATACCCTTTTACCCCTTCACTTAATTCAAGTCTAGGCTAATAGTAACCTAGTTCACCCAATTTGGATCCCCTTAATACCCTCCCAGTTTAAGTTTAGGCTATCACTAACCTAATTCCCTTAAACTAAGGCTCTGATACCAACTTGTAACACCCTCATTTTCACCATTAGTTGTGTCACGTCATTCTCATTAAATAACAATAAATAACCCCAAAATATAGTGGCTAATAAAACCTTATTACAGCGGAAGTCTTACAAATTCAATTAAAATTAATAGCTCAACGCTAACCCGTCCCATGCCGAGTTACATTACAAAATGAGTTTAAGCATAAACCTAAACATCCCAAATATAATAATATAATTATCTAGAAGAGAACCTCGCTCTTGTCCATCCTTGAACCTCTTGCACCTGAGATGCACACTAATAGTCAGCTTTACAAAGCTCGGTGAGTTCATGGTTTTCATGCACAATCATACACACCTCATCATGCATAAAATAAGCAATACTCAAATAAATTAACATGCACATTTGTTTCAAACCCTTTTGAAATAATAATGAGATCTCTTAATTTCCCGTCGGGTTAAGGTCTTACCGTCATCGGCACTTCCCCGGGTTACACGGCTATCCCTTGTCCGGTTACCCCTCCCTAGGATGTGCCATCCCTTATGACTTTTGACCCCTTCCCATACCCGACAAAAATTAAATTCTTTTATAACATGCTAATTAATGTTTAAAAACACGTAAACAAATAGCATGCAACCCACAATAATAATTCATATACATGTAATAAAMCCATAAACATGTACATAGAAAATATCGTAATGCTCAAATAATTTGTACATAAGTATGCATCCCAGTTAAAGTCTCATGAAAACTCACCTGAGTAGCTCCACTTAGCTAAACCTTGTCCCTGAGTAATATCCTATAACATGTAATTATGTTTCAATAATTAGAGTATTGACATTTTCCCAAAAAGTCAACCCAAAAGTCAAATGGGTCAACCTTAGGGTGGGCATGGTCAACGGGTCAACCCCAAGCATACCTCGTCGCCATATACCCCCCTCCCCAATGGAATTTTTCATATCCAAAATAAATTACGACGTATTAAACCCAACATATAATTATATACGTCTCTCGTTATAAAAACGTCCGACCCCACAATTATCTAGTCACAACTCCCGAAATAAGTTATTAAATTATTTCTTATAATTTAAATATGAAAATCCAATTAATTAATAACCTTTATAATTAATGTCCAAATCTTGACCAACTTAATCGAAACATCCCGATTTATTTCGATTAATCCAAGTAAATAAACGAACCCCAAATCTATTTTTAACAAATGTTAACAACTCGAGTCTAACCGAACTCGACCGAAATAAGTCGGCCATGGCCTAAACCTGGTCTAGTGTCGGCCGACTCAACTCGACGCACGACCCAACCCGGTCGCACCCTTGGTGCGGCTATCGTGAACGATATTCGTTTGAGATATTTTTCCGATCGTTTTTCACCAAACTTTTTACAAAATCTTATACATAATAATAATCCCAACTCGTATCCAAATTTACAGCCCCTACGGTTCAATATTAAACTCGTATTTTGAGTTTTTGTACCCGAATCTCGTCRAGYCGCYGCCACAGCAGCTTCTAGCCTAAACCGCTCGATGTACAAGCCACCATAGCCCACGAGACTTGTACCAATAGAAAGATAATTGAAAAACGAAACCAACCATATATTATACATCAATTTTGGTT
>NC_037538.1:11161298-11173132 GCF_001531365.2 Cynara cardunculus var. scolymus | reverse complement strand
ATCCCAAATCAATTAAATACAAAATGTTTCATTTCTCTTTTTTTTTAATGATTTTATTTATTGCAATAAAATCATATTTTTCGAGTATCGACACTTTAATCCCGTATGTCGTTTACTCTTTAAATTTTAACCCTTAACATTTATTTATTTTACGAATCATAAATTTTTAGGGTGTTACACTAATACTAAATTTCAAAATCCTAATTATAAAAACATGTATAATATTTTTGTATAGAAAATATTTAAAATATATTTGAATAACCATATTATAGATTTTTAAGATGTATTTCAATAAGATATTGTCAAAAGAAAATTCAAACAAGATTTTTTATATGTTAAAAATTGATTTTTGAAAAAAAAGAGTTGGAACCTATTTGGTCCCGGACCGGGATTTGTACTTGGAGAACGGGCCGAGTGTTTTTGGTTGGGATCAGGACGGTTACATAGGTACCGGTTACAAAAAAATTCTTGGACCAAGACCTATTTTGATCAGGCTCGGCCCGGGTCCGGTTTTTGGCCATCTCTAATCATAATGAGGGTCAATGACCCAACGGTGTTTGGGTTACCACCGATAGATCCTGACCATCTCAAAGGTTTGGGGTTCAAGTGCTATATATATCAAATAAGAAGATTAAATATTGTAACAAGGTAAAAAGGAAATGTTAATGAAAGATTTATAAGTAAATCTAAAATCCACTTGAAGATGCATATGTTAACTCATACTAATAATATATAACATCAGTTTTATATACATCTTCAAGTAAATTTTTTGATAATTCATATGTGAATTTTCTTTTACTTTCATTTTCCTGAAACCCATCTGGAGAGAGTTCACTGGAATAAGTATGATGCTTGACTTCGCAAATAAATACACCCACGCACATAGGGACCAATCTTCTCCCTCCAAAACATCAACATCGACCACAAGCTCGTCATTGATCTCCACTATCCACAACCATTTCCTCTCACATTTTCAGCACCAAAACCAAAACCTGCAACTCTGATTTGGTTTTGTTTTTTGCTTTTTTGGTGTGTATGTTTTTTGTCCCTAACGTTGAAGATGACATGGTGGTTTGGTGTTGTAACGAGTAAATTTCATTCTTGGTCTCTATGGATTACAACATACAAATTTTTAATAGAAATTTGTAAAATAGGTAAACGGCTAAAATATCGTTCATTTAACTTGAATTAACATAAAAAGTTAACGGTCGTTAAATTAATAGGGACTAGGCCACACATTATGCGGATAACTTTGACCAATACGTACCGCTATCTACTCTACCTATTACAAGTACAAAATGACATCCTTTCTACACGTTCCCGTTAGAGTAGCCAGTGTGGGCAGAGAGCCCCTCTTAACCTGGTCGACCAAAGTCGTCGAACAACCTGTGATTTAGTCATATAAATACTATCATATAAAACTTTTAAGTGGATTAACAAAAGGTCGAGTGATCTCTACGCCTCTAAAAAAAGAATTCAAGGCTTTGATTTCAAAGCGTCCCAATCGAGTGCATTTTAATTTTTATGTATTTGATTATTTTATTTATTGTTCTGTTATTATAAAGTTAGGCACTCAGTTAAATCTCTAGAGTGGATATACTTTGAGATGCTTAAGAGTTTAGTCGATGTATTGTTATAACTTTTTGTAGGATGAATAATTTCTCCGAAAACCCGTGTTTCCAAATAAGTCCTTTTTTTACGATAAATTTTTTCATTTTATGATATGATTAACTTCAAATAGATATCTATGTAAAAAAAAGTATAACTTTATTGCGTTTTGACTCATAGTGTGGTTTATCTTATACTAAAGAATCAACCGTTACTTAATAGTCAAGATTGAATTAAGAATATAATAGTATGAATATACAATTACAAGAAATTATTATATAATTATTCGCTTAAAATAATACTGAGGACGAGCATAACAGATCAATAAACCCTGTCAAACTTGGTCAGCCCAAATCCCTTCCCAGAAGACGGGAGATCCAAACATGGACACATGTTACCGAAATCAATATTTTAATTGTTTGATTATGATATCCTTTTCAAATAACGTTGGTTGACAATAAAGAAAATCCCATTGGCATGCATTAAATTTCCTTAGGATCTAGTGCATGTGATGTGCATATCTTGTGGCATACTTGCAACTCCCACAGCTCTTCGAAATCTTGATCTCAACAATCATGTAAATGAGGATGTGAACCCATTTAAAAAGAGTCAAATCGTTCATGAACATCGACACATGTGCTCTTATGGGTGGATCTTGGGTAAACAATGAGTTTCGGACCCATACACACCTTGTCTTTAAAGTTTTTGACTTGTCATATCAGTCACATCGAACTGCTAGTTTTCACTTGTTATAGAAATTTTACAAAAACGTTCGCTTAAAAAGACAAGAATTTGACATACAATCATACATGTGGAAAGAATGTGTCTCAGCAGCATGGATTCCCTTAAAGAGCTTCCTTTCTCGATCATTTTGCATCCGCTCATTTTTGTTTTTGGTATTGATTAATATTTTACAAACTATGCATTATATAAGTTGTATTTGTTTATATTAAAATTTTAAAATGTTTATTGGGTTAAAGACATATAAGGGTCATATCTGATGTAAAATGAAGTAGGGGTGCAACAAATACTGAATTTGGAAGAATTGAAGATCAATATCTATATTATAGAATGGCAGGTTGATCTGTGTGTGTTAAAACTTGAAAGTTATAGATAGAAATTTTATGGGTTTTGTATTTTTAAAACTATATCTCACCTATCGGTCATTTAAAAATCAATAAAATTTATAATTCAAGAAAATTTAGTATTTGATATTTAATCATTTATATATAAATATGTACTAGAAGGGTGTTCGCATAATCTAGCGAGATATATCTCAATTTTATTGTTTCGTTTTATTATTTATCTATGTCGATATAATACAGGTTTTAATGATTTTGTAAAAGCGATAATGTTTTTATTTTTGAATAAAATATAAATTTAAATATATCATAAAAAATTGAAAAAAAAGTATCTCGATATTAGTATCTAATTTACTATTTAAAGTTCTGGTTTTTTGTGTCATTTCTTTAGTTCAATATTTTATTTATAATTTAATTTAGATTTAATAACGAAGTAATTTATTTATCGTTTAATAATATAATTTTTATAAAGATAATAATTAAATATTTTGTTATAACTAATGATTATCTTAATTATATTTTAGATTTTGTATATTCAGAATAAGATGTTTATCCCATATTTGATTATGTTTATCTATAGTTAGTTAAACAAATTAAAAAAATGAAGCTCTAGTAAATTATACTTACACATAATTTACTTATAATCTTGAATTTTAAGTAATATGCATCAATAAACAGTAATTCATGTATAAAAAATAATTTTTAAGAATTATTGTCAAATATGTTATAATATAGTATAGATAAAGATAATTAGACAACTGTAATTTTGATTATATGTAAATGTAAAATTTGAAATTTTTTATAATAAAAAAATATATTCATAATTCATTCAAAAAATATATATGTTTTAATTGTCAATCAATTATATCACATGAAGTAGGTGTGTGTATATATATGTCTCATATTTCAAGATAAGATCCGATTAAACCGGTTGGATCCGAGCAACACCCAACAATCTCTGCTTTGTCGTAGGACCCTAACATTTTTGTAACTTTCTCCGAATTTTTGAATAAAACCAAAACTTATGCTTTTATAAGAATTTGACAATTTTAGTTATTGTATTTATAGTTTAGTTATTGTTTTTTTTTTATTAACCTGTATATCCAACTCTCTATGTAAGCCGACTAATCCCAAAATAACCACGACCTTCAGGTACTTTTGACATTTGGAACCAAGTTCAAACCAATTAGACACCACCCTTGTGGTTTAGTTATTGTATTTGATATAAAGATCAACACTTGATTTTTAGCAATTTAACAGACTTCATATAAAAATACGTCTTCAAATATATCAATATAAATAAGAATTTTTTGGTTCACTCAACAGTTGATGCTAGCAGAGATACACCGATTGCAATAATACATTTTTGGAATTTTAAGCAAAGTAAATAGCAAAATTCGGGAGATGTATGTAACTTTAATTTCTTTGGTGAATTCTTGGTTTAAATGGAATTTTAATCGAAATGAACGTGTTACTTGTCGCAATAATGGTACTTGATGTTATTTTATTTTATTTTTAATCATAAATTTATCCATTAAAATAAAAGAAAATTCAAAAATTTCATATACCATATATGCTTTTTTTTTCTTTTCTTTTTGCTACTAAAATATACATCGTGTAATTCTCTGAACTACCCACCAAAAATAAAAATAAAAATTCTATCACTAATTATGAACTACTAACCAGCGGTGAATCGCCGTAGTAATCGGCGATCCCTGAAGCCGCCCATAACCGTTCATTAAACGAATCCTGTAAATCATCGGGTATAAATGGGGTCCGACAAAGCGGGCAAGTTTTCTGATCGTGGTCCATCCAACGGTCCAGACAGCACCGGTGGAATATGTGTCGGCAATTGGTCAGTCGCCGGATCTCGTCGCCGGCTTCGAATTCATATAAGCAAACTGCACAACTCTCAGGCGGATCCACTAGCTCCGAGAACTTCACAACCGGCAGGTGCTCACGGATGAGAACCGCGGATACAGAGTGGAAGTGCGTAACCGGTTCGCTCCGGGTCGGGTCTGTTGAGAATTCGGGTTCGAGAAAATCGCCGAGACCGACAAATCGGAAAACAAAGGAGATGAGCTTACGAATGAAACCCAGAAGGGTTAGGATGTGGATGAGGAGTTTGGGGAGGAAAAGCTCGGTGTAACCAACTGGGAAACCCATTATTGCTAGAAATTTGATTGGATTTACAGATTTGTAAAGAGAAAGTGGAAGAATCGTCGTATGAACACAAGTGGGTCGTTAATGGCGTCACGGATGGTTTTGCTGGAAACCAGAAAATGGGGAAGAGAGAGATGGTTGAAGTGGGAGAGATTGGGTTGAGATACATTGTGCCCCATATATATATACACAAGAAGAGGGAGGGGGTGAAATTGGAAAGATAAGAAAGATAAGGGGTGTAATTGCAATTTGATAAGAAAATTATCAAGAGTTTCATGATGATGGACACGACAAGTAACTTTGTATTCAAAAGAATATAGGATGTAGATCACATGTTACTATTATAATCCAGGGTGGGGTAAATCCGTAAATATGTATTGTTAAATGTATTTTTATTTAATAATTTATTTATTTTTATAAATCAAAATGAAAACTAATTTTTATTTTTATTTTTGGTGCATAATATAACTTCATTTTAATATAAACAGGAGTACATATAACATCGTTTTTATAGTTTTTATAAAATAAAAAATATAGATTCAATAGTTCAAATCTCTTTTTACACTTCTAACCTTAATTTCTATTATCACATGATCTTTCGTCTGTAATTAAATCAGAATAATGAATTTAAAAACTCTGATTTTAATTTAGCATTTATAATTAAAAAAAATTGCATCTAGCATAAAAAACAATGTTAGCTAGGAAATGGGACCAAAAATGGTGGTGATGGCATATATGGTGGGAGCCATAAGCATTGGTTCCACCATGAATCATGGTTTGCATGAATGAATAGCCCCAAACAAGCCAAAACAAGTGAAGTATGGCTAGTGGGTTTTCATTTATGGTGCCATGGTTGGTCCATAACCTTTGGATTTCTTCCATCTTTGGTGGGGATGGATGCCTTCTTACCAAATTATTAGGTTCCACCTTTTTTTTTTCTTCATAAATTCAAATTATTATTTTTTATTTTTTAATATCAAATATTACTTACTTTAAAAACCATATTTAGAATTTATTTTCATAATAAAACATTTCTTTTAATAATCTAATAAAAAAAACCATGTATTTTTCTTTAAATTTAAATAATACTTATTGTTATTGAAGTGTGTGTATATGTATGTATGTATGTATGTATGTATATAATATTGATTGTGAGTAAGAACCAACCCACCTCACCCCATGGGGTCCGATCTAAGATATGTCTTATAAAACCAAAACATAACGACCCACCTTACCAAGAAAAGGTTAAATTTTATTATAAAGATTAATTTATAAAGTAAAATAAAATAAAATAGACTACACATTGATACCTAAATCTACATCTAATACCCGACCGCTTGGACCGGAGCTCATCTTATCACTCCACCGGTCCACTTACTATTGCCTCCCCTTTCTTTTTGAGTTTTGTCTCTTCTCTTGTATTTGTATTAGCGGTCATAATGACGTGGATATGGAACGGAATCGTTTTATGATATATGTCTTATATTCTATATTCATTCCCCATGTTTTTTGTTTTTATTTTATATCTTTCATGTTCGTAATTGGTACTTTATTTGATATCTATCTGTCTTGATCTAACTAATTTTAAGTTTAACAGTTTTATGCAGAGTTTAAACTGAAAAAATATATTTATCAGAACACAGAAAAGCATAATCAATAAGAACACATTGCAAAAGTTTATGACCCCTTTCACGTGTATGATTTGCATATGTGACGTAAATTCGAAGTAAGTTTCATAATATTCTTCAAAATCTGTCAACCATTTGTTTTTTTGACACCCTATATTTGTGCCATGTGAAACATAGAAAAAAATGGTCCTATAGACACCTACCATTTGTCATTCTTACTTGATGGTTAGTTGGCTTTAGTTACTTGAAAAGCAATTTAGTGTGTGAGGGTGTTCTGGTCATTTGTGTTTGTTCACGATGAAAAGTTTGTTGAGGCGTCGAATGGAAGATGTTGATATACAGAGAGCAAATATGAGTGATTTAAATAACAAAAAATTGATTCTGTTGTAAGTTTGTCTTCAAGACTTAAAAATCCCATTTTCGAATCCTTGAAGGCAATGTGGCCATGGTATAAAAAATATCTTGATATGATTTTTTGGTATATTGCAACCGAAGCAACATAGTTGGACTACCAGTAAATCACTCTCTTGATGACTAAAAGCCATTTTCCCACATGCTTTAACCAACATTTTAAATTAGCTTATTGCAGTTGAATCAGGTTTAGTTAGTGTTCGTTACAGGTGAATGATTAACCTATTAAATAAAGTGGATCAAACCGAATCAAAGATATTTGATGATTACATGAAGTTAATGCAACGTTGTCCATCTTAGACGTTTCTGATGACATGATTAGAGTAGTTGGCTGAGTTGGAGAGGTAGACGTTTGGAAGGGAGGATTAATGAGCCAACAGATAATTAAATTACCAGGGTCCTACATCACACAAGGGGTTGTGTAGTTTTTGAGACATTTGCTACCTTTTTTCTTCTACTTCTATTTTTTATGCCTCACTTAATATCATTAAGAAGCCGTTTACCAAATGTTTACTGGAAAAACAATTACTATTTTGTTACTTATTTTACTTGATGAGTATGACAACTACTAAGAATCTTACTCGAATTTTTAAACCCACATTCAAATAAAATATACTGATTTTGTTTAAAAAATAAAAATAGGAAGTGAGAGAAAGAGGGTGGTGTGTATCGACTTTCCAGCCATGAATTGGTTTGTTTAATAATAAAGGAAAACAAGATTTTGTGATTGATTAGTTCCAAAAATACCCCAGCGGCAGCCAGAGTTTGCCTGCCACAACTCAAAACTCTGAAATCAAAACATGGCTTAATTGTCATTTGCTAATCCAGCTTTCTTTGTCTCACCACATGGATTAAAATAAATTCATCTGCCAATTTTGCAGATTGCTTGGTAACTTTATTCTCCATGTCCAATATTGTCTTTCCACATCAGGTTAGTTTTTGCTAATTGTAATTAATTAATTATAAACAAATAAAAAATATATATATATATGTTTGTAATGTTCATATATAGAGAAAGAGAGGTAAGTTATTATACAACATTTTATATTTGTATAACCAATACAATTCAATCTCAACCGTCCATTGAATTTGATGAATATGTGATTTTATAAAAATTTTGATTGTTTACTAATATAAAGTATTGATCATAATTAATGAACCATAGTCATCTTCCATAAATATTCAAATCATAATAAATGAACTCTTATCATTTCCATAAATATCCAATTAATTGGGTTGTATTGATTGTACAAATGTGATGAGTTGTATTTGAAACGACATATATATATATATATATATATATATATATAAGATTTACTTTACAAACCTCATTAAATCAATCATAATTTTTCATTTTGTTCATTTTTTTATAATTATGAGAGGTTGATTAATCATTTTTATTGTGGAGGGTGTTAATCATAGATATTATCATCGTTATTATTTTAATTTTAGAGAAATATATAAAACAAATTCATTAAGTATTATATGAAACAATTTTACAATATTAAACAATTTCATGAAAAAAACTTCATATTTTGATCATTTATTGACATAAGTAACAGGAATTTAATTTTTTAGGAAATGTAACAAATTTGTAATTTGGTTTCAAACGGATGAAAATAACATTTGCCATCCAATTTGACCACCACCACCACCCCTGTCACCCCCAATGCTCAATCTACCGACATCATCACCATCACGGTCGCCACTCCTCCAGCAATTAATAATATTATTATATTGTATTTATAATTTTTTAAAAGGAACATTTTTGTCACGAGACTATATCTCTTATGAAATTGAGCAACAGCAGGGCATGTAGATGTACATATGATTCCTACAACGTGAACTCGATATCTATCAAAGAAGACTCTTCAAAGTGTTATAACGTGTTCGTGTAATAATGATTGGAATTATGCATTATATTGTTGATGATTGTTGAGAAATTTGTAGCTTTATGGAGTTCTAAAGTGTTATGGGTTAGGTTTTTATTTCAAGATACTGAAGTATTAAGACGTGTACGAGTGGTCAAGACAAACAATACCCCCTTAACCATTTCAATGATTGCAATGAAAATTTTACCGAGTAATATGTGACATCCCACCATAAAATATTCTAATAACACCAAAAATTTAAAGATGACTTAAATCTTAAAACATGTCTTACAACTCTTGTATTCATTTTTGATATAATCACACATACACATACACATACATACGTGCGCACACACAAACACACACACACACACGTACATGTGTGTGTGTGTAACAAAAAAGTTTGAAACTAGAATTTTGTTATTAGATTTGAACCTTACCCTTATTATGTAATTCGTTCAACAGAGCATCCAAGATGCTTCCTGAACTATGATTGCAGTTCATGTCATAGCTCTAAGTGTACATATGAATTTGATTACGGTGCAATCGTATGTGACTTAAAGATTGCTAGATTAAGTGTTCAACCACATATAACCATGTTGTCATATTTGTTTTAGTGACATTTTTAACAGTTCACCTTACATGACCATTTGACATAGAAATAATGACGACATTAATGTAAAAGCTTTAGCAGTTATATGCAACCACCTAAACACTGTCAGTGACATAGATGAGTCAATCTCGACCATCTTGTATGCTAGTAATATATAGATTAGTCCCTCCATTTCTTTCTATTAACTGCTAATTTTATGTCTTTAACTTCTATATATTCAACCTCTAAATCTCGATCTTTCTCTTTCATAATAATTTCCAGGTGATTACAAATTTCATACAATTTATTATGAAAATACATTTTACAAATGTTATAGATTATTTTTTATACAAGTAACATGCATAACACATTCATTTAGAAAACTATATAATTATTAAAAACAATCGTAAACTATCCAATATTTATTTATAATAATATTTTGATGAAGTAATGGCGATGCTTGAATATAAATTCATTACATGTGTTTTGTTCAAGGTAAATTATATTAGTATTAAATTAATTTTTTATTTGTTTCTAGGTTTAAATGACGTGATATATGATGTGTTACCGGGATCAAGCCTTATATTTTGAGAGCCACAACAATTTTCAAGACGTAACTTTTCCCGACAAATTTGTATTGTAATTAGCAAAAAGATATACACACATATATATACACATACACACACGTTTGTTTTATAATATTACTCAATGATTAAATGAAATTAAACAATTTAAATTAGGATATATTAAAACTATAACGTAAGAAATTGAAAAGGTAAGAAGAATCAAATATCGCCTTACAAATACCATGTAGTGGGCCATGACGTGCTACAGGTTTACGTTGTGTAAACCTTGCCATTATTTTCTAAGAGTTTCAAGGATACGGGTATTTTTTTTATTACCTTTCTCCCACTTCCCTCTGTTTCCTTTCATTAAAAAAAAAACGTTTCGAGAGCACAACGTTAACATGGCACCAGACATGAACCTTGAGTCACGACGTGTCACGTCATTTATAACACTAATTCATTCCTATTTCAAAGAACCAACATTCAAAATATGAGTTTTGAATGGGATAAAATTTTACAACCAAAGGTTGGTAACACAAAATATAAAAATAAAAATAAAAATAAAAATAAAAATAAAAATAAAAATCTAAAAAGATATCACTTTTGTGTGACTCAATTTGTTTCCTTGTTTTTCTTTTACAACAAGATGTGACATGATTCTTGTTTTATGATTTGCTTGATTGCCATACATCCTCCCTCTCTTTCACCATATTCCTTTATTGGGTCACCCCAAAACCCATACATCTCCCTTTATCGATAGTTATAAAAAACACGTTTCTTAAGATACGTTTTTACTTATTTGGATCATATAAAGTAATTTTCTAAAAGAAACATTTTTGTCGTGAGACTATGTATCTTATGAAGTTGAGCCACATCAGGACATGTAGATGTACATATGATTCCTACAACGCGAACTCGGTATCTATCAAAGAAGATTCTTCAAAGTGTTATAATGTGTTCGTGTAATAATGACTGGAATTATGTATTATATTGTTGATGATTGTTTAGAAATTTGTAGCTTTATGGAGTTCTAAAGTGTTATGGGTTAGGTTTTTATTTTAAGATACTGAAGTATTAAGGCTTGTACGAGCGTTCAAGACAAACAATACCCCCTTAACCATTTCAGTGATTGCAACGAAAATATTACCAAGTAATATGTGACATCCCACCAAAAATATCACCACAAAATATCCTAATAACACCAAAAATTCAAAGATGACTTAAATCTTAAAACACGTCTTACAACTCTCGTATTCACTTTTGATATAATCACACACACACACACATATATATATATATATATATGTGTGTGTGTGTGTGTGTATGTGTGTGTGTGTTACAAAAAAGTTCGAAATTGGAATTTTGTTATTAGATTTGAACCTTATCCTTACTATATAATTCGTTATGATTGCACTTCATCTCATAGCTCTAAGTATACATATGAATTTGATTATGGTGCGATTGTACGTGACTTAAAGATTGCTAGCTTAAGTGTTGAACCACATATCACCATGTTGTCAGATTTGTTTTGGGGACATTTTTAACAGTTCACATAACATGACCACCTAACATAGGAATAATGACAACATTAATGTAAAAACTTTAACAGTTATATGCAACAACCTTAACACCATCAGTGACATAGATGGTCAATCTCGGACATCTTATATGCTAGTAATATATAGATTAGGCCCTCCATTTCTTTCTATGTAACTGCTAATTGTATGTCTTTTAACTTCTATACATTCAACCTCTAAATCCCGATCTTTCTCTTTCATAATTATTTCCAGGTTATTATAAATTGACCTCTCACCTAAAACTTCACATATATACATATATATATATATATATACATACATGTATATATACATATATATACATATATATATATATGTATATATATATATATGTAT
>NC_037538.1:11132717-11161198 GCF_001531365.2 Cynara cardunculus var. scolymus | reverse complement strand
TTTTTTATATTTAAAATGAGATGTTTATCATGTATTTGATTGTGTTTATCTACAGTTAGTTACACGAATTTATATAGGGGATGAAATCGGATAGGAATGAATGGGTTTAAGAGTTTTAAGAGTTTTTAAGAGTTTTACCCAAATGCTTTATAATATAGTATAGATATATAAGTTTAAAAGCAAAATTGAAGGACAAAATTGTCATTGCTTAAATCTCAAAAACTAAGCCAAACTTAATATCAAATCGAAACATCTTATATGTGGTATATAGAAACAGAGATGTCATTGTATGTTTACCTAAAAAAATATTATGAGACCACAATAGTCATGATCACATTCAAATTAAATATTAAAAATAAAATAGAACCTTTTTGTGACACATCTAAAAATTACAACATTTAAAAAAAACAATGATAAAATTACTTAGGTGTTGTTTACTAAACGCTTACCCGGGTAAGCGCTTACCAAGTCACTTTACTTTACTGGATAAATATGATAAAGGCTAATAATCTTACCCGGTAAGAGCGAAGTCAATAATCGAGAGTCTTACCGGGTAAGTGATGAGGACGAGGATTCTTACCATGGTTAGCGCTTACCGGGATAAATTATTGCACACGATGCATTTTAGTGAATAAAATCTTACCCAATAAATAAGCGATAGTGTTGAATTTTAACGATAAGTACTTACCAGGTAAGTGTTTAGGTAAACGGCCCCTTAGTTACCAATTTAGAAATAATTTGACAGTATTAGCTTAAATAGAAAAAAAATACCTCAATTTTATCATTTTATTGGTTGAATAAACTTTAAAATTACTTAAAAACAAACATTGTTTTTATATTAACAATAAAATGAGGAAATTGAAGAGAAGATGAACCGGGTCTTCTATTAAGATGTGTCGTCTGCCGTAGAATTTTAGCTTAGACTAACGGCACCGATTCCTAGTGTTATAACAAAAATTGCTCTTTAAGGCTAGCTCTCTCCTTTGGTGCTCAATTGGTCTGACAAGTACAGGGCTATCAGTCAGCTAACCTAAACTAGGAATGGGGTAATAGCAATAGCAAAAGAAAGGTTAAGGCGGTGAAAAAAATAAATCTTTCTGTGAGATTCCAAGTTCCCCCTTACTTAAAAGTAACAAGGCCCTAGGTCCTGATGGGTATCTGCCCCTTCTGGATTTAGTCTAATAATGATAGAAAAGAGTACTGAATTGGGATCAAATAATTAAGGGATTGGATTTGTCCCTGTCTGTTTTGTGATCTCTCAACGAGAGCCTCATTCCGTGGAATCAAAATAGGTCCAAGGGACAAATCAGTAGGAAATATAATTTGCTTCGTATAAGTCACTGGAGAAGGCTTGATAACTAGGGTAAATCGATTGAAAAAAACTGATACAGACAACAATTCAAGTTGTCATGCTAAATTCGACTTTTTTCATGGTAGCCCTCTCCCTTTGTTTTGTAGCGGTGCCTATTGGTTCTAGAGAAGTCGATGAGAGACTTTGTTGTACAACCATGAGTCCCTTGAATATAGAGACAAGTTTTACCCGTCCCCTTTGGGGATCCATTAAAAGGAATGGAATGGAATGGAATTTTGGACACCTAAAGTTTTTGAGTGTTAAAAGAGTGATTCTTTTGACGATAAGTTCATATGACGTTTTTTTTACATTGTAACAAATTTTCAGGACTTTTTTAAAAATAAAATGACATATTAGCTATTTTATAGGATACTTTTGAGAAATGTTCAATAAATCACTCTTTATATAAGGCATTTTTATAAAATAGTATTATATAAAATAGTTAATATGACAATTTATTTAGAAAAAAGTCCTAAAAAACTTGTTACAACGCCTAAGAACATCTTAAAAATTATTGCAACACCTTAAATATTTTAAACATCCTATAAACTTAATTTTTATTACAGTGATTTCAATTGATTTTTTGTTTTTTGTTTTTTGTTGTATGCTTAGGGGCCGTTTACCAAATACTTACTTGGGTAAGCGCTTACCAAGTTATATTACCTTACCGGATGAATATGATAAAGACCAAAAATCTTACCCGGTAAGTGAGGGCAATGACTCTTACCACGGTTAGTTCTTACCGGGTAAATTGTTGCATAAAAAGCCGTTTTTGTTAGCTAAAATCTTACCCGGTAAGTAATTAATAGTATTGAAGTTTACCGGTAAGTGTTTACCGGGTAAATTTTTGGTAAACGGCCCCTTACTTATCTAAAAAATACAACTCTTTTTTTTTTGATTATTTGAAAATATAATTTCCGTAAATGACTATTTGTAATATTACGTATTTAATTATCATCTAAAATTTCTTTAGTAAATCAAATATTGGATTTGGAGAAAAAGTATTCACGGCATCACGTACACATGAGTCAGACTGGTGGTCCAATTTGGCATGTGAGTGTGTTTGGTGTTAATAGTTGCTTTTGATTTTCAAAAATACTCTCATAAATTCAAATTTAGATTTGAAATATTATTATAATTATAGAATTTAATATTTTTTAAAATTTGAAATTATTATGTATTTTTTGAGGGTTTATACGAGTAAACCCTTTTTACACTTCCCACTTACTAATTATAGAATTGTAAGACATCGGTTAAGTCTCAGATATGTAATAGAAAATCTCATCTATCTTGAGTTCAAATTCAAGTGCTAC
Organism: Cynara cardunculus var. scolymus; assembly: GCF_001531365.2. Classification (NCBI taxonomy): domain Eukaryota; kingdom Viridiplantae; phylum Streptophyta; class Magnoliopsida; order Asterales; family Asteraceae; genus Cynara; species Cynara cardunculus. Next base: position 11,158,534 of record NC_037538.1, on the reverse strand, counting down.
TAAAGCCCTTGTGTTCATGGAGATTAACTTACAATGACTGCATGTCATTCGTGGCCGTCCGATGGATTAGTCAGTATGGTAAATTTGCCCGAAAACCCGTAATTACAAAAAGAAAAAAAAAGATTTCAAAGCCAAAGTCTGTGTTTTGTTGGTATATTCATCCCTACAATTTATTTGTTACAGAAAAACCTTTGAGTTGAAATTTTAATTCTGGTTTTCGTTGTTATTATTAATTCTATCAATTATTAATGGTTAATAACTTAAAATAAGTCGTATACAAGGGAAATTTTGTCATTTTATGTTATAATTCAAAGTTTTAGATGATGCAATTATGACCTTTTTGCTTTTTTTTTTCAAAAAGGGAAAGAAACAATCAATCACTATAATAACCAAACACCACCCATAACTACAAATCCAAAACATAAAACCTACATATTCTAAATCAAAATAAAAACCTATATAAATTCAAACACAAAACTAATCTCACTTGAATCAAAATAAGATTGTTTCAAAAATCCAGAGAAAAGAAAACAAGCAAGAAGCAACAAGAAACAAAAATAAAAAAAATAAAAAAATAAATAAAGAGAGTACAGTTCTCTCTCTTCTCATTTGCTTTTGCTTCTTACAGCTCGTGGAGATTTTCCAGCTTTTGTCGCTCCTTCCATTGGTTTGTCACCACCAACTCCTCTCGATGGTACTAAAGGATCTTTGGCCTCCTAGGAGGTCAGAGGTTCAAAGCTCATCAAATGTGAGGAGAGAGTGTTACTTTATTTGTTGTATTTGTTGTATATAAATATTATATACTTCAAAAAAAAACTTCTCTCGATGATGCGGTGTTTTTGAGCAGGCAAACGAGTTGGGGTTTTGAAAAATAAAGTTGAATGTGAGAGCATCTAAGTAAAAAATGGTCAAGAGATAAGGTCTTGTTTGCTTTGGAGGATTTGATGGAATTTGGAATTGAATTGAATTTCAATCCTATTTAAACTTTGTTTGTAACATTGATGTTTTATAATATCTTAAAAATATTTGGTTTTTTTATCAGTTAATAAAAAAGTAAATTTATAATAATTTTTATAGATTGTTTTTATAATTATTTATAAAGAATGAAATTTAATTTCATTTCAATTTTTATGAAATTTAATTTCATTTCAATTTTTATGAACCAAACACACTACAAAATTCCAAGTACTGCTAGAAAAACTTCCGGTCAAACCCAAACGTTACGTAAGGATTTTGAAGGTGGGGTTATGGCGGTAAAAGGACAAACTTGTCATCATGTGCAAGACATGTGATTCATTTTAGTGTGAATGATTGAAGCAATTAACGACATAGATGAACATCAAAACAAGAACGTTGCTGCTATTTGTAATAAAATGAAATTTAGAGACGAAAACAGTAAAACCAATAAACCATGGGGACATAAAACGTAATTTGCTAACGACTTAAAAGTTGAGAGTGATTTTTGTTGGTTTTACATTCATCTCAAGCACCATTAGCAAAACTAGATATAAATGCATTTACACAGTTTTTAGGTTTACATACTTAAATAGATTTGAAATCATTGTGGGACAATATTGTTTTATAAGACATGTGAGACAAGATTTTTACATTTAAAACTTCACAACAAAACACTGTGAAGGTAACTTTCGTAATGTTTTTGCTATGAAGATTCACATTTTTTTTATCTTCACAACATTTTATTGTGAAGTTTCAAGTGTAAAAATCGTGTCTCACGAAAACAACTTTGTCTTACGTGAACTCAATCCTACTTAAATAAAAATACGTTTATAAAGGTACAAAATATAATTCACGATCAATGTTAATTTGATTAACTAACTTTAACTGTTAACTTGGGATGAGAATACAAAATCAATAACAATTTCATAGATTGATCATTACATTTAAACTATTATATATATGGGGGAGTATATGTCTCGTAAATTTCTTTAAATTTGAACCCAATTATATAATTAGTATCAAATTATGATTGATGTTTTTTTTAGTTTGTAATTAAAAAACATGCAACGCTTCTACAGAATTAGGGTTGTATATGGGTTGGATTGGTAGAGTTGAAGATATTTGAACAACTGGATTTAATGTTTGTGGTTTGAAAAATTTCAACCCTAGTAAAACTACAACCTAATCCAACCCGCATCCTACGAGATGGGTTGAGTTGGTCGGGTTAAAACTTTGGTATTAGGACAATAACTTCCTAAGTACTATGAGTTAAGCAACTAATGGACAGACCAGACCGCATAAGACACATTCTTTTATAATCTAGCTAAGTGTTTGTGTTTAAACGAAATAAAATCAAAATGATAACAAAAAAGGGCTAACAAACTCAAAAAAGAAAGTTGAAGGTTTATACAAATAAGATAGTAGAATTACAGTTGAAATTGTAATATAATTTTGAATATAGTTAATTACAAATTGGTCTAATATCTAATGTATATATGTTAATTAAAGACTTAAGAATCATATTAAATTCATAATATAGAAAGACATCAGGTTTATCAGGTTGGGTTGGGTTCAAATGACGTTAACCCAATTCCAAAGTAATAGATGTTATTTGTCCTAGTTTTGTATCAATTATGTGTCGGGTTACCTCAAGTTGAGTTTTGTTTTTAGTTTTTCCGGGTTGGGTTGACCGGTTAGTCGGTAGTTTGAGCACCCCTAAGCGGGCCTATCAATGCTCGAGCGGGGTTCCGTGCACCCGCTCAGCCGATTTAAGGAAGTAGAACCTTTTTGGGATTTGAAAGGCACACCCGCTAAATTTTCAGGGGTGCTTCGGGATATTAGACAATATAAAGGACATCAACCAAAAACCCAAAAAAGTGCCTTGACATCAACCGAAAAAATCTCTGGAAGTCAAGCAAAAAGCGGAAAATTTACCTCGAAATCAACCCAAAAAAATAAAAAAATTCTCGAAATTAATTTAAAAAAGTTAAAAAATAATTCCTCGAAATCAAACAAAAACACAAATAAAAAAATACATAGAAATGGTGGAATTTGGTTAAAAACACACCAGACGACTTTACGAATATTTGGTTCATCTTAAAGGTGTATCTGCTCATCAAAAATCTAAGGTCCACCACTAAAGACATGATGACATACCTACAAGAACTTCAAATTTGCAATTTTTTGGGATAGACGATAACATTCAATTTTTAGAGTTATTTGTCACTCTTTTTAAACTTATTTCAACCATTTGAGCATTTCAATACCTCTTTGGTCTAAATTGTTCCTAAAGTTGAGAAATATTTAAAAGTTTGGAATTTGAGCTAGTGCACCATTGTGGCCACAGTGTCATTATTGTGGTGAACAACAACCTTAAAGATTTTGCAGCAGATTTTGTTGTTCAATTCAATGTAACGAGGAGCAGAATGGAAAAGGGTCAACTTTGGGATTTTCATGTAAAAGAAGAAATAGACAAGAAAAGTTCAAAACAAAAAAGAGGAAGAAGACAACTTGGTCAAGTCCCTTCCTTCTCTCTCTTGTCTCTCTCAAAATCACTCGTTCTTCATTGTATATCGAGGCTTGAGAATTCAACTTGAGACACACTTGAACGTTGAATATCAGTTGATAAGAAGCTTTACTTTGTTCTTGTATTTTCTTAAGTTCAATTGTAATTCAATTCCTAGCATTTACATTTCTGTTCCACTGTGGCGACATTGTGGCCACAATGCCGAACTTCATTTTAATGTCATTTAACTTTAACTATTTCTTCTCTTCTATTATGTATTTTCTTTTAAACTTGAGCTAAATCCCCATTTCAGTGTAGGGTAAGTTGAACCCAATAGGTAAATGTAACACTTGGGAGTTGTTACTTTTTTGTTAAATCTTCGGTTTGGTCATTCAAATTGAAGTTTTAACTCAACATGAACATGTTGATTACTTGTTTGTGTTAATATTAGATTTTTGACCCAAAGATGGGAGAATTCGAAATACGGCTTGAATGGTGTAAGGAGGTTTAAGAAAATCTTCAATAATGACATAGAGATTTGGGTTATTGCATAACTTTTACTAAACTTCAGGATGTTAGTCGAGTTGGTGTGTCATAGAGATATGCGCATCCCCTCCATACTGACGAAACTAAGATTTTTTAGATCTACTTAGTAAGATCAGCAAACTGAAAGTCCACTTTGTAGGGAGATCATGGCGATGTTCCAACACGACGTAGTATTGAGAGAAAAAAAACGTGTATGTTCTTTTGTGACAGGTTTTATTAACCTTTTTATTACTATCATACTATTGGAAAAAGCTTGCACCCATACCCACTTTTTATTACTTATTATTTTAAACCACCAAATCACTCTAAAAAACGATTAATTTTACAAAATCCAACTTTGCACCGAAAGTTCTTAGAAAACTCAAATTCTTAGTAAGACCTATGGATACGATCTTGGTATTATACCATTATATTAGTTGAAGGCGAATACGATAATTGGTGTAAACTTGCATCACTATTGTGCCACATTTACGCGTGTATTTTTGCTATCAATAGACGTTTCGACGAATATGAATGGTATTTTATATGCATATTTTTAATGAATAAAAACATACTTTGATTTCCGTATAGAAGGGTTATTACTTATTAGTTTTTTTAAAGTTCATGTTAATTAAAATCTGTAATTTCAACTTATGTAAAGGATAAGATATAGTTTTGGAGGCTTTGGACTTGTTGATGCGTACATGTCTGTGGATAGTCAAGATGCGTAACAAGAGATCGTATTCAGAAGCGAATCCTGGATTTTTGCTTAACTGGTCCATAAAAGAAATATCAAGAGTCAAACTTACGACTTTTTAAGACCGCTAAAAAATTCCATTGCGATGAGACGATTGAGTTGTAAGAAAAAAAAAACTTGGGCCAGGCCTTCAAATCTGGATCTACGGTACTAACTAGTCCATTCTGGGTTTTTATTTAGAAAAAAACTTTGTTAAAAAACAGATACATACATAAAAGAGTAAAGCAGACAATTGTTTTTACAAATACCTCAATTTTTTATTTAATTGTAAACTAATTTATTGTAAAATATAAAAATAGTTAAATTATGATATTATAAATTAATTATTTCTTTTGACATCTTCATTTTCATTTTTTATTTTTTTCCTTCAATATTATTCGTGTATATATATATATTAATCTTTGATGTATTGAATATTATAATTTTTTCTTTCATTAGTTTCTAAATTGATGACCATAAATTATTTTTTGATTTTTTTAAAATTTTTAGACATAATAAATAGTTAGGTTTAGACCATTCAAAGGAAGAACTGGCGTATCTTCTTAATATGATTGAGCAGATGGGATCGGGTTCAAATCCCGCTCGAGTGAAAAAAACAGAGAGAGCAGCGAAGGGGCCTTTTTGGAATAAACCAGAAGGAAAGGATTGACAAAAGGAGTAGCTATTGAGCTGCAACTTTCCCGAACCCCTCTCACTTTAGACAGAGAGGGAATGACGATGGGTAGCCAACCCCCTTGATCACATCGTAGATAGCAGTCAGAGTTAGTACGCTTTAGTTGTTGATTCTTAATGGGATGACAATAATAGAAAGTAAATTGTAGAAGTGGAGTTGAAAACAATTATACAGACTTTTTTCAACTTTTTAATTCTTATTGACGTACATCAACAATTAACACACAGAGATACAAGAACAACACAAAGGGTTTTTGTAAGGAAATAAAGAACACACTAAGTTTTTTCTTCACACACAGGAGACTGGGAGAATAGAAGAAGAGAGTCGATTGCCTTGAAAAGCACTTGGTAAATCTTTCAAGTAAGTGTATTTGCATGGTAAATGCATACTGCCTTTTATACTACATTCAACATTAAATACATTGGGACATTTGTCACTTGAGGATAAGAAGGTAGAGGTTGACTTGACCATTATTGATATCTCATTTTCATCGTACACCGCGTACATACAATATTGTTAATGTAGAGACAAACTTTTGCATAGATATGGTCAGTCTGTTAGGAGATCTTCTTTGAATGGATTAGTAGCTTCAAACAACTACTTACAAATCTTCGGTGCATGAAGATCTTCCTTCAATCGGCTTGTAACTTCAAAATATTTTCAATCTTCAAATCAGCTACTCTGGAGTCTTGGTGTGTAATTTAGACAGTTGATCCACAGTACCGCATTGGTGACTTTATGTCTTCACATCGGCTAGTCTTCGATTTTGCCAATGACTTTAAGTATGTAAAAAGACACAAATATACAAAGAAACCAATAACTACTAAGTTTTGATAGGATAGAGGAACATATCAGTGGGTCATCACCAAATCAATAGGTGACCCAACAAACGTCTTTACTGATTTATTTTCAGGTTTTGACCTGGATTTTTCGGGCCTTGATCGGTTTCTTTGGACTTTGACAGGGCTTTAACCAGACTGATTTTCGGCTAACCAATGACCAGTTTTTCGTCTTTAAATCGGTTATGGTGCGTTTGATACAATAGACAGAAAAGAATAAGACAGGGATTCTTGTGCAGCTCTAGCTATAGCCTTTGGATCACCACTTCACCCCCTTAGTAGGTTCAACCTGATCGTATTGACATGTTCTTTCCTTGTATTTTACATATTTGACGATAATCAAATATTGTATTTTATTTTAAAACAAGCAATAATAATGCAAGGATTGAAAGAGACTTTGATGGAGTGAGTGAGATGTTGGTGTGTAATTACTCTCTTTTTACTACAATGTTTATTTTGAATTTTAAAAGAAGATGTCAGTTGTAATAAATATAATCCACAGCTTCACACTACATTTATTGCATCAAAATAAATGATGGGCCTCTTATTACATCGGCCCAAAGCCCTAATTTTTTTTTGTTATCATGTAATTCAATGAATTTATTTATTTTGGGACTTATTATTCGTTGGCCTTTTGCTTATCTTTAACATCGAATCTATTCTCATTTTGTGGCCTTTCAAAAAAAAAAAAACATCGAATCCGTTTTCCATTTTCTTGTACCCTTTCGTTCTAGTGTACCGCTAATTACCTCTCGTGTGCTTGTCTTTCGTGACATTGTTTCGTTAATAAGCATTTAACATATATAAAGTATGTATTATTAAGCTATATTTATAGTATATACGAAATAATCCGATACATACCTTACATCATCATTAAGTCTATAATTCACGTACAAATCTTATTCTCGATCTATACGATATTGTAAAGAATGTACCTTATTGTATTTTATTGGTTTTTTCGGAGTTTTTTAAATGATAATGGGCCTTTTTGGTTGTATTGGGCTAAAGGCCCATTTTAGGTGTGCAAAGAAATAAAGAAGGTTGAAATATAAAGGGTAAAATGTGTAAAATAGTAACTTACTATTATAAAATTTTTTTATTATAGTAATGTATTTTCAAAATATTTTTATTAGAATATTGTACTTTCAAAAATTTATTTATTATAGTATTGATTAATCTTTTCAATTAAATTTATTCAATATACCAGATTTATTTGTCACCTCATCGTCCACATGTACGATAGTGCTAACATGACATTTTTTTATTATGCATTGTACTTTTCAAAATTACTTTATTATAACATCACAAATTTCTATTATAACATTGTAGTTTTAATTTTAATATTTTTATTATTTAAACATTGTAAATTTAATCAAATATATTTACTAAAAATTATAATATCATAAATTAACATTTATACAAAAGATCACTATTTTAAGAATAAAAATAATCATAAAAAATCATTCGTTCATCGAGTTCGTCATAAATTTCAAGGCTTACTTTGTAATGTCAAAAACTAAAAAAAAAAAAAAACTTATTCTATTCACATTCGTCTAACAATGATATATAATCAAGTGGAATCGTCTTGTCACAACTACTATCTTCTCCATCTTGATTTCGTTTTTTTTTTCTTTGGATGTGGTTTTTAAATTTAAATGTAAATATAAAAAATGATGAATGATATATATTAGTTTGAAAATTCATATCTAAAATCAATTATAAATGTTATAAAATCTATGATTTATTAAATATATTATTTTATTAATAATATTTTGTCTTTAAAAAAACATTAAATGTTAAGTAAACATATTTTATTTTTCATTTCATCATCAGTATCGTAAAAAATCTTAAACATCAAGGAATCTGTATAAATATAACATTGCGTATTTAAGTGAACTTGAAAACATGGATACAAGTTTATTAATCGATTTGGAAAAGAATGAATTTGAGGAAAGAAATTAATTCTAAATTGTGTTAACAAGTAGAACTAAAACACTTACCATTTTTGGCTTAAAAATGACATCATACTGTAATTGCATACTTATCCCTCCACGGCGGAGCATCCACTCTCTCTCACACATTTGCACACTTACTGTGTGTGCACCACCACACCCACGCCCACAACCACCATCATCATATCTCTCCTTCATCACACACACACACTTCACGCTCACTGTGTGTTTTCATGGTACCAACGAAGCAAAACAATATCATGGCCCCATCGCTATAACTATGACCTCTGACCTGTCAGTGTGTGTTTCTCTCTCACACACAACCACCGTAACACACACCCAGTCTCTTGTATAAACCGCCGGTTACATTATAATATTTTCAAGATTTCTTTATGGGAATCACAAAACAATGGTTTAGATTTACATGCCCGATTAACCTAAAAAACAAACCCCAAAAAACCCCTTAAAACTACTCATATGGCAGCTACTGCCTCTTCAGACCATCATAAAATTCATCTCCACAAAAATCCCACCACCACTATTAAGTTCAGACGCCGCCGGCTCAAAGAAACCACCATTTCCTCCACCGCCATCACCACCACAAACCACCATCAACACCCATCTGTTGTTTCCCCGGAAAATAGTTCTTGGTGCTGTCCCTCCGTTGTATCCTCTTCCAAACCCCCACCACAACCCCCTTCGCCGCAAACAACCACCAGTAAGCCTCAACCCAGTTCAGATTCTCCGGCGTTGCCTCCGTCGAGGGAATCTTTATCCGACGACTCGTCGTTAAGTATTGAGAAGTTCCTTATTTTATCTTCCAATTCACCGGTAAATCTTGACAAGACAAACATGACCACTACCACCGCCGTGTACGGTGGCGGGTCTAACCACCAAGAAACGTTCCCATCTTCTTTTACCAATTTCAACTCTGCTCTCACTGCCGGACTCTTGAATCCGATGTCTCCGCCGCCACCCACCAATGATAAAACCCGATCCAGTCCAACCCTTTTCGAGATGATGGCTAATGAACCTGATTCTAAGATCCCCAACCATCCAAACGGCAATGTCTCATATCCAACCCCAAAAAAACCCAACAATCATGTGATCCCACCGATTATTATCGACAAACAAGCTTTGATGCAACAGCGGTTGTTGGATCTTTTGTCCTGTCGTAGCCCCGGGAGCCAATTCAATGACCCAAATTCGAGTGATGTGAAGCTGACTTTGACCTCAAAAGATGGTTTGAGTGTTTCCATGAATGCTCATAGGCAGATCTTGTTGTGTCATAGTCGATTTTTTGCCGTTAAATTGTCAGAGTATCGATGGAAAGGGGGTCAACAAGGGCAACAACAACCCTACATTATTGAGATTGCTGACTGTGATGACATTGAGGTTTATATAGAGTCAATTAGGTTGATGTATTGTAAAAATTTGAGGAGGAAGCTCATGAAGGAAGATGTTCCTAGGGTTCTTGGGATCTTGAAGGTAACCTAATTACTCTTTTTATGCATAGTAAGTATGTGTTTGGATATCTTTTCCCTTCATGAATAGCTTAAATATGTTCTACTTCTGATTCTTATAATATACTGATTTGGTATGTTCAATGTACATATGTATATGTCTGAAATTCAAGAATTCATTCTCATATCTATGATTCTTTAAGACAAGAATCATGTAATGATACTTGGAGGTGGTGGTGGTGATATAAACATACATTTATATACACACACATATATATAGGGGGAGAGAGAGAGAGAGAGAGAGAGAGACGGAGTTTCAAATACCAAACCCTCTAATGAGTAGAAACTATACAAACTAATCAAATGAATAACGCTGCATTTTGGGAACAACCCAAAATAGATAATTTTGTATTATTAGGATGGAAGGAGTACCGTTTCTATCTGAAATGAATTGGTGAAGAGTTGTGTGTTCTGGTTGTTTCTGAAGTCGGAATGATTTTCCCGGGCTCTATAGCGGGATATACTGGGATGGTCTGGTTTATTTTCACACATTTCACTTGTTAGGAATTACTGAATTCAATGAAAATCTGCAATGTTGACTTACGCACATAGTTGAGCAAAATGTTTGACAATCTGCGAATATCTCAAATACCTTCCAACAAAGACACAAAATAATCTTCTTGGCTCACATAAGTACCATAAGTTTCTCTTTAATGATGATATGGAGCAATAGGTCATTCTAACTTGAAATGTTGCAATTTTCAATGCACAGAAGGAGTGCATAAGGGCAATTGCTCTTTATAAGCGTATAATATTTATATACAGCAAAACTTATTGGCACCCCTATCTTTTGTGAGGCTTGAAACCTTGCCTTGACCTCCATGTAGGCCAATAAACTCTTTGGTAATGCATGATAGTAGGGATGCATTTTCAACACATACATGGGAATTATGAGTGAAATGAATGTTTGTTGTGTTTCTTTTAGGACATCTAATATGCCTTCTAATCCTATTTTAACATAGGTATCAGCAGCGATTGGATTTGACGCTGGTGTTTTATCTTGTTTGGAGTACCTAGAAGCTGCTCCATGGGCTGAAGATGAAGAAGAAAAGGTATCTTCTTTGTTATCCGAGCTTCGGCTTGAAGGAGTTGGTGCCACTGAAGTTTTAAAGAGGGTTTCAGTTGATTTTAGTTCTGGGGTTGATGAGGGTAACAATAATGAAGAAGTGCTTTTGAAGCTTTTACATACTGTTCTTGACGGAAAGGACGAAAAGGCGAGGCGAGAGATGAAAGTTTTGGTAGCGAAAATGCTTCGTGAGAATTCGTCACAGCACGATTTGAGAAAGGAATCTTTATATTCCGCTTGCGAAAAATGTTTGCTTTTGTTAAGAGAACATTTCTTGAAAGCTTCTAACGGAGAGTTACAAGATGTTGCCCAAATCACACGGCAAGCGGATAATTTACATTGGCTTCTTGATATTTTGATCGATAGACAGATTGCCGAGGACTTCTTGAAGTCGTGGGCATCATTGGCCGAGTTATCAGAAGTTCATTCTAAAGTGCCGCCACTTCATAGATACGAAATCAGCAGAGTTACAGCAAGAATGTTTGTGGGTATTGGAAAAGGTCAACTTTTGGCTTCAAAAGATTTGAGGTGTTTGCTGTTACAGACATGGTTGGTGCCGTTTTATGATGATTTTGCATGGATGAAGAGAGCATCGAGGGGGTTAGATCGTCATTTGATTGAAGATGGGCTGGGCAATACTATTCTGACATTGCCTTTATCTTGGCAACAAGAAATCTTGATGTCTTGGTTTGACCGGTTTTTGAATTCTAGCGATGATTGTCCAAACATACAGCGGGCATTTGAGGTTTGGTGGAGACGGGCTTTTTGGAGAAAGAATTGCCAGCAACCTGAAAGGTCGCTACAGTTTCGTGTTACAGATGAAAATTTCAAGAATTCTTGAAACTGAGGTACTAATGGTTTCCCAGAAGTTTTTATTTAGACCCAGGAAACCTCACTCAAGTTGGGTAAGATTGGGGTGGAGCAGAGGTCAGAAACTTGGAAACTTCTGCCACGTGTGTGACCTGCCCGACACCCTTAATTGGGATGGGCGGGATCAGTGGCAGGTGAAACTTGGGTGGGGGCCTAAAACTTGCCATCTGTGACTCGCCCAATACCCTTAATTCGGAATGGGCAAGGATCGGTGGCAAGTCAAACTTATGCCTCCACCCACCACTGTCTTGAAAGTGTGGTGGGTGGAACTTCTGCCACCTGTGACCCGCCGAACTCCCTTAATATGAAACTTGTGTCTCCACCCACCGCCTGTTTAAAACTGTGGTGGGGGGTGTCTGAAACTTCTGCCACCTGTGACCTTCCCAGCACCCCGAATATGGGACGGGCAAGGTTGGTGGTAGGTGAAACTTGTGCCTCCACACACCACCTTTCTAGAACTGTGGTGGGGGGTCTGAAATCTTCCCCCTCTTACCTGCCTAACTCCCCTAATATGGGATGGGTAGGGGATGGTGGCAGCTGAAACTTGTGCCTCCACCCATAACCCGTCTAAAATGGTGGTGGATGGGGTCCTGAAACTTCTGCTGCCTCCCCTACAGCCCTGTGATTAACCGGGCAACCAACAAGTATGAGATCTGAATTTGGGGGGTTTGGTTTTTATTAGAGCGCTCGTGTTTTCTTTGTTTATGCAGATAGAGTACAACCATTGCTTCTCTGAACGAGAAGTTCTGTTGCATCGGTTAAACCCGTTCTAGTTGATTGCTGAAGTGTGAAGAGTGGGAAACAGAGGGGAAAAGCCAACAGACAATGGTATCAGTTGCATGCCAGTTTTGCTGTATGTTCTTCCTTGAACCGGTGAACATGTACTTACTCGGTGATTAACCTTTTTATGCCAAATAGTTTGATGTAAAGATTTGATTATTGATGCTGCTTCGTAAAAAGATTGAGCTTTTTAGTGCTGAACACGGTTTAGTACAATCTGTTTCGTGTGGGGTTGAACCAATTTCTTTTTGTTTAATGAAAACGAGAACCACCTGACTGACCCGATTGGCGGTTTGGCTGTATGAGTTTCTGGTTTCGGATATTTTCTGTCCAGCGGTATGCAGCATCAAATTAAGGTTAAAGTTACAAAACAAAAGAAAAGCCTGTAGCTTTCTTGTTTCTTGGTAGAATTTGGTGATGATCTGTTGTGGTTCTTGGATATCTGTAAATGGGTACCAAAAGGGGTGCATTTTTTGGGTTCAAGATTGTGAATTCTTGATGGGTTTCTTTTATTTATTTATAGAAAGAAGAACATGGTGGTTGCTTATTGGTGGTGGTGGGTTATTTTCAAGTTTCTTAAATTGATGCCTTGAGCTGTGTCATGTGATCCCCACTCAACCCTTAATGGTGTGTTATCTTTATTTCTATTTTGAATGAAATCCTTTCATAATCAACATCTCATTAAGAGCATTTAATTTAATGGTTGTGATGTTGAGGTGATCAATCAGCTTGTAGGTGATGACTCCTATCTAATCACTTTCCACTTTTTATATGCATTCCATATACTATAGCATATATATTATATACATACATTTACATTTTTGGAAATATCACTTTGTTTTGTTTCTTGTAGATAGCAAAAGGGCATCTTCTTATGTGGATTTTCACATCTATATATGTATCAGGTTTGTTTTTCATTAAGATCTGTATGGATAAAACTGTCTACATTGACAAGGAGAAGGGTAAAAAATGAATAAATGGATCAATAAATGACTTGGGTGTATATGACTCCAGTTTTTTAGCTTACTGATTAAGTCATGGACTGACCGAATAAGCCACAACTAAACAAATATTTATGGCCGAATGAATAAGTCATATAGACTATACAACTTATTCAGCCGAACCACCTTTTATATCTTTATAGTGAGGTTCAATAGAGAAAAAATAAGATAACTTCTATAAACCGTTGGATCTAAAAAATGGCTCATATTCGAGTGCAATCACCCCTTAATCGATGGATTTAATTTTGTAATTGACTCATTCACAATTGTTGTATTAAAATTAATGAAGAGTTCAGATGCGTTTCATTATTTTCCTTTTTTAAGTGTTGTTTATTGAACTTACCTTTATATATATATATATATATTATTTAGATTAATATGGTGAACAAATTGAGCGTGTTCTGCGAACATTTCACATATGAACCTGCAATATGTTCACTGTGATTAACCATTGTTCATGTTAAAAAAACATAATTATTCTATAATCTTGAAATATGATGATATGACTATGATCCCTAAAATTATGTAAGTAATAATTTGTAACATCTCATTAAATACCATAAAAATTCATAATATCTCTTTATATACCATAAAAATAGTTTACACCTAAAAATTAAATATTTGTGCATCATCATTAAATTAAACATTTGAAGTAACCTCTACTAAAAAATGAATTTTATTGATCCAATAAGTTCATAAAGTTAACACCATATTTTTAGTTTACAAAAGATCATACATCTATCTCTTTATCTCTCTCTATATGTATGTGTGTGTGTGTGTGTGTGTGTATGGGATGGTTTATTTTACAATCAATACAACCTAATCTTAACCATCCAAGTTTTCATCTACGATCAACAATTAATCAGTTGGAAAAATAAATTAAAATTATGTTTTGGATTTATATTCTAAATTTAAAGTCAAGGGTAATTTAGGAAAAAGATAATTATTTGAATCTTGATTACTCTTAAACTAGATTCTTTGGCTTGTCTCTTAAAAAAACTAAATTCATGAAGTAGATACATTGTCCCTTAGAGCAACTGGATTCATTAGTGTGTCTTTGAACATGGTGTTTCTGTTTCATTAATATGTCTAGAAATTTTGTTTCATTAATATGCTTTAGGAAAATATTTTTTCATTAATATGTCTATGAAATATGTTTCATTTAACACTATAGGTTAACCATTGGTGAATTCTCATACACAAACCATGCAACCCAAGCAGGTTTAGTAAAATTGTTACATTGGATCTTTGTTTTTTACGGTAGAGCATTTGGTACGCAAGCATAATTGGACAAGACTCGACAAGACATAAAGGTTGGACGGGACATGACTCGACAGAACAAGTGTCTGTCTGATGTTTGGTACGACTATGACTGAACGGAACAAAACTAGACAAGTTGCCCCCAAAAGTTATTTGGAATATTATTAACACAAATAAAGAACCATGAGTTGTTGAATGTTATGTGGATATAGAATCATGTATGTTGCATCAATACCATCCATTCAATCATAGTTTGCAAGTCAAATTAGAAAATAAAACAAATGTGTGGCCATGATTTTGCAATATACCCCCCTTGTGTGTGTTAGTTTGGACAATGGGGTTTTGTATTCTAATTGACTTGAAAGTGACATATTTGCATCATTTTGGAGCCAAGAAAGGTGAAGATAAACTTATCATCTCAAATACAATTCTCAAAGTGTGGTCACAATGCCTTGTTGCATAGACCAACATGACAAATTATCATATGGTACTAAAATATTATTTCCATTTCCAAAAGGAAAAAAAAAACACACACACAAAAACATACAACTATGAGAGATAACAAACTAAAAAACTTGAACTTCCATATTTGATTCAGGGGTGTTCATGGATCGGGTTGAAGACATTTTAACAATTCAAGTCAATGTTTGTGGTATGAAAAATCTCAACCCAACCTAAACCGTATGGGTTTGTTGGGTTAGTCGGTTGATAATTTGGTACATCAAAATATTCTTGTAGTATAGCTTAATACATACTCCTTATAAGCTTATCCATATTCCTTATAAGTATGTGATGGCATAATTGTGTAGTGTATATATTAATAAAGACTTAATAATCGTATTAATTCCAAGAATAAAAGGATATCGAGTTCAAGGGATTGGGTTGGGTTGGGTTCAAATGGCCGTAACCCGATTCCAACCCAGTAACTACGATTTGAAAATTTTGCAACTCAATTAAACATTGAGTTGTTTCGGGTTATGTTGGTCGAGTTTTTTTTTTATCACCCCTAGCAAAAACCCCCCATTTTGTTATTCTTAATGTGTACACCTCGAACCAATGAAATAAATGAAAAAGAGAGAAGAAAAAAAACTTTTGTTATATCGTTAAATATTTTAATATTAAAATTAATGTTAAAATCTTCGAAATGAAGAAAATTTTAAAGTTTATTGTTTTCCTTTTGAATATTTTTATTTTTTTTAATTTAAAAAAAATGTGAATAAACTGTTAGAAATATTTTTACCGACTTTTTGATTGACAAAAAGTTGATTACCAGCATCCTCAATTGACCCCACATAAAACCTGTCTGGCTCACTCAAAGGCTGACCATAGGGGTGCTCAAAAACCCTACCAACCCTATCAACCCAACCCAACATGAAATAATCCAACTGAAGCAACTCGATATTTAATCGAGTTTTAAAATCTTTGAACCATAAGTATTGAGTTGAAATTGGGTTATGGTCATTTGAACCCAACCCAACCCAACCCGATGAACTCAGTTTCATTTTATTATTGGATTTAATATGATTGTTAAGTCACTATTAGTATGCAAATTAGACAATTATACTATCACGTATTCTTTTTATATACATATATTTTCATTTTATTCTTCATCTCTATATAACTTTTTCGTATATATGTTCAATAGATATAAACATATATGTGTAAATTGAGAAAAGTAATCCAATTTGATATACTTAAGGAGTATGGAGACGTTGTACCAAATGATTGATGACGAAAAAATAATTATAACAGAAAACAACATATTCAAGGTAACAAACATAAGAGGACATTTTGATGTATCAAAGTATCAACTCTACCAACTCATACAGTTTGGATTGAGTTATATTGAGATTTTTCAAATCGTAAATTGGTTTAGGTTGTTCAAAAGTCTCAACCCAATCAACCCAACCCATGAGCACCCTGCCTTTTACCAACTGAAATACACATCAAAGACAATTTTTTAACTATTAACCTAAAAAAACAACTTGCAAGAAAAGAAAGTTCTTTTATTGATTAAAGAAACAACGTTAATCCTCGTACTAAATGAAAAAGTAAATTCGGACAAAAAAAATTTTGAAGTATTATTTTGTGACGGAAAAAAATGCATTCTAAACAAAAATGGACAATGATTTCAAAATGGAAAAAAAAAGTGCGTTTTTTGAAATACATCATGAGAATATAGTTTTTAAATTCATCAGAACATCTTCAATAATTATGTTATTTTTTAAATTTAACGATTTGAGAAAAATTTATCCGGTACCTATGTTAAACTATTTTCTAAGATAGAAAATAATAATAATAATAATAGAGAAATTTTAAATTTACAGAAAGATTTTATAATATAGCTGTTGGAAGATGTTCTTGTAAATTAATAGTATATTTTTTTGAAAGACATTAATATTTAAGAAAAATAAAAGGGAAAATCACCAAAATAACCAATTTATAACTAATGTATTAACAAAATAGTCATTTTTACAATTTTTACATAAATTGACCACAATGGATCGCCCCGGGGGGTGCATTTTGACCATACAGGAGCGATTTGTTCTTGTTTAACCCAAAAAGTACACAAAAATCTTCTAAATTGATTTAGAGGCCCACATGTATCTGATTTGAGAAACAAAAAATCTAATTTTTCTTTAGAAGGGAGGATCACCCCCACCTATCCAGGATTGGGGGGTGATCTGACCCCTATTTTGTCTTCTAGTGCATAAAATATAACTATATATAGCTTGTGACTTCTCATTCATTTTCCTTCACACCTCGCTCCTCACTTCTACTCTCATATCTTCAAAATTGACAAAGTAAAAAAGGAAGGTTTTCCTCACTTCTACTCTCAGAACCTTTAACCCTTAAACACAATCTATCATCACAACTCTTAACTCATTAAACACAATCTACCATCACAATTTTTCACCCTTAAACACAAATATGAAATTACGTCAAAATGGTAATGTTTCCGTGTATGTTCAAAGTGGCGGTTCATTCCATACGATAAATGGTGCCTTAGAGTATATGTCGTTAGGATCCCCATATGTATATTAAATTTGCCTTCACCAGTAACACATTCTGGTTTGATTAAACGTGTTGCGAAAAAATTAAGTTTATGTAGTCCTTTCATATTATTTTATAAAAATAATTCTTAGCAAAATTTATATGAGTTAAGCAACGACGACGATGTGATGATGTTCCAGAACGTTGTACACAAGAGTTTACTGGAAATGTTGACACTCTTTGTTGTCGACGATGGTGGTTATGGTAGAAATTCATCAAAGTTTATCCGACGGTAGTGGTGGTTACTTAAATGTCACGACCTCACGTGTAGCTCTCCGGTCACGTAATGAACTTGCGGTATGTTTAGTGGGATGATTATCTGAAAAATAAGTTGCAAATCAAAATTTATAAATAAATTATTTTCTATATGTAACAAAAAATTGTTATGTGATTCTATCGGCCCGGTCGATGTCACGACATGATGGAAATGACTCTAGTGTACCATTGCCGTTAACTTTTTGATCTACTGGGCCAATTTTCGGGTTCTCTAAACTTGGTATCCAACATGGCTACATGATGGTCCAACGGTCAGTCAATTGTCTCTTGTGAAGCATATACATTTCTCATGCATCAAGATGCTATAAAAAACAATAGATTAAATATGTTTAAGTGAGTCAAATATGTACGTTTTTCAACTTAATTAGTTAGAGTGTAATTCTCTTACTTCACTTCCCAAAAACCCTGATTCAACTCCGCCCAACACTATTCCCCAAAAAAACATTTTCAGGTTGCCAATAAGATAGCGATGATAAACGCATCATGGGTAACTGATCAGCATCATACAATTGACCAACGTCTACTATAGTCATTGTGGGCATCGATTAGGGCATTTGGTTAGTAGCTTTCTTGTCCCTTTTATTTGTCTTTAACACTATAAATTGAGATTTTTTCCACCACGATTTCTTGCTCACTCGCTTCTCTAAAGCAGCGGGCATACAAACTTCTTCTTGCGGTTCTACAAACGGGGCCCTTGATGATGTAGATATTGCAGCATCAATCGCAGATTCCTTCTGCGACATAAACTGCATACACACAATCCAAGTTAATTAAAAAGTTTATTTAATTTAATTATTAACTTGATAAATAAAAACATTAAGAAAAACTTCAACATATTTACCGTTATCCTCAGAAAAGTACGATTGCGACATAAACTGTGTAAACACAATTCAATATAAATTAAAAAGTTTTTCATATAAAATTGTTGTTGTGGTAAATAAAAATATTAAGAAACTTAACATATTTACCCTATACTCAGAAAAGTCCGATTGCGGCATAAATTGTGAACGCACAATCTAATATAAATTTTAAAAAATTCATATAAAATTGTTGTTGTGGTAAATAAAAACATTAAAAAAACTTTAACATATTTACCGTATCCTCATAAAAGTACGGCTGCGGCATAAACTGTGTACGCACAATCCAATATAAATTAAATAGATTTTCATATAATTGTTAACTTGTAAAGTAAAAACATTAAAACCTAAACATGTTTACCGCATCCATCGGTGAGTACTGCTACGCCATAAATTGCGTACGCACAATCCAATATAAATTTAATATTTATTTAATTATTACTTGTAAAGTAAAAACATCAAGAAAATTAAACATACTTACATCATCACGCTGTGGAGGCATGTATGGTGAAGGATCAGCCTTAGGTACTAGTTTTGGCACATCATTCTCCTATTTATTAAGTCTCGCATCGATAAGCCCATATTTTTCGTTCATAAGATCTGTAACCGACGCGATCTTTTGATCGACCCCAACATTGAATTGGTTAAATTCAACACGCCATTGGGGGATGTCAGTATATGCCGCAAATGAATGATGTTGTGGTGGCTCATACCGTGTTCTATGAGAAGCGTGTGCTGCAAATGATTGACATGCTTCCGATGGTTGGACGTCGTCGTCATCGTCTTCATCTGATTCGTGACTCATCCGTTGATCTGGGTTCGACTGTCCATACAATTATTCGCCAAAAAAAATCTCTGTTTTCGATCCACCATTGAGCCGACTCCTCCAAATTTGTCGTCACCAACGAGGTCAGGGGACGAAACGCGTTCTAAAAATATATAAATCAATATAATGTTTTTTTTAACATAAATAACAAAACTAAAACTGGTAAATCTTAAATTTATAATAAATGAAACCAAACATTATCAAAAGTTGCGAACTCGCAACACTCTTCTCATTTCATCATTTTTTTCGTTTCCATCCAATAGCACTCGGGATTGACGGATTATAACGATTTTTTTTTACTCAGAGAAATATCTCCAAAATCCAGATCTGGTAGGTTACAAAAAAAAAAAACATGGTGAGAAAATGTAAATTAGTCAGTAAATAAGATCTTATAAAAAATGATAACCGACCTTGAAGTCATATATAAAACCATATAATATATATTTATTCAGCGGCCAATTTATGTGTCTGCGGCGTTCGAAAGCATTTTTCAGTTGTTGATATGTTAGACACCACATATACGAGCCCCATGGGTATTGGTCCAAGACATCTAAATTTTCAACCAGATGCAAAATCTAATCTAGTGTTAGATATTGTGGTTCTTTTTTCGTCCCAGGAATACCGTATGAAACATGATTAAGAAGCAAACACACACCGCATCAACGCTTGATATATCTTCATTATTTAAGTCGATTGATTTATTTCTAAAATGTTCGACTTTAATATTATCATATTTGGTCATTTTACAAACAATCTTGTAATAACTAATGAGATGGTACAATGTGATGGACGAAGATCCGATTATCGAAAACCCGTGATCAAACAGAACTCATGGCGGTTGAACCATAAATGAAACCCTCCAACATGATAATATATTTCTTCAAATTGAGAAGGGTAAGAGAGATCCTCACATTGCACCATCCAATGAATTAAGAAGGAATCTGAATAATGGTTAGATGTATATCTAATCATGGGCCAAAACATGTATCTCTTGACTTGTTTAACCTCATTGGATTAAATGATAATATTTCGTTTATTTTATTATTATTATTGAAGTTTGGGTCATTAATGTCAACAACGACCGGTAGAACACCTGTCAAAATTAATTCAAATATTAATTCAAAAATTAAATGTTAGATACTAAACAAAATTAATCTAAACAAAACTAAAATATAGAGTATTAAGTTAAATACTAGATAAAAAAATAGATTTTTAAGTTAAATTAAAAACAACGAAAAGTCTAAAAAAACCCAATGGACTTTAGTGTTTGGAATGATTAAGTCCTTGGACAATTTTTTGGAACAAATAAATCATTGGACATTCCAAAATATATTAAATAACTTCTTGGACTTTCTAAAACCTGTTAGATACATTCTTATTATCTATACAACTGGTTAATGTGATAAAATAATGAAAAAAGTCCAAATAATAATAATGAANAATGATTAAGTCCTTGGACAATTTTTTGGAACAAATAAATCATTGGACATTCCAAAACATATTAAATAACTTCTTGGACTTTCTAAAACCTGTTACATACATTCTTATTACCTATACAACTGGTTAATGTGATAAAATAATGAAAAAATCCGAAAAAAATAATGAACATTCATATTTTGAACAATTAAGTCCCTAAGCATTTTTTGAACAAAAAAATATTTAGATTTATAAAATCAAACAGATATAATAAAAAATACTTACATTTACAAAAAAAATTACATTTAAAAAAGATTTTTGATAAAATTTATTTTAATTAAAATTAATATTTTGTCAGTGATTTTTCAAACTAAAAAAAATAATTATTGATTAAATTTATTTTAATTAAAAATAAAATATATCACGTATGTGATTTTTCAAATTAAAAAAGAGATTTAAAAAGATTACTGGTAAAATTTATTTTATTTTTTGTTAAAAATAAAATATATTTTTATTTTTAAACACTAGGGAGATTCGTGCTCCTCCCCGAGAAGCACTCTCTGTTATGTTCTCTCTCTCATTAAAACAAATTTCATCAGTAATCATTTTAAACTTTTTTTTAATTTGAAAAAATCATATATGAAATATATTTTATTTTTAATTAAAAATGAATATAACCAGTAATCCTTTTTAAATCTCTTTTTATTTTTTTAATTTGAAAAATCACTGACATAATATCTTTTATTTTTAATTAAAATAAAATTTATCAATAATCTTTTTTAAATGTAAGTATTTTTTGGTATATTTGTTTTATTTTATATAATGTAAGTACTTTTTTGGTTCAAAAATGTTTATGGACTTTATCGCTCAATGAATGTTCAATGGCTTTTTGTTCATAAGAATGTATATAACAAGTTTTAGAAAGTCTAAGAAGTTGTTTAACAGGTTTTGGAACGTTTAAGGACTTATTTGTTCCAAAAAATTGTCCAATGACTTAATCATTCCAAACACTAAAGTCCATTTGTTTTTTTTAGATTTTTCCCTTAGTTTTATAGGTCATAAGGATGTATATAACATGTTTTAGAAAGTCCAAGGAGTTGTTTAACATGTGTTTGGAATGTCCAATGACTTATTTGTTTCAAAAAAATTGTTCAAGGACTTAATCATTCCAAACACTAAAGTCCATTGGGTTTTTTTTAGACTTTTCCCTTAAAGATATTGTGAATTTTTACCGGTTGTTCCATGGTGGTAGGTGGTTATTCCACGGTGGTAGGTGGCGGCAGACAATGGTCGGGGGCAGAGATGGACGGTGGTAGGTGGAGCCAGATGGTGGGGGACGCTGGAGGCGGACAATGAAAGATGTCGGTATACTGTGGTGGATGTCGGTGGACGGTGATCGATGGTTGTCAGTGCTCGGTGAACAGTGATCGGTGGTCGAGGGGGATCAGAATGTCGTAGGGGGTGTGTTTCTATATGCTCGATGGTGGATGTCGGTGGAGATGGTGATAATGGTCCCCTCCGACCGCCTATTTATATAAACCGTTACGTAATAAAACAAAATCGATCGTCAAATCGTCGTCAATAAGTAGGCCACTAAATGACAAATAGCGGTCAAAGTAGATGGTTATAAAAATATGTCATTTTTCATATATATATATATATAGACTTGGGATCATGTGAGACCAATGGTTTTTCGTGAGACCCGTAAGATCAATTCTGAACCCTTGGATTAGATCTACAATATGAAAATCTAGACATTTATAAACGCCATGAGATTTCTCAATAATTACAAAATTGCCACCGTGCAATTTAGACCATTAGATCTTTAACTTATAAAGTTGATCAATGAACATAAATTGGTCTTACGAGTCTCATGAAAAACCCTTGGTCTCACGTGAACCCAACCCTATATATATATATATATATATATATATATATATACATACATATATATGATTTTTGTCCCCCAAATCAGATACACATAATTTTTTTTGTATCAATAATTATTAAAAAAATATTAACATTCCATGGTTATAACAAATATATTTTTTATTAATAAAATATAAAAACATTTGTTGGTTCATTTATGCATTTAAAAAAAGGAGTAAAAATTACAAAGTTTGACGTGATTTCATATTGTGTTAAGGGTTGTAATGGTAGATTGCGATAAGGGTTACGGGTTGTGAGAGTAGAAATGTTTGATTTTATAGAGAAAAACCACAACATTTAGTTATAAAGCAGACAAAATATCAGTCAAAACGTCCTCCGTTTATTGAAAAACACCTCTTAATTGTCAAATTGATGTCCTCATTAAAAGACAAAATAGCAGTCAATGGTGTAAGTAGGATCGCCCCCGGGGGTGATCCAAGGGTTTATGAAAATCAAATTTTTGTCCCATAAATCAAATGCCTGTGGGCCCCACTTTGGTACTTTTTTGGTCAAATCTCCCCCGTATGATCAACATGCTCCTGGGAGCGATCCTTGTGGTCATTTTGTGTAAAAAACGTGAAAATAGTTATTTTGTTAATTCAATACGTATAAATTGGCTATTTTAGTGATTTTCCCAAAATAAAAAGCGTACACACTAACAAGGAAATATGCGAGGAGAAGATTTCTGAAGGAAAAATAACACGCAGAAACAACACCGTTGAAAACGAAGTCAACACCAAGAAAAAGAGACAAAACCAAGAAAGGTTCACGTGAAATCTAAGTGAATGATTGAAATTGAATATCGCCAAGAATATCACCACGAGCATCGTCCCCTTTGAAGACCCGAACATTCCTATATTTCCAAAGAGAATACATGATCCAAATAACAACTTGCCAAACTCCCTTTAACAGATCCAAAATCTGTCTCCTACCATCGTAATTGATAAAGAAGCAAATCGGAAGTTGATGTCGGCGGATCGAAATCAATATTCCACCATCTAAAGACATTTTTCCAGGTACTTGAAGCAAACTCGCAACCGCAAAGGCAATGGTCCAACATCTCGATAGAAACTTTACACAATGGGTAAAGCGTCGAGTTGAGATCAATATCTCTAATGCTGAGCTCTTGAAGAA
This sequence comes from Cynara cardunculus var. scolymus, assembly GCF_001531365.2. Lineage (NCBI taxonomy): Eukaryota > Viridiplantae > Streptophyta > Magnoliopsida > Asterales > Asteraceae > Cynara > Cynara cardunculus. The sequence continues at coordinate 11,134,333 of NC_037538.1, read as the reverse complement.
CGTCTAGCCTGTTTTGAAACGCTCTCCAAATGAAGATATTCACTATTCTTTGAGGCAGTTTGTTCCAAACAGTAGATTTATCCAAAATAGATGGTTTGGAAAGAAGCCATCAATCAAATAACGAAGAACCGATTTTTATGAAAATACAAAAAGTAATTATAATTTATAAAAGGAAAACATTGATTTTTTTAATATAATATTTTTATATTTATAAAATAACGATCTATTAAAAACAATTAATTGAAAAATCAAATTACTCAACAAATAAGCTTTACTTTAAGTACCCACTTCATATAAATTAGTTGGCAAATCATTTAATGATGTCTCAGGGTCATACATATCAAATTGGTTTTCTTTTTTTATTATTCATACCCCATTTTCACTTACATGCATGTAGAAAGGGGGTTTAAATAGCATTTACATGCTTTTTTCTTAATTTTCTTGTCTTACAAGCATTTTTATTTAAATTAATTTCAAAGAAAATTGAAATTTTCGTATACTAGAAAATCTGTCAAAACTTTAGAATTAATATTCAAGGTAAAATAAACAAAGGAGTCTTAGGTCCACGACGATAATGGTTGATCGAGTAATTTTGTTTAAGCGAAAGACCATAATTGGTTGGGACCATATGTTTCAGGGATAAAAGTTTGTAACTTATGCAACACATACAAGAACTACAGTACAAGAATCGCGACGTGGGTTATGGTTTGGTGTTAAACGTTGTCGTGATCAAAGAGGATTATCTGACACGTCAACCTAAGGAAACGAGTATTGGCCACGAGTGTGAAATATAAATTATACCAGGAATATGACTTTAGCCTTTTGTTTTTTTAAATATGGTAATTATTTTGTATCACGGGTAAACATAAATTTATGGATCTATCATTAAATGAAGCAACAAGACTGTAAATCAGACATGTTCAAGTAGTTAAAACTTATTGTTATGATAATTTAAATGTCATTAATTCAAATATCACCATGGAGTAAGTTAGCATGAGTGTGAGTCTTTAACCCTTTGTTTTTCTTTCGAACAAGAAGGTATTGGTGTAACATTAATTGAGACATCTAAAACCCTTTCATACCAAACGAAACTAAAACCCTTTCAAACCAAATAAATGTTAGAGATTATATATATGGAATGGTTCAAACGAGAACACATTTATTTTACGAGAACTCAAGAACATCATTTTACTATAGTCAATCACATGTGATAATATTATTCATTACATATGATACACATGTGATACTAAATTAGAGACGCGAGCGATTTTCGATGTGATCTTGGTTGCGGGACAAGTCGACCTTACACCACTAAGCCCCATCACAAGTATTATGACATGTGATAAGGGTGTTTTTGATATGATATTATAATCCATCAAGACCATCACATGTGATGCTAAATCATAGACGCAGACAACCTTTGGCACGACCAAAGTCATAGAATACGTCGTCGGCATATCACAGAGTCCCCTCACGCGTATTATCACATGTGATAAGGATGTTCTCACGTTCTCGTAAAATGGAGGTATTCTCATTTAAACCTTCACCTATATATATATATATATATATATATATATATATATATATATATATATATATATATATACATAACATGT
>NC_037538.1:11098566-11131992 GCF_001531365.2 Cynara cardunculus var. scolymus | reverse complement strand
AATTTAATTTTAAATTAGGAATTGACTAACATACCCTTTTAATTTGATTTTAATTGTATAATTAATATGTTAAAATGATTGGTTGAGATTGGTTCTCACAGTTACCACAAACAACTCAGTTCTCCCTTGAATAGGCCCCTATATATATATATATATATAAGTTTAAATGCAAACTCAATTTTTACTGTAATGTGAGAACTGATTTCGACCCTCTATTTTATAAAATTATTAATTAAGGTGATTCTAGGTAAAAAAAAACATTTAATTTCAATTCATGCATACCTTTTATGATTTATGATTTTCTTTTTTAATTAAATTTTTTTACCTCATTAGAAGTTAAAAATAAATTATTTTAATAAGTACTAATATTTTAATCAAACAAATTATATCAAAAAACGAAAATTTCATGCTCTTCGACATGACATTTATCTCGATATAATTTTTTTGTTTTGTTTTTAACCGTTTTTTACGTGAAATGGTATATATGTGTTATATTCATTATGAATATTTATGTACGTTCAATTGAGTACAACAGCTTGACACCATAAGTCTGTAATTCGACATGACCTTATTCAACACTTTCTTCAACGTCGTAAGGCACCACGTTATTCATTAACGTAATCCGACACCCATCGAGACCGATCGAGAACCTATCAAGAACGAGTAATAACCTATCGAGACCAATTGAAATCAATCGAGAATGGTCGAGAATCTCATTCATTGACTTGGTATGTGTTTATATGTGCCAAACCATAACCTACCACCTTCATTTTTCATCTTGAACCTATCAATTGATTTAGGGAAATTGACTCAAATGACCATTTCCCACACCTAAATTGATCTCTTAACCATTTTTCTCCCAGTTTTACCCAATTGTCACTACTTTCGTAATATCTAGGTCCACAATATTAGCTAAAAGACAAAAAAAAAAAAAATCAAATTCGACACAAATCTGCAATTGCGACGGTCAAGTCCGCAATTACGACGGTAAACTGGTTGAAGTTGATTTTTTTTGTCTTTTAGCTAATATTGCGGACCTGGATATTGCGGAAGTAGTGACAATGTGATAAACCCGGGAGAGAAATGTTTAGGAGACCAATTTGAGTGTAGGAAATGATCATTTGAGTCAATTTCTCATTGATTTATTATTTGCTTGAGTGTAGAACCATAGACTATCACCCTTTTTTTTATCATAGAAGGATCGGGAATCCATCGAGAGCAATCAATAACACATCGAGATCGATCGACAACCCATTGGGATCAATCGATACCAGTCGAGACTAATCAAGAACTCATCCATTGACTTGGTATATGTTTGTTTGTGTAAAACCATAACCTAACACTTTTAACTTTTATCGAGATGGATCAAGAAATCTATCGAGACAAATCGAAAACTCATCCAGATCAATCAATAACCCAATAAAGGAAAAAGAAAAAGAAAAACTACAAGTACGTAGAGTTAAAAATGTAGTATACTCATGATAAATAATATGTATATGCATATTATGGTGAAAATTATTATTTTATGATAAATATCATACTGATATAAATACTAGAGAGTTATTGTATATACATGATCATACATAAATATTCATGATGAATTTTACAGTGAAAATATATATTCATGACGAATATCATACTGATGTATGAATGTTGAAAAATTGTTATATACACGTGAACATATATAAATATTCATGATGAATATTATGTATAAAGACGGTGTCTGAGCCACTACATCAAAGGCTTTTTCATAAATATATTGATAAAATAGCTTATTGATGTATGCATATTAAAGAGTTATTGTATATGCGTGAACATATATATATATATATATATATATATATATATATATATATATATATTCATGATGAGTGTTATAAAAAACGTATATTAATGATGAATGTTATAATAAAGACGTATATTGATGATGAATGTCATAGTGATGTATGAATACAGAAGATTTGTTGAATACACGTGAAAATACATAACTATTCATGATGAATGCTATAGTAAGTTGTATATTCATGATGAATGCTATAGTAAGTTGCATGTTCATGATGAATATCATATTAATGTATGAATATCAGAGAGTTTGTTGTAAACATATGAACGTGTATAGATATTCAAAATGAACATTACATGTATATACTATTTGACGTAAAAAAACATTAAAAATATAAAAAAAAACTATTTCAAAGAGAATGAAATACTCGATTTTTTTTATATAATTTATTTGATTAAAATATTAATTATATATAAGATAATTTAGTTTAAAAATTAAGAGGGTAAAAGTTTTTTAATTAAAAAAGAAAATCTTAACTTCTACTTTTGTCTCTAATCACTTCTTAATTAACTTTTTCATATTTTAACCATCGATTAGTTTTCTAAATTTTGATCAATAACCAAAATTTGTCCTCATATTCACAATAAAAAATGAATTTTCATTTAAATTCACCCCTCTATAAAAAGAGACTTCAACCATGTTGCATTCTCATTATACAATCATTAATTTTTCCAGATAAGCAGCAACAAATCCTTATTTTTAACTTTGATATGTATTATTGTTACAATTTTTTGGAAGTATGTAACTACTTTTACACTAGAAAAAGGATTTAAGATATGCGCCAAGCACATTGAATGGACCTCTTAATCATTGATAAGGTTGCCAACATGGCTTATGAGGTGTGTATATCTTGTATAACTAAAAATTAATATATATATATATATATATATATATATATATATATATATATATATGGAATAGTTCAAACGAGAACACCAACATTTTACGAGAATCCATGAACATTTTTTTACAATAGACAATCACATGTGATACTATTATTATATCACATATGATACACATGTGATACTAAATTAGATATGCGAGCGATTTTCGACACGATCTTGGTTGCGGAACAATTCGCCCTTACACCACTAAGTCCCCTCACATGTATTATCCCATGTGATAAGGGGGTTATTGGTATGATATTATAATTCATCAAGACTATCACATGTGATGCTAAATCATAGACGCAGACAACCTTTAGGACGACCTAAGTCGTAGATTACGTCTTCCGTAACCACCAGATCCCCTCACGCGTATTATCACATGTGATAAAGGTGTTCTCGTAAAATAGATGTGTTCTTGTTTGAACCTCCATCTACATATATATATATACATATATATATATATACACATATATATACATACATATATATATATATACATACATATATATATATACATATATATATACATACATATATATATACATACATATATATATATATATACATATATATATATATATATAAGGTTGAGTTCACATGAGACAAAGTTGTTTTCATGAGACACGTGAGACGCAATTTTTACACTTGAAAATTCACAACAAAATGTTGTGAAAGTAAAAAAAAAACCGAATCTTCACAGTAAAAACATTGTGAAGGTTACTTTCACCGTGTTTTGCTGTGAATTTTAAAGTATAAAAATCGTGTCTTTTGTGTCTCACGAAAACAATTTTATCTCACATGATTCCAAGTTTATATATATATATATATATATATATATATATATTAGTTAGTTTGTGATAATTGTAAGATTCAATCTCAACTACAAATCAATGATTAAATTAGAAAACTAATAATTTTGGTAATTTTTTACTTAAAAATTTAATTAAAGGATATTTTAGGTAATTTATAAATCTTATATATTCTCTCTTCTCTCTCCTTTCTTCGTCGAACTTTATTCCGGCAAAGACATGATGCACACTGTGATACGTTTCGTAAAACAACGAAAAAACACAGTGTGATACACTTAATAAAACAACATTACCTGATATATTGTGTTACACCTCGTAATACAACAACAATATATTGTGATACATTTCGTATAACGACAAAAATACATTGTGATACACACTATGATACCAGATATGGTTGATGAATACAACTATGATATCACTGTATTACACTCGACGTTACATCTCCAAAGAGATATAGGTTACATCCAAAAACCTTACATATTCTGCGTTACATCTCCGATGATATCTGGGTTACATCTCCGACAAAGATCTAGGTTACGTCCCCGATCTAAAATGAGACATGAACAAAAACCAGAAACCGAAATCGATCTAGGTTTGCAGAAACCAAATCTATTGAAATATGAAAAACCAAAACCGATTTGGATTGTTCAACAGGGGGGAGTCGGACTTGTGAAGGTGAGAGTTGAGGAGATGATGGCCGATGGTTGGAGATGGATAGAGAATAAGAAGCAACGGTGGTCGGAGATGGACATAGAAGGAGGCGTCGTACGGTGTTGAGTCAAGGGATCGGTTTAAAGTGTCGCACCGGAGAGGAAACACGTTTTGGCCGGTGATGGGGAAAGAAGGTCACAGGTGGTGATCTCGTCCATTTTAATATATATATATATATATATATACACACACACACACACACACACCCCTATTTCAAAATTAGAATATTAAACTAATTAAAGTAAATCGAATACTCAACACAATTTACTAATTTATCCTTCTACTTATTTTAAGAAATCATAATAATTATCCTGAATGATTGGTTCATGTTGGATTTCACGATTACCACAAACTAAACAATTATCATTTGATTAGACTCATATATTGTATTCATATCATCGTATAGTAGGTTTAAAGTGAAATTATTATCTTAAATATAGGAATGATATGACTCTCAATTAGATTTTTTATTCTTAGTCGTTCAAAAGGTTATCAAAATAGCTTATAAAATGTATTATTGTTATAAATACGATAACTATGGCAACCATAGAATATGTTAATTGTATTCATATTATGGTATAATGGATTATTCATTTAATTTTAAAACCAAATAAGCTTAAGAATCATATTACTTGGTAAAATGAGATATCATAACAAATACCGATCACGACATATTTGAAAGTAAATACATTCACATTTATACATGTCATGATACCATATCAAACGTAGACTTGGCATATGTAGTTTAATCATTCTAACCTTTTTTATTTAAAATTCCGCAATAGTAATAACAAAAATGTTTTTTTTAAATCAATACAAGCGTACGCTCATATTAAAAAATAAGTCACAAATTTACATCACCTTTCAAACGTGTCAGTTTTAAGTTTTTACATACGTATTACAAATCAGAATGAATCTGACACATATAATAATGTCGAATAAATCAATTAGAATAATACGGATTTAATACTTAAAATACATTTTTCATTGGTTGTTTGAATGTTAGATTTTAAAGTAATAATAATAATTTGTTAGAATCAGTTAATCATATAACTAGATTCAGATTTTCATCATTTTACGATTATTTTTAGTAACCAAATTTCTTACACCCAATTTAATTTATGTAAATTTAATTATTTTTCTTTCAAAAATCATGATTAATGGGACGTTTACTTTAACACTCACTGTCGGTAAAAGACAACACATTAACTTATTTTATTGGATAAGATTGTATGCAATAATATACCATATAAATACTTATCGGGTAAGAATTGTTACATTCACTTATTGAGTAAGTCTCTCCATCCTTATCGTCGCTTTTATATTTACCGCATAAGCCTTCAACAAATACTGGATAGCTGCATGATAATTTATAAAAAAAGAAAAGATTAGGAAAATAAAAATAATAAAATCATTTTAGATCTAAATCTACAGTATTATTCTAGGTTTTAATTGGATATTCATAATTGGTGTCGGTTGACTTTGAAGATAGAGGAGGCTAAACTAAACACGCCACTCTCGCAAGGGTTGGTGATATTTGAAAGGGATAAAATGGTAAAAGAACATAGCAGAACAAGGGGCAAAGCCGTCAACAAACTATAAGGAAATTGGTGGTGATGCATCTGTATATATACACACACAGTAGGGTGTGAATATACACACAGTCACACACAATCGAAGCAAGGGATCGCGTAATAGAGTGGCATATGGGAGAAGAAATGTGTGGAATATAAGCGTTGGAAGAAGATTGATATACACACATACAGATGATGTATGTGTTTAGTGAGAGAAAGTTGTAGAGAGAGAGAGAGAGAGAAAGTTTCAGTCATTAGTCGCCGCCATTTTTGTTACGGCGGAGGAGAAGTTTTGGTTTTGATTCGTCGGACCTTGTGGAAGGATCGGTTAATGTGAATCGTTCGATCTGTATTTTGATTTTTTTCACCAGGTATTTGAAACCCTAGTTTGCGCGTGTGTGTGTTTTGATATATCTCTTTGTTTGTATGTGATTTGTTTTGTTGAGATTCGAAAGATATTGGATGGTTCGATGCTTTGCTAGATCGGTTCGATTGATAGCTTAATGAAACGGAACTTGTTGCTTCGGAAATCTGACTATAGTCTCATTTGAAGTGTTGAAACGAGTGATGGATTTTGATGGTTTTCGCGATTGGAAGTGTTTTGTTTTGTTTGAAGAAATATCTACGTTTGGGGTTTTCTCTCTTTACCGGTGTATCTCGGAGTTCACTGGCGGCATTCTTCATAATTTTTATGGTGATTTTCTCTCTCCGTCACTCCGTAGATGAGTTCACGGCGTTGGGGACTTACCGGGCTCGCGTGCTGGATCTCGATTTACATGCTCATCGAACTCATTTTTGAAATCACTTGTACTTGTTCGTCTGGGGTATAAGAATCAATCTGCTATTTCATGTTTAGGTCGATTTGGTGGATCTGTGGTTTGTTGCTGTGAGCTTGTCTTGCCGAAGCTAATCTCGTTTTTATTCTACTTAGGTTTAGTACATTGAGGGATCTAATCTCCTTAGATGTTCATCATCGAGACGTTTTGCCCCAAGTGGCAACAGGTACTGGTCAATAAGGGCGTGCAGTGCCTTCACCACAGATATATATTTTGTTCTTTAGAATTTCATAGATCTCCTTAGGTTGAATGGAAAGAGATTTTTTGCTACAAAATATTGGAATCAATGGCTTCAATTTGAATCAATCTGAGGCTGTTTGAGACAAAAGGCATGGAAAATGCTCTCACTACTCCTAAAATCTCCATCATACACAGAATGTTCCTGCCTTTGTGGAGATTAGGGAAGTCCTAGCACATGGATCAAAATCTTCTCCGTTGAAGGCAATTTTGAACTTCGCCTATCATGTTATGCTATGGCTTACTTGTTTCATATGATTGTGATGGAAGGCTGTTTATTCGTGACGTTGTAAGGCCTCTAAGCTTTACAGGGAAAATTTGCAGCATCTCAAATAGAGTGTTGGCTTCGAGCTCCTATATGCTTTAGATCATGTGTGATGTGCTGTCTTGCTCCGAATACCCTATCTTTGATTTACAATGCCGTCTGTTATTTTATAGATGTTGGATTGATCAATTGTATTAAGACCTGAACATAAATGTTTTCACTAACGAAATTTTGGGATCATTCTGAAGTCTGGATTTATGAATTTGGGAGTTTTTGTCTGCTTTTACATTTTTGACCTGAAGTATTGAATATCTATCCCCTTTTGTATGAATTGCTCTGTGGTTCGATTAATCATGTATGTTTTGATGCTTTACAGGTTGTGAATTCAGAGTACCTTGGGTTTTCAAAGCGTTTATAAATTCAACTCTATCTTCAAAGGCAAACAATGAGGGGCCACATCTAATGGTTGGAGTTGAAATCACTCGAAATATCCTGTTTATGAAATTTTTGATGTTATAGGGAGTTTTGATGGAGGTTATTGTTTCTGGACTTGCAGATTCATCTGTGTACCTGTACTGGGGATTCAGCCTCTACTATTAGTTCAAGCAAAAGACGTGGTGGAACTGTGTCCTGTAAGAACTGTGGTGGAAGGCCTGCAATTGATGGAAAAAGTCCTTCCAGTTGTCTGCTTAGCACTGTTTTGGAACTTACTAGTCTAATCAATTCAGACTTCACTTGGACAAAAGTTTCAAAGGGTTGTAGGAGTGCATCAAGGAGACCTCGGAGGTCAAATACAATTAATATAGCCTGTGGAGGACTGCTAGCTAAGGATTCAACCGGCTTAGAAATGCCTGTTTCTGAATCAGAAAAGGTGATATTCACTTAATTCCGTGCTCAACAACTTCTGCTGTTTAAGTAAATAAATATGCTTTTAGCAGAAACTTCTTATCTAAACACAATTTTGCCAATGTGTTAATTTCTGAACTTGCAGTTGGGAGTCTCTGTTCTTGGGTGTCACTTCAGTGAGAAGGCTGAACACATACCGATCAAGAAAAGGAGATTCATATTCAGGGCATCATCTCCGCCTAGTAACATCCCTAATCCATCCTTGGAGAGCGCCGAAAGGCATGCAACAAGTCCCAAAGCTTCTAGCCATGGGCTTCAATTAAATCCAAACACAACTTGTGTGCCTGCTGAATCTGAAGCAGTTACTGGAATTTCTCAAAGAGGGAGTAATGATGATAAACTGGATGAAAAGGAGTTGGTGAAGGCCAGTAAAGAAGCTGGTGAGGATGATGACTTCTCTGGCATATCTATCCTTGCTGCTGCAGCATGCAGTAATAGTTTGGGAGCTGAAGCTGATCGGTGTGAAGGCTCAGGAATGGTCTCATCTGTGACGAAGAGTCCTGAAGTTCTGAACAGGGTTGAACTTCAAGAAAACAATGTTAAGTCTGCTGATATCTGTAAGGAAGAATCGGATTCACATACATCAACAACTCCCTCTAAAGGTGTTTTGTCATCCACGAAGGACTATTCCCCAGCAGATAAGCTCACATTGGATAACTCCTCTCCAGATGAATCCACTTTGGATAACTCCTTTTCACAGGCTCCTTCGGAATCGGTTTTTAGCAAGTCAAATGAGGAAGCAAGCATAACCCAGAAGTCTTCTGCCCGAGATGTCAGATTGAACTGGGACTTAAACACTGTAATGGATGCATGGGAAGAACCATTTGTAGGTGAGCATGGAATATCTGCATCTGATGCTGCACATGACAATATCACATTTGTGGAAGAGAAAAACAATAATTGCATTGAAGACATCTCTGGAGATTGTGAGCTTGGAAGTGGAAGGGAATGTGGAACTACATTGAAAACCACCAGCAATCTAATTTTACCTGTTGAATTGAAAAGTTTGGCTCACGAAAATGAGGAGTTAAAGCTGGGAAACCATAAACCAGATGGTTATGCTGAAATCACTGAACCATTATCTCATGAATTTGATAGTGCTCAAGATAATGTGGTCAAGGAACCAGAGTCCTTGCACAGTAAGCAAATAAATAGTGGTGATGATTCCATTCCTGTTACTAGGACCCTAACCTTGGAGAATCCAACACATGGTATTTTTTCGAAGTGGGTGAATCTCGGTGGCCAGCGACCTGGTGGTTTAGGCTGCACTGAGGCTGTCGACACAGAGTTGTCGATGGACTGTTCTGTACCACCTGGTTTTGATCATTTGCGTGCATCCAAAGAAAATGTTGGCTTTTCATCTGCAATTGTTGGTGTTGGAAATAACTCAAACCTTCCCACTTCTATGACACAAACAATCATGACTGTTACCTCAAGATCTGAGTATGATAAAGATGACTTATCACTTACGCCTGCAGCCTCTCTGGACAATGGAGCCGATCAGAGTGGGGTTACTTCTAATAAAGTTGATGATGAAGCCAAGATGAAAATGGAGTTAACCAGCAATGTGGTTGCTATGGAGGATTTGGTCAGCAAGGGGACTGATCTTTCCAAAGAAGCTGATAAAGGAGGTTCCAAGGTGGTGTTGCAGACAACCTTTGATGAAATTCTTGTGGCACACTCGTCAGTAGTAGCTGAGGACCAATCTGCTGATATTTCTCCTCTGCATGAGGCTGAAGTGCCCATGGAAACTGGTTTTGGTTATGATAATTCTCAGAGTGACAATAGAGCTGGAAGTGGGATTGATAAACTAGAAGAGCTCTCGGTTGGATATGATTCTCAATATGAAGACGGTGAACTGAGGGAATCAAGTATAAATGCTTGGAAGGGATACGAGGGAAATGGGAATGTGGGAGAAAATGAATATGACATGGACAACATGGGAGATGGTTATAATCTTGGTATTGTCGATGCCCAAGAAACTAGTTCTCAATGTGGAGAAGAAGGTTCTTCAAGAATAAAATTCACTGATGTCGGATCTGGGAGAGAAGCAGATTTAATATCCAATGTACTATTGCCAGAGAAACTGCAGAGCAGCGATGAAGTATCTGGTTCAGGACCAAATGAGATGATCAGTGGTCAAGAGAACAGTGAAAGACAGGATGTTGTGCAGCATCCAAGCCAATCATATGAGTGGAAGATGAACGTTTCTGGATGGGATTTATTGCCTGAAAACCAAAGAATCTCTTCAAATAATTTCACTAAAACCAGAAACTTTAGCAGTCGAAAGTTTTCCTACAGGGAGCAGAAAGATGGGTTTGAAACAGAGGACCTGGAAACAAAGGCCGAAGGATCAAGATTCTATAGGAAAGAACCACTAACGCGTATTGGAGGACCATCTACACGAGACATGTTTCTTAATAGGGGTGGATTTCGGATGCAAGGATGCAGGTACTACATACTACAAGTTACCATTATGAAAACTCCAATCTGAAAGCTTGAATACTGGATTGAAGTAAAACAAAACATATTACTGTATTTTGTTCATCGATCGACGTCCATTTTTACTAATGATTTGTGTATTTACAGTTCCAAGGCTGCTGATGGCTTAACCTCCAGACCAGAAAGGGAATCAGGTGCATTAAGATCCTTTGGACGTGGACGATACTCCCCACGTAGTCGTGCTAGTGGTCGAGGAGGTGGTATGTGGAATCGTTCCCCGGAAAGGGGCAGGGATCTAAAGCGTCTACCTTCACCATCTTTCCAGCGTCCACCGTTTCTTCATTCTGTGCTAGAAGATGCAGGATCTGTGGATAATATGACAAGCGAGGGCCATTTGGATCCAAGTGATGCTGGCAGACCTAATACTTCTTCATATGTTACTCGCCGACCCTTCAGAAGCAGGTCTCCTATGAATAGGGAAGAAAACGATTTTCGTGCACGTTTGGGATTGAGACCAACTGGAGACACTAGTCATGATAGGTTTGTGAATATGGGCAGGGGAAGGGGAAGGGGTAGAACTGTGAGATATGGTTCGAGACTTGATGATGCGGGACCCAGAGGCCGATATCTTGGACCTGCAAATGAGGAGTGTGATGAGTTTCTGACAGAATATTCACATCCTTACCCAAGGAGGCGCCGGTGCTTTTCACCCATAGAGAGAAGAGCGAATCATTCTTATGATTCAAGATCACCTTCAAGACCTCGGACTCGCTCTCCATTTGCGAATACTGGTTTTAGACCCCGCAGTCGATCTCCTAATTTCAGACCCGATGCTAGAATGCGAAGGCCTAGATCTCCCAATTATAGGCGTGGTTTTGAAGCAGATCATGCTAATGAATATAATCCAGGACCTCGAAACAGTAATTCATCACCACCCAGTTCCAGATGGGTAAACTACAAGGAGCGGCCTGCTATTTTTGACAGGAGATCACCTCCACCTGGGAGGACCAACGCACCACAGGGAGAAAGGTTCAGTTTTTACGACTCTTCTAGAAAACCCAAGCAGAACGAGTACTACAGATCCGGACATCCTGGAAGATTTTCCGACCTAAATGAAGGTGGGAGAGGCAGGCCCAGGTATAATGTGGGTAACGATGTTGATCGACCTAATAATGGGTATAGACGTGGGGGGTTTGTTAGGCGCTACAACATGGAAGGGGGGCCTGCAAAGAGATTCCAGTACGAGGATGAAGATGGTTTCGGTCGGGGGTTTGATGCCCGCGATAAGCACGCCTTGGAACTACATGCACGAGGGAATCCTAAACCCTGCAGTAATGGAACGGATAGCAGGTTTCGTGACTTTCCAAGACGGCCGAGGGAAGATAGAGAGATGATGGGTGGCGACTTTAAAAGGCAGTCTAGAGAAGGGAAAGATCCATCTTCCATGAACGAACGAGAGCCAAAAGAAGAAAACGAACACATAGTGGACGAGTTTCAAAGAAGGCCGAGAGAAGTGATGAAAGACCAATCTACTACTAACCCTGATTCAATGCCTAATGAAGTGGTGAAGGAAGGTGATAAACCAACGTTGGGCTCTAACTAAAACCATGACATGATCATACGGTTCGTGCTCGTTTGCCCTTGCTATATATAGGGAAAAAGGATTACACATGCATTCCTGTGGCACTGAACCTTTTGAATTTTTCTTTCTTTTCTTTTTTTCAGCTCGAAACTCATCTGAATCTTGCAGTTCTCTGGTTCTGGCTGGCTTGGGTTTAATTTGCCTTCAGATTAGTGTAGTGTTGGTTCTGCATTCACAATTTTTTTTAGTTTCGCTTTTTTTTTTTTTTTGAATAGATGTCTCCTGGACAGAATTGGGGTATTATAGCCTCCCTGGAGGCTGTTAGTTTACCTTGAAAAATCAAATCATAATTTAAATTTTCTTTCATCCTAGTCTTGGTTCTTTTTGCACCATATATCGTCTTCTCATGTTTTGAGAATGCTTGCTTGTATTCAAGAAAGAAACAGGTAGCAATCATATAATCAAATTATCCAGTTCAGAATCTACAGAGCAGACGCAAAAGAATCATATGTTTGCCGATGACAAGGTACTTACTTTTAGTCATGGATTCACAATGCACAAAACCATTCTAACTATTTTTTTTACTAGCATTTGGTTCATAAGATACAAAATCACCCAGTTTGTTCAATCCATCACCTAAAAATCTTTAGTCTTCAGCTGAATCTTCCATTACTTTCATCATCAAAATGGGTGAAGAAAGATGGTCCAGCGGTTAAGCTTTCGTAGTTTAGTTCACCTGGCTTTGCTGTTTTTTGCCTTGAAACCACGAAAAGGAACACTTTGTTAGCATACATGGGGAAGTTTAGAACAAGGGGAATGTATGTATGTGATGGAACGAAAGGATAGTTACTACACCATTCTTGATCAACAAGCATTTCTTGAGTCAAACCAAAGTCCATCATTTGTTGTTTGGTGTGATGCACTAACAAACTGTATCTTCCACCTTGGCCTGTTTGCATGACGATCATATTTCCATTGGGCATGTTGTTGAGCCTCTCAAACTGCTCAACTGTCCATTTATACCATCTCATTAAGAACACTCTCAATGTCAAACCATGTGAAACTATGACCAAGTTCATGTTAGGGCTTTGCTCCCCTGGTGGCTGAAACCTTCCAATGTCGATATCCGTTCTCAGCGTCTCCCGAAACCCTGCGCTATATTTGATCATTCTTCTTAACAATATTTTCCAGGTTTCATTTTGAATGATTTAAGAATGGTCGGAAATATTTTTAATGGATTTATATGGCATTACACTTGTAAGAGCATCTCCAACCAGCAAAAGTTTGCGGTGTTTTATTTTTGGTACGAGTAAATCTGGTTTTAGTGTGTATGGGTCCACATTTTAGTGTTCTTTTAGTTGTGTGGGTTCACATTGAACGTATTGTTAGACCAAAGTACTTTATGTTGTATGAATGAAACATGTCAAAACAAACCAGGACTAACCTGTGATTCGATCATAGACATCTGCTGCGGATTCTCCATTTGGAAAACGGTAGAAAAACCGACCGTATTGAACTCGAACTGCTTTCTGAATCTTCATCTGTTCTTGATCTTGGAAGTTACCTTGTATTTGTGAAAGACGATAACAACAAACACAATTGGTCAATACTGTAAAATATGGAGGAAAAGCACCCATTTTACAACACACACCTTGAACTTGTGTGATTCATCGTCTTGTAAATGTGCAAGAGCTAAATTCATTTGCTTTCAAAACATGAAAATGCTTTTTCTACATACCGATACAAGTACCTTAGTTTGTTAGCAGAGGAGTCGAAGGTAAAAGATCAACAAGCGGTTGGAGTAGGGCGAATTAGTTGCTTGCTCTAAAACATAATGCATGTGGGGCAATTTTAGTAGGGGTAGAATTCAACATTAACGTGCAAGGGAAGGGTACCCCAAAAGTATTTAGGCTCTATGATCCAAACGGAAGGAGATGTGATGTGTCGCACAACAGAAGTCAACGAGTGTAATGTGAACAAATTTTATAGGATAACAATCAGACTAGTGATGATGAATTGGAGTGCTGAGTGACAAAAAACCCTATGAGAGCAAGTGATGAAATTGCTTAGATGGATTTGTGGCTCAACCATATTATAACGGATAAATCGAGAGAGGGAGACTAGTGATCTGGACACATTTGCAGGAGATTGATGGCGGCATAGTTGAGGAGGGTAGAGAGTTCGACGATTGAGTGGGCGAAAAAGAGGATGTGGGATAAAGACAGCCTTCTTAAATATTTATGATGATATGAACTCTTTAAAGACAATGGAGTAGCGTCAAGTGAAGAACCTAGATTTAGGCCTGTTTGTTTTTTAAAAATTACCTCTTAATACCTCTAAAGTCTGATTCATTCAGACGTTTGAGTATTAAGAGCGTTTGTTTATTTTTAAAATAAGAGCTTAAAAGCTCTAGATGTCCTTAGAATATTTAAGGAGTAAATGTATCATTTAATACCTCTTAATCCTAATCCGCCTTCTATCACATGGTTCATATTTTGGGGGCTGGAAGAAAATTGTTAGCAAAAAATATTCATCTTTTATACTTTTATAAAAAAAATTATTTATTTTTTATATTTTTACATTAGTTTGACCGATTCAGATTTCACATTTCACACATAAAAACAAACAATCTTACTAATTCAGATTTCAAGATCACCTCTTATAAATCATAAGTAAAATCAAACTTCAATACCTCTTAAAAAACAAAAGTCGTTGATATATTTATGTATCGTTTTATCCACAGTTTTGCATAAGTTAGGTTCTTTTATGAAACAATTATTCTATCATATAATATATAGAGAATAAATCTTGAGCATATCTTACACTCATACTTAACTCCCAAATGATATATATCGAGATTGTTTGATTTGATTTATATTGTCTTGATCAAGTAATTAATCAATATATTCGTGGATCTTGATAAAAATAAAATAAAATAAAAAAAGTTAATATTTTAGTAAAGCTAATCCAACGGATGTGAATGTGAGTGAATATACTTGTGTTAGATGCTTGTACAGTACAAACACCAAAGCAGTAGGTTAATTTTTGTGCAAAATTTAAGCATGTGCGAGAGTGACGACAGAATAGACGGATAAGGATTGAAGACACTACCGAAATCCTGCTCTCGCAACCGTGGTTCTTCCCTCACGCCGGCGATTCTCGACCGTTGAAACGCCGTGCCTAAACCACGCAGAGTCTCGATCGTCCTCTGATACGGCGAAACGTAGAAGTAAACCTTCCAATCATCAGCTCCATCCTTCTCAATCATCTCTCGAATCCTCTGTCCACATTGCTCCGCCTCTCGTTTCCCTTTCTCCGTCAATCTAATCCTCGGATCTGCGACTCTGGTGTAGGCTCCTTCGTCGACGTTTCCTTCGCTCTGTCCATGTCGGACGAGAATGATCCGTCTCGGCCGTGGAGGCTTGACGGTGGAGGCGTTGAGTATGAGGTTTTTCTCCGGGAAACCGTTGTCGTCGAAGGCGAGCCTTTGTCGGCGGCCAATTGTGTCTTCGCAGCACTTGATTATGGATGAAGATAGTGTGGCTGTGGCAGACATGGTCTGTAGAAATGGAAGGAGAGAGGTAGGTGTTTATTTGGGCATATTCAAAGAATCATGCAAATTGCATTACTAAGCAATTGAAGTTAAATGAAGCGTAGAATTTCTGGGAGCGGTGGTCAATCATATCATGGATAAGCAAGTTCATTTTAGGAGGTCTTTGAATGCCAACGTGGAGATATCATATGGAGTGATAGGAGACTTGTATTAAAACGAGCAACAAATATTTAGGGTCGTAAACGAATCGAACGTTCAACGAACTGTCCGTAAACCGTTTGACAGAAAGTTTGTTTATTTAATAAATGAACGGACATAAATAATTTTTTTTGTTCGTTTAGTTAAACGAACGAACATGAACAAGAGTCTCGTTCGTTCATTTATATTTGTGCACGTTCGTTCATTTACCGTTCGTTTATATACTAAATTTAATATATAATCTTTTGTTTATTTACTTTGAATTCAATAATATTTATGTATGTTTGTTTAACATGTTAACGAACGAACACGAACACGCCTGATTTCTAAACGAATGAACACGAACACAAAGATTTTTGTTTGTTTACCGTTCGTGTTCGTTCGTTTGTTCGGTTAAGTTAAACGAACGAACATGAACAAGCTTATGTTCGTGTTCGTTTACAGCCCTACAAATATCCATGTAATTCTTTTAACCGTTACTCTCTAACTCAGTTTGTATATGTCACTAATCTCAACAGCTTTAGTGAACAATTAAGAAAGTCTTAGGGGCTGTTTGGCAGTTGCTGAATGACTTGGTGCAGAATGATTAAATGGTCAGAATGATTCAGAGGCTCTCATAATATAGTGCAAAATGAATTATAATTGTTTGATAATTGTTTACAATGAAATTAGGACGTTGAATGGTTAAGGGATGCCCATTATACAAAATTATTCAAAGGGTTTTAGAACCATTAAGAGACAGACTTCTTTTTCCACCAAATAAGGTTCACCTCTTAACGATTCAAAAACTGCCTCTAAATGTAACTATTAAAAGGTAAACAAACAACCCCTTAATAATCTTGTAGGATTTGAATCAATAGAATCATATTCTAGGTAATAGATGATTGGTTAGGGGTAGACTTGGTATGTTACTAGTTTATTTTCTTAATATAATATACCAACCAATTATAATTAGTATGCAAACTCTTATACCATATATCAACCAATAAATATTTGGTACCATCTTTTTTCAGTTGGTGCTGGTTTGTACCAATTTCAAATTACACATATAAAAACTTGCAATTTTATTCAAACTTTGAGTGATATTTTAAGTTTGGGGATAACACATGTCATGTTTAAGGATTTTTAATCGTAGGGAATAAAATTTGCAAATATAAATACTCAAAACAAAAAAGTTAAAAGTCGATATTTGTTACACCCTCATTTCACCATGAGTAATGTCACATCATTCATCTCAAATATGACCTTATGTTGTTGGAGATGACAAGAAGATACAAATGAAATCTCCATAGTCTTAGCTTAAAGTAATTACTACTCTCCAACATGAGCCCGTCTCACACGTACCATCCAAATACATAAACGACCCGAAACTTTTAGTGAACATCAAAGAGCCCGTCTCACACGTGCTATCCAAATACCTTCGATTACATAAACGAGCAGGAAAACTAACTTTAGTTCATTGTGAAACACCAAAAACTTCACGCCGTTTCTCGGTCGTTTTCTCTCAAAACTTTCGATGGTTCTGCACAATGCCAAAGAGGTATTACTCGGGAGGTAAAAACGATCTAAATGGTGTAAAAATGGTGCTCCATCTATGTTTGAACAAGGCCGTACGAAGCCTCCCAAAATGCCACCAAAATGGTGGGAAAACCACCAAGGACGGATTCATAATTTTTTTTAAACGGTGGCACCATTTGACCATAAAAAATATAAGGAAATTTTTTCAAACGGTGTCACCGTTTGACTATAAGAAATAAATATATATAATTTTTTCAAACGGTCACATCATTTGACTAAGAAAATGACACTAACAGGATTCGAAGTTGGGTCAGAAGTGGAATAAAAGTCTTGCAAATCAACTATACCAAATAAAACTTGTTCTCGTTGTAATTTTAAAATACATACGAGACACACAACAAATTAATACAGTTGCATCATTCATATAACCTAATTTTTTTAACTTTTGATAAAGAAATAATACGATGACACATGTCACCTATACACGTATCGTCATGAAAACCACCCACGTTGCCATTTTCCAACTTTAGAGACTTTTGCAGAACAGGTCTCTGAAAAGTTTATATTATCGCCCCTTGACTTTTCACCTATTTCACTTTTGATCCAACAAAATTAAACATATTTATTTTATTCCGTTTCTTTCTTTCCTTTTTGAATGTTTACGTATACACGATACTTAATATTCAATACATTGAAAATAAAAATTAATAACTAATTAAATAAATTGATATTATGATATTACCGTGATACAGGACTTCCAATATCGTATACCAACCAAGGGTTCATAATCAACATGGTAACCTAATCGATCATGACGTGGCCTCCGGAATGTCCTAATGTTTTTTTTTTTTAATTTAATGATTTTATCATATTATATTAAGGTAATCGGTTGCCAACTAAATAATTAATCAAGACCTGTAGACATATATAAAGTTCGGCTCGGACCATAAATTGATAATTTTGAAAGTCAGTTCCCTAAAATAAACATAAGATGAAAGTTGGTTCTACTTTAACATGAAAGTCGGTTCCATATATATATATATATATATATATATATATATATATATATATATACACACACACACACAAATAGGGTATGGTTCCAGTGAGAATGAGAGTTAAGTTGAGAAACATAAGTAGATATCTCCACCCGCGGATGCACATTAGGATGGGATGCACTAGATTATTCGCCGTATCAAACACGATTCATGAGTGAGTTTGAGATTAAAGATGATCAAGAATCCAAATACCTTCTTACACTTCTCACTTTAACTCTTCTTCTCACACGATCCTTCGCCTATATATATATATATATATATATATATATATTCACATTTACTGGACATATATACGAATGAGTTACATAGAGATTAAAAAAATATTGAAAATATATGTATATGAAGAGGGTAAGTGATGATGCAATTGTTTTAATTTACATAGTAATAGAGACTTAACAATCATATTAAATTAAAGAAATAAAAGGATATCGGATTTATCGGATTGAGTTTGGTTCAAATAATTGTAACCCAATTTCAACCCAATACCTATGGGTTTGAAGATTTTACAACTCAATTAGATATTGAGTTGATTATTTTACGTCAGGTTGATAGAGTTGGTTTATTTCAGATTGGATTGGCCGAGTTGGTCGGATTTTTGAACACTAGTATTGAAAACAACATTATTGAAAATGTGGACCCATACTCCTCTATTTGAGTGCTTCAATTTCATATGTGTATAAAAAAGGGAAAGGATGAATGCAAAATAGTTTGTGAAATTATCAAGTTTGAAATGATCATTGGAAATGCAAATGGGTTTTTATATGTGGTGGATATTGTTTCAGTGGATTTGAAATCATAATAGATGCGGAGAAAAATACATAAACAAATTATAACCAATTTTAATAAAATCCTGAAATTCTTATATCTGAATAATCACTAACTAATACAATATCATATATCACCAACCTCTGATTGGAATACCTACATATGTATATGTTTATTTGTACTTGTTTACATATTTATTTTTCATGCATGTCATACGTGTTACATCATTTGATGTTTGGTTATGTATGAAAATGTTTTTGACTTCTGGTGTGTCAGATTATCATGTGTCAGGACGCTAGTAGAATCAAATGGGATACTATGAAGATGCGTAAATTTAACACAAGCATTACAGGGGTACCTCTATATTTGGTTCAACTAGGTATTATCAGTACAAACTGTGGACATTGTTGTCGGTTAGTTTGGATGTGACAAATTAACCCTAACATTATGTTGCTTTAATAGTGAGTATCATATGTATTCAATCGATTTAATGATTTTTTTGACATATTTCAATAGGTCTATTTTCATTACAGTCTTTACAATTTAAGCTTACAACTATGTGTAGACATTGCATGCTTTTTATCTACGATACCATGATTTCAATTGAAACATGTTCAAATATTGTATGATATGAAACTGTGAACTCACTTACAGAAAGCTAACGAGTACCTATAATCAATTTAACCGTTCAAAACAATTTAAGAACTTTTAAACTCGTACTTATTAAGTGTAGGCTTAGGTTTGTGCCTTTGTACAAAAGTTTGGGCTTTTAACTTTTGTTGGGCAGCCCAACCTTAAGGCCCACTCCTATTGAGCATCCACTGGTACTACGATACAATTTCTAAAATGTCACGTTAACTTTAGAATTTATTTAAAAATTATCTCTTTACTAGAAAGATTTCTAATCAATTTCTAAAGTGACATATCGTTATAGAAAATAATATTTTAATCAAATAACAATAAAATTATAATTAAATATTTTTTATTATAACTTAATACCAAATAATTTATTAATTAAATAATTATAATAAAGTAAAATAAATTAAATATTTAATTTAACTTAAATGTTTTTGAGTCAATAAGAAAAGGAAGTTTATAATAAACGCACAACATTTAATAAATGTTAAAACATTAAAATACACAATAATGAAATTGTACAAATCATCATTTTATTTTTCTTCAAATCTTTTTCAAATCTCGTCAACCAAATCCGATTGTAAAAAGTGATTCGTTGACTGATTACATACTTGTATGTGATTTTGGAGATAGTTTTCGTACTTAGAGAGTATGCTATTAGAGATTTGAGGCTTAGTTATAGTAAATATTAACATCATCGTCTATATCATCAAATTGACGAAGATGAACATAACGTTCATCTTCGATGATCATGCATGTTGTGCATGATTATACATGATCTCATTATTTATCGAATTATCTATTTGCACCACATACGAGATAGCCAAAAATAATAACAAAACGCGACTGAAAAAACTTTTAAACGAATAATGATGTAATTTTATATGTGTTAAATTTAAAATAAAATTATATTTTGCATTGTTCATATATTTTTTTTATAAACGTACTTCATAAAACATCAAAAAGCATGATATGACATAAACCAATTTTTTATTTAGAAATTATATCTTACAGTTTTTAATATTATTCACTGTCACATCAACAAAAAGTATTGATTTGTTATCATCAATTACTAAAAACCAATTTTAAAAAAAAAATATATTCATAACCAACACAGTTTATTAATTAGTAATCCTACGTAACAATTAAAAAATCATTAATTTTAATTAAAAATAAGGAATAATTTTGTATGCGTTCATTTGGGTACGAACATATAGGTTAAATCCATGCTTTAAATCATTTATTCAACTTATAGACAAAATTGAATTGAATTATTATATATGAAACTAGTTACATTGAATTGAAAGCTGTAAGATAATTTTAATAACAAATTATAGATTTTTTTTGCTTATTTTAATAAATTTGGTTATGTATTTTTACGATGCAGCAACATATAAAATAGACGCCTTCAAAAATTTAATTCAAAATTATTTGAATGTAGTGAAAAAATTCATTTATTTTTTGATTCGAATTCAGACATTGCCAAAAAACCTTGTGGCCATGGAAGTTCATCTGCGATGATTTCATCCCATCCGTGGTCATCTGACGATTAGCAGTGCGTATAACCAAACCTGAAAATCCAGAGTTATACAAGAAAAAAATAACTCATATTTTTTCAATATATAACAAAAACAAGAAAGAAATAAATAAAAATTAAAATTAAAATGAATTTTGGGCGTTTTAAATCCAAAATATTGGATTCCTTTTAATGTATTTTATATTAAACTTTCTTATTTAAAATGTTTGTATATGATTTTTTTTTGTAAACTTTGATATTTATAAAGTAAGAACCAAAATAAGGGTTGTTTACCCAAATGCTTACCTAGTAAATGCTTGCTTATAGGAGTCAACCCCATAATTGGTTCTGATGCGTAAAATTTTAGTACATCAAAACGTATTGAATGCAACATCACCGGGTAAGCGTTTATTGTGTAAGAGTCATAATTTTCACTTACCAGATAAGACTGTTCATCATTCTCATCGCTTTTATCCGGTAAGATTCTTGACATTTGTCATGTTCATCCGATGAAAAAATTTATCTAATAAACACTTACCAAGTAAGCATTTAGTAAACGGTCCCTAAATTGTTTTAATTTGAATTACTTAACAAAAAATGTCAACCCTTGTAAATAATTTGTATGTGAAGGTTGTTTGGGGATTTCTTGTTTTCTGATTAGAAACAAAAAAGGATGTCGATTATTTTGAGGATATAAGAATATTCAATTAATTCTCATTCTCCCACATTCCCTTTTGTCCTTATCCTTTATTTTATTATATTTTGATTTTTCTACCATTAAAAAAATCCTAATAAATATTGCACGACCATATAAAATATTTATAAAAACATCAAGAAAATAAGAAAAGACAAATATTAATGTCATAGGTAACACATGTCCATTTATATGGTCTAAGCAAAGATGGTTAGATCAGTGAGATCTCGGAAACAACGATAACAAAAATTCTATATATTGTTTTGATTAGCCTCGATATGAACAAATTTTTAGAAAGAAAAGCTCCATCGAAATCGGGTGCAAATGCTTTAACTAGAAATCTTCGACTGCAGGCGCAACGAGTGCCTCAACTACAAATGATACGTCAAGAACAATAGATGTGGATAATCTTGCTTGGGATCCATCTGAGCGATCATTTTTTTTTTTGACTTACTACCTTAATCAAAGAGATGAAATAAGACGACTATATTGGCTTAAAGAACCTTACCAACCAAAGAATGAGGTCTAAACTAAGACGTTTTGTTTCCACGTGGTTTGATGGGTTCCGTTGTGTAGAGTATAGCTTGAAACCGGACAAAGCCTATTGTTTGTGTTGTTGCTTGTTTAGGGACGACAACCCGCAAATTGGTAGTGATGCATTTATGATGGAAGGGTTCAATAATTAGGCTAAAAAGGAAAGGTTGTCGTTGCACGTTGGTGAAGTTAACAATTTCCAGAACTGTAGCATAAAAGAAATGTGAAGTGAAGCTTTGGTTCAACAAAACAATCTGTTGTCGTGGCCTTTCATAAGTGTATAGAGAAAGTGGGTATGCGAACCTTTGGGGAGCAGTAGAATCTTTTTGTGACTTGCATGATATCCCAAAGTTGGAAATGGCAGAAGAATATGTAAATCCAACAAGAGTAAGGCAAATGACTAACATTATTAGCCCGCATCGTTTTGAGTAGGATGTATGCAACACTATCATGGATTTGCAAATTCGAGAATTCGGTGATCATATTAGTGAGGTAAGCACCGAATTGATTAAAAATATGACGACTTTAAGTCCTCGTTCTTAAAGTATCTAGACACAATTTACATTAACAATTCAATTGTACCAATTTGATTGATCACTACTAAAAAAATGTGGTTTTTCCGACGGCAAAATCCGTCGGAAATCCGTAGGAAAAACAACTATCCAATGGATATTGCCGTCGGAAAACTCCCTCCGTTAAATGCAAATTTCGTATGAAATCTGTCGGTAATGTTCAAAAAAGTTTTATTTATATTTTTTTCTTCCAAAAGTATATATTTAAAAGAAGCTCCAAATTTCCGACGAATAATAATTTTTATAATAAAAAATTATATTCTGTCGGAATTTATTACAAGAAGTTTTTTATTTTTTCTTATAAAACATATATATTTTTAAATAAAATCCGACAGAATATAACTTTTTATTAGAAAATTACAATCCGTCGGATTTTTTTAAACATATTTTTTTGGAAGGGAAAAGAATAAAAAAAAGTTTTTTTTAAACATTTCCGACGGAATATAAATAAATTTAAAAATCAATTAAAATCCGTTGTAAATTTTAATTAGTTAACGCTAATTAATTTAATTTAAATAAATTAGACCAATTTTGTGACGGATTTGTGACAGTATTAAATAAGTAAAAAAATCCGTTACAAATCCGTCGGGAAAGTTGTAGAAATAAATTTTTATTTTATTTTTAAATTCAATGATGGATTTGTAGGGGATTTGTGGCGGACGTCGACAAAAGTTGAATTTTCTTGATTATACAGAGCTCTGAAGTCTGAAAAGTTTTACTTCAAAGTTATTTCAAGAGTACAAGTTCAAGTCTAGAGTTATACTTAAGAGTTATTTCAAGAGTACAAGTCTAAAGAGTCGTTCTAAATTTACTGTTAAGTTTAAATTCAATTTAATGATATAGTTTCATTTCTAAATTTAATTTTATTCTAGGGTTAACTTCATTTTAGCTAATTATTGATATAGTTTCATTTCTAAATTCAAGTCTAAAAAGTCATTCTTCAGAATCATTTCAAGAGTACAAGTCTGAAGTAATATCGTACTTTCGATGATAATTCATATCTGTAAGATAAGTTCCTGACATGATTTAATTTTTTCAAATTACCCCGTGTAATACACGGGATCGAACCTAGTATATATATAGGGTTGGGTTCACGTGAGACAAGGGTTTTTCGTGAAACCCGTAAGACCAATTTATATTCATTGATCAACTTTATAAGCTAATGATCTAAGGGTCTAAACATGGTGGCAATTTTGTGATTATTGAGAAGTCTCGTGGTGTTTATGAATTTTCTGATTGTCATATTGTAAATCTAATCCAAGGGTTAAGAATTGGTCTTACGGGTCTCACTAAAAATCATTAGTCTCACATGATCTCAAGTCTATATATATATATTTGTCATAAATAGCGAAAGATTTTAACATGAAATTAATAAAAGAATTCAAACAACATTCACAAAAAAGTGACATATCAATTAGATATGATGGAAATATGTAAAATAAATATATAGTTTTAAGCCAACAGGACTTGAAAATCTATAAATAAAATACTGAATGGTTCCCACAAGATTTGTTTTATTAAAATGAATATATTTTAAAACACATTAAACAATTACATGAATAGACTTTGAAACAAAGGGTAAAACATGCCACCTCTAATGGAGCAAAATGAATCTCTCAAAGCAAGTGATAGTTGTAAGCCTAGTGAATGTTTTTTCATACATATATTCCCCAATATAATACCAAAATTCATATTTTCAAAAAAACGCCTATGCTTACGTGTGCACGTAAAAACACACACACACACACACACACATATATATATATATATATATATTTGTTTTTCATTGTACTCAACAAAAATATAATATTTAGTTGTAAATAAATCATACATTTCCATGCTAGACGGCCATTGTTTTACTTGTTATTACTATGTTTATTCTATAATTTAATTATTTTTAACATCCTAATTTAATAAAAAGAGAATATTTTTGAGGCTTTGGAACTTTATATAATGATTTACTATTAAAAAAAAATTGATTCAATTACATATTTGGTCCTTTGTGAATACTTTATTTTTTGTTTTTGTCCCTTAAAATCATAATATACATTCGTGATCCAAAAATCGTGTTTTGGAGTTCAAATCAGTTCCCCTCACTAAGGCTACTGTTAGGGGTACCATGTACGCCTCACGCGAGGGGCAATGTAATCATTTGACTTTTTTTTTCTTTCTTATTTTGCTTTTAAAAATAAAAATAAGTTGATAATAAAAAAAAGTAAGAACAAAATACAAAAAGATAAACAATCCCTAATATGCATCTAGATAGGATGCCCATCTTGAACCCCCTCTCTCCATTCTTGATTCATCATCTCTTTCAGTGAACAACCCTGTTCAAAAATCCAGTCCAAAGGACAAGATTACATGTTAATTAAGATCCCGAATATTAAAATACAATAATATTATTTTTATAATATTTACTTAAGGTCTATTTTTGTCTGTTGTAAATAATTGATTATATGTTCCTCCAATTACTGAATTTCTTATATTTTTATAGGAAATATAATGATAAGATCATCGTAATTACCAACACATACTACACTTATTAAATTCACTCCTTCGCTATTTGCTATTTGCTATTTGCTTTGAAGATAGATGTGAAATCTGGGAGAAATAAATCTTCCATGAAAGGATATTTTAGGAATTTTCCACCATAATTTTTTTTAAAATCTTTCCAATATTTTTATAAAGGAATTTATGAGAATTTCTAAACATTTTGCATGAGATAAATTTGTATTAGATGATATGTTATTAATGATTTAGTTTCATGTGAGACTAATTTATTATTGTAACACCATAAAAATAATACTAAAATTCACAATAAAATATTATGGAAGTAAGAAAAACACCAAATGTTACAATAATAATACTATGAAAGTTTACAGTGTTTTGTTGTAAATGATCAATGTTATTTAAGTGGTTTTATAGGTTTCATGAAAACAATATAGTCTCCAATGATCAACAAGTCTCTAATTATATATAGATATAGGTGGTTTATCATACAACATATCTCATTTGTACAATCATTGCAATTCAATCTCAACCATCAATTTAGTTTATTGAATATGTGGTTTCATAAATATCTTGATTGTTTTCTAATATAAATCATCAATCATCTACCATAACTATCCAAAAATCGTAATAAATTAGTTGGATTTCATTGGTTGTACAAATGAGATAGTATGTACTTGAAACGTCATTTCCATAAAAATATGTGTGTGTGTTGCGATCATATGAGACTAAACTATTTTCGTGAGACCCAAAACCACATAAATAACAATAAACCTTCACAACAAAATACTGTGAAGGTAAACCTTCACAGTATTTTTTCTGTTAAGGTTCAATATTTTTATATTTTCACAATATTTTGTTGTGAAGTTTAAGTGTTATTTTATGATCTCACAGGTCTCATAAAAACATATTGATCTCTCTAACCCTAATCATACACACACATATATATAATATTATTTAAAGTTCATAAATAAATCTAGTTATTTATTTTTGTTTAGTAGCATAAGAAGTGCGTATGCTATGAAGAAATTATTTGCATTTTGACGCTTTTGTGGTCTTAATCAATAACTTGATAGTTGTCTTGTTGTTTGTGAGTTTTTTATTTGAGAAAATATTTAATTATCTCTATACTTAATATATTTATTAATTTATAAATAAATTCTAATAAAAATTGGATAAACAACTTTGGAATTTTGCCTTTGGTGTGAATAAGTAGGAGAAAATGGACCATTTGTCACTCTCCTAAAAGATCTTAAAAAATAAAATTTACAAGGAATCAAAAGTACTATCTGGTAAATGAGGGAGATAACTCTTACCCGATAAGCACTTATCATATCATAAACGTTTGCAATAGAGAACTAAGACCTTCGGGTTGCTTTCTCTATGACTTGGACAGCAACTTAATCTGCTTTGATCGCCTGACATGTTACCCCATAAGGTAAGTGAGAATTATCTGTCCTTTAATGTGGATATATAAGTCAAAAATATATAAAAAAAAATTAAAATAATATTTGACACAATAATCAAGACAAGAACTCAAAAAATATCGTGACTTATAAGAATCCTCCCATTGTGAATGCTTTGCTAAATTGATCTACTCATCATAATTTCTTCATTATCTTGTTGGTCTATTCATAGGGATTGTATCACTTAGGGTAGGGTGCCCGCTTCCTAATGCTTACATCACAACTACTCTGTACACCTATTCTTACCAGACGGAGATACGTGTCTAGGAAAACATAGATCTATATCTCGATCAACATCCATACGGAGATAGGGACCGTGATGGCATTTCATGTTGGAAAAATTAGGTTATGTGTCTACCTCGGACCCCCAAACCATGTCTAGTCGAAACATTATTCGAAAAGACATTTGATGGTCAATGTTGTCCTTCGCAACAGGTTTGTAATTATATATCACACGTTCATAATGAAGTATGAGTGAAAATGAAATTAATCTTCAAGACATGGGGTCCGAAACAACTATCAAGGTTGTTGGATATCTATCCCTCATAATGGAATATGAAAAAGAAATTGAGTTTATGATAGATTCCTACTTGAAAGGAGTAAATATATATGGTTAAAAAAGGCTCTCTCTAGAGGCACGCACAATGGGGTGCAAAATTAGAGCGAGTTAGATTCAGACCACTATTTAAAGAAAATTGTGCTAGCACAAACCTAGATTCTTTTTTACGCTCATTTCACTTTTACGATTTTTTTGCTCACGCAATAATTCAAGATTATTATATGGTTGCTTCTGTAATTAGTCCTACACTCTTAGAAACGATTAAATATGAATGTATATGCAGTCTCTTTCGAATTACCTCTCTATATGCATAGAGTAGCATCAAGTCAGCATCCAACCATCATTATGCTCGTAATCACAAAATATTATGAAGCTTAAACCTTTTCGTTATTTCTAAATTATGAATGAGAAACAGTTTTTTAATTTGGGAGATATTCAAGTGTAAGTGCTATTGACACTTGGAAGCACTCATACATTTTTATACCAACTATGTGATAATAGATGCATTTTACATTAGGTTAGTACAGGAGTTATGGAATCCTTTGCACATAAGTATAAAAGAGAGTGTGAGTATCAATAAGTTCATTGTTGCTGGATTTTTAGAGTATAAAACGGTTAACTTCAAGGCAGTAGTGATATGCCAAGTGTAGAAACTCCTAATAATCCTGTATGACATCCTTCTCGAGGGAACAAGTAATTGCTATAATTCAAAATTTGTCTTCAAATTTCAAAAATTATTTCAGACCAAGTGAAAGAAGATGAGTGTGGATGATGACAAGTTAGCAGAAAGGAAATAACACCATCTAAGTGTCGCCAAATCTAATGCCATATATAGAACATGTCCCGTCCTCAAGGGCCACGAAGGGAAAAGGAAAATGTCACAATTTTGATCGGTTTGGTCATAAGTCTTCTGATTGATGTTGGCCAAGTAAGAGAATGAAAAGAAGGGATCAAATTATATTGATGGATTGATGAAATAGGGTCTTATTGGAACCTCATAGTTGTGGTTACAAAGGTAACTACGGTTGGCTTTAATATTTGGGAATGGTGGGTGCACATTAGGGCCACTCGTTATCGTTTTACGTTTTCAAGCATTGATTTAAAAACGTTTTCTAATTATTGTTATGATTAGTCTCATCTCGCGTTAAAAAAGAGTTTTGTCGTTGCAAGTTATGGGCCAACGAATAATAAGACCATGATTTGCTACTTTCATATAATGGTTAGACATTTTTTTTTTTCATTTTTTATGTTATAGGTCTTTTTGTTAGACTTATTTTATTTTATTTGCTATTTTCATATAATCGTTGTTTAGTCTAAAAGAAAATATACAAGAGTAATTATTAAATATTTAGATTTAAATATATTATTTATTACAATTAATAACAATTTCTTTTTAATGAAAACTATAATTTTGTTATGTTAAATGTATGTAAGAAATTAATTAAATACAAAATTTAAAAGAAAAAGGAAAAGGAAAAGAAAAGTAGGATGGTCCATGGTTGATGAATGGACCCCTCACCCCTCCTACCATTATTGATTACTCCGACTACAAGTTTCAAAAAAACCCCTACTTTTGTGGGTGATTCTCTTCTTCACCTTATTACTTGCAGGTGTAAATCGTACCATGCTATAAATACTCTTCTCAACTTTATTATTATTATTATTATTATTTTTAAAATATATCATATCTTTTCTTTTTACTTGCTTACGTAATAATTGGGTAAAATGTTTTTTTTTTTTTTGGGTAAGAGTCTGTATCAGGCCTCACTAAGTTTATCAAGTAAGATTTTGAGTTATCGAAGTGGCAAAGTAATAAGCATCTCTTATATGATAAGCACTAGCTAGGTAAGAGTCAACAATCTTGCTTATAGTTTAAGATAATCAGTGTTTCTAATGTTCGTCTGATAAGATAAATTATCCGGTTACTATTTCGTAAACGACCTCTTATTGTTCTGTTGAATTTAGAAAGGAAAGGAAACCGAGGGGGAAAAATTTATTTGTGGCCTTAAAAGGGAATAAAAGAAATGGAAATGGAACGATTATTTCATGTTTTTGAATAGGAGAGAGAGAGAGAGAAATATGTCAGTTTTACAAATATAAAATACAAATATTCATTTTATATTTGTTTTGATCGTATTAAAATTGTTGCGTAATTTTGTTAAGGGGATGTTATTCCCATATTTGAGAGAATTTGTGGGAGGAAACAAATATCATTTATTTTCCTTGTGGTTTTTTTTCTTATCCTACCAAAAAGTTTCGTGAACAGTTTTCCCCTCTCCTTTTTCTTTTAAAAAAGGTTTTGAGAATACAATGTCAAGTCTTTCAACTAAAAATCATGACTTAAAAATAAGTTGATAACGTCTAACGGAATTCAAGTCCGAAACTAGATGTTCCATGAGTTGTTGAAATATTAGAATTATGACTCGACTAATCCTGCTAACTTTTCTTATATCTAAGGGATGTGAAAACATTTTTAAGCTTTTCGATGAGTTGTTTTATTTATCTACCAACTAAAAGACACATGTCTTCATCTAATTGCTCACAAAAAACACGAATTTTCATTTATTTTTGTCACCTTCATCTACCTTTATCACCATCTTTACGAAGTTTTACATACTTTTAATCACTTTCACATGCATAAATTTGTTAAAATTTAGTTATGGTAATAAAAATAAATAGATAAAGATTTGTACAAATAAATGCATGTTCACAAGGGTAGATGAAGATTAGTGGTTTCACCACTCTCATCCAAAAATCCATCATCACCCAAAAATTATTCATAAAAACATATAAATTGAGTCGAGGGCGTGTGAGTTTATTTTATTTATCATATATAAATATTATAGACTTAAAAAACATATAAATTAAGTCATGTTTAATTTGTTTGTTTGATGTTCGTGAGGCATGGGCTACGAACATGGATGAGTGGAAAGGTACTCCAAGTTATGTTTAGATTAATTTTAGAAATGAAGATCGTAAAACATCAGTCTTGATAATCTAATGCGCCATGATTGTTGTGGATGTTTGAAATCGAACTTGAGGCAAATGAGATATTGCACCACATTTTTCTGGGCCTCAACCACTACGCCACAATCCTTGTGGTTATATATATATATATATATATATATATATATATATATATATGCAAGTTTGGGAAAATATATGCATTTCATCAAATATACTAGAAAATATATACGCGCAATGGAACTCAATGAATCTCTATTTCAATTTTATTTTATTAATTTGTGTGATATCAAGAGAATAAGAAAGTTTTATGTTGGTTATCAATTTTATGTAGTATTTTGTCATCCTAGTTATGAATTACTTTTAGTATTAATAAATTGTAATTGTTGTATAATATAGCAAAAATATTGTATTAATATATTTGCATGTGAAGATACTCGTGAACGAAATTTTGAAGATCAGATTACAAAAATGGAAAGAAAATGTATTTATCAATATAGATATCAAACTAAAACTGAATAAAATATTCACCTTATAATATAATTTATTTAGTTAAAAAATGAATTAAATTTAATATAATTTATACTTTCAAATTGAGATAAATCTAAGGCTTTCTAAAACTTGATCCGTTCATAATGGAAAAGGTAATATAAGTTTCCAAAACCCGTTCAAACTTTCATTTTATTGTTTACAAATATATTATAAAAATTGAAAGATTTTATATGTATTATTGATTTGTGTATGATGATTTAATCCTTGTATTTTTTTAAAATTGTGAATTTAAGTGGTAAAATATATATGATTTATAATGGCATAGATATATATAGAGAAAGTTTCATTTAATTGAAATATTTATGACAATGATAAATTTTCAGTTATTATGATTTAAATATTTATAAAATCATATTCATTAATTCGATTGCTGATTGAAATTGATTTGTATACATAATATGAGATATATGAGACACACTTTTATATTACAAATTATTAAAAAAAACTATTTTTACATATTTAATTTAAGAATACTGAAATATGAAAATGCGAGTGAGAAAGGGAGGGCAGCTGTAAATGATACGAGGAGAGCATCCTTCCTTTTATATTTATTTGAAAAAAACAATCACAAAATTACAAAAATATACGGACGACGTCGTGTGACTGCAAAATGGCAACCGACAAACAAAAACGTTGGTCTATGATGGGGACCACCTGCTTCTTCTCTTTTTGTTTCATTTTATTTAATTAGCATTAACATTATCTTCTTAAGTCATTTAAATCTTTAAATGATTAACAAAACTAATAACATTATTAATTTTAAATTTAAATTTTCGTACCACATTAAATTTAAATTCTAACAGATACACGTTAAAACTTAAACGTGTTCCTAAAGTTAAGTATATATATAACTTTAAATATAATTTTAGTCACATTTATGATTTTTTGATGAATTTAATTAAAATGCAGAAAAAAATCCCATACTTCTTAACAAATAAAATACGAAGTCAACACTAAACTACAAATGTGGTCTTGTGGTTACTCAAAAATAATACTTTTTATCTTTATGGTTTCAAAATTTTCTAGCCATTATGGTTTGTAAAAGTGTTTGGATTTCGTCCTTCTCTTTAATGACTGTTAAAAAGATCCCGTTAAGTGAGGGACATTTTCGTTTTTTTATCGAATGTTTTTGTCTTTTACCCGAACAAAAACCACAGGAACCAAATCACAAAATTGATTTTGATGATGCAAAAGAAAGAGAACAAAAACGCTGCTCATTATAGGAATTTTTTGACGACGATTAGAAGAAGGGATCGAATCCATACGTTTTTTATAAACCAAGATGATCATCTTGTAATTCGGAAACTACAAAGACGAGGGACCAAATTTGTAGTTTAGTCTAAAGTTAATATATGTGTACATGTTCACATGTTTTACACGTGACAACCACAACCACAACCACAACCACAACCACATTGTTAGTAAACTAGGGTAGTTTTGTCCTTCCATTTAAAGATGGGGTCATATTGCAATATAGACAAATTGGAAATTGTGTATTTGTGTTTTCCGACCCATACTTTACTTTAATTGGAATTTTGACACATAATCCTATGGGAAAAGTTTGATTACTTTGTCATTCAAATGTAAACAAATATCCTTCAATTCAGTCCTTTTATCAGCCTTCAAGAAAACGTCATTTCAAAGTTATTAGTTTAGCATAATGACTTTTTATCATATTGAAAAAAAAGGGATAACAGAGATTAACTGATTTATATAATATATCACCATGATTACTGACTTAAATCGTACGAGTGTTAAGTTTGAAGACCATCCCAAGTCTTTTGTGATAAGTATGGTTACCACAACAACATGTTTAGAGCATCAATGATAGTGTGTGTGTGTGTGAGAGAGAGAGAGAGAGAGGGGGAGTTTTATCGTATATAAATATTATGTATTTAAGAAACGAAAATCATATACCATAATCAAATTTATCCTCAAAATCATCAATTTAGGAAGATCTAACCAGTATAATGTGTACAAGTGGAACGTGTCAAAACCGATAAGCATGAGCGGGTTTTAGACAACTACATTGACAACTTATGTTTACATTGTAGAAGTTGAACGGTAGAAGCTATCAAATGATTGTAATTATTATACAATGAGAAAGAGTACGTACATAAAGAAACAATCATTTTTATTGGTCAAATTATAGATCTTTTTGAATGCAAATGAAAAAAAGAGATTGCAGTAAAAGATTTATATATATATATATATATATAGAGGAGTGATCATATGAAA
>NC_037538.1:11036808-11097781 GCF_001531365.2 Cynara cardunculus var. scolymus | reverse complement strand
TATATATATATATATATATATAAAGAGAGAGAGAGAGAGAGAGAGAGAGAGAGAGAAGGGAGCGATCAAATGCAAACCATCTAATTTGTACAAACCGTGCAAGCCATTCTCATCCGTCGATTTCATTGTTTAATCTTATGAAATTTTTTCATGAAATTGCTTCATATAATACTTTTTTTGATGAAGTTGTTTCATATATGGTTATGAAATTTTAATGAAACTGTTTCATATATTTATCTAAAATTAAAATAATGAAGATGATAATATACATAATTAACACCCTCTACAAAATAAAATGATTAATCAACCTCTCATAATTATAAAAAATGAACAAAATAAAAAATTATGATTGATTGAATAAGATTTGTATGGTTTGTACAAATAACGTGGTTTACAAAGTAAACTCCTCTATATAGATATATATATTATATATGTGTGTGTAAACAAGTATCCACCATATAAAACCAATATTGATATGCCATGTTTTTTATTTTGTATGTATGGATATTCCATACGTCGACCTATGTTGAATTTATCGTCATAGACTTTTTGTTTCCCTTATTAAAAGTCTTTAGATCTTAAAATAATACGACAAATTAAAGGACAAAGTGTGTGACGCAATCACGATTATCCTATCTTCATACATATGCCTTTGTAATTGTGTCTACATGTCAATCTAATTTATGTCAAGTTCTTGTTTCATTAATAAATTGATTTCCAAAAATAAATACCAAAAAGATCTATTACTCCACCAACAAAAATTGAATCACAAGTAAACCACGATTATATATATAAGGTAAGGCTAAGCGTTTTTAGTAATAAGATGATTATACAGAACAAATTTAATTCTATATAAAAAGAATTATACAAGAAAGGATCTGGATCTTTAATCAACTTTAATCTCAAACACACCCATGAATCATATTTGATCTAAGGATTGATTCGATGCATCTCATCTTAATATGCATCAAAGAGTGAAAATTCATTTTTACGTTTCTCATATTAACTCTCATTCTCATAGAAACTCAACCCATACACACACACACACACATATATATATATATATATATATATATATATATATATATATAATATGAAATTTGGAGGAATAATGATGGTCCCAAATGTAGAGAGATGATATGGGTGAGTGAAAGTGCTTTGATAGGTGCCATAATTAGAATTAGTTGGAAATATAGGACCACCTCATCTTATGTTCATTTCCAAAGCTACCATTACATTTACATATACTACTAGTCTTGTGTTTGTTTGTATTTTATAATTCAATAAATTTAATCATTTTTTATTTGTAAAAAAACCCTTAATCTTTCACTTTAAATTCATTTTCTATATTAAAATATATTAATCTGGTTTACCTATTTTAGATTTAAGAAATGGTTAGAACAAGATTGTTCTTCAGGAAGAAATGGAAAATTGTCATCAAACTATATAGTCAGAATAGGTACCACGTTTCATTATTAATCTCTTTTCACCAAATTCATTAATTACATGTGTGTTATAGGTTGGGTTGTTCGGGTTTAAGTAAAACAACCAAATGTTTGTAGTTTGAAAAATCTCAATTCAATCAAACTTAAACCATACGGGTCAGTAGGTCGGGTTGGTACTTTGTTTTCTCTACTCATAATTCATTTGGTATAGTTTATCCGCACTTCTTAAATCTTGAGTATATCACATTCAACTATTTTTTATCACATACACGCACACATATATACAAAAAAGTTATATAGAGAGGGAGAAAAGATTGAAAATATATGCACCTGAAGAGGGTACGTGATGACGTAATTGTCTAATATACATATTAATAAATACTTAACAATCATATTAAATCAAAGAAATAAAATGATATCGAGTTCATCGGTTTGGTGTTGGGTTCATATGACCGTAACTCAATTTCAACATAATACATGCGGTTTAAAGATTTTACAATCCGATTAGACATCAGGTTGCTTCAGATTGGGTTATTTTGCGTTGGGTTGACCGGTTTGATGGGGTTGATGAGCACCCCTAGGTGTGTGTGTTTTCAATTTATCCAACAATATATATAATGAATATGAAACAACATTATATGGAAACTACACATTTTATATGTATTATTTTATATGAAACAATAAATGAAAACTGATTCACATATTTGTAACATATTTGTGGGTTTCATTTTATTTATCATATATATCAAAATCATGTAAAACAACACCTCTATGGAAATAAGTTATTTTGTAGGTCAGTATCATCCAATTATGTTTAATATAACTCTTAGGTGTTCGTGGGATTCTATCAACATGACTTAATTCGAGTTTCTACAAATGGAGACAAACGTATTCTTTGTATACAACCCTATATGTTTATATATTCCTTACCACTATTCATGTATAACACGTGTTATAGGCATAGAATAACTTACAAGCCTTAGTGATCCATGAATAAATTGGGAGCCGAATTACTATAATATTCTTTAATGGATGAAGATGAACGTTTTAAATCTATTCTTAGTTTCAAACCTCGTTGGTTGTGTGTGTATACATATATATATATATATATATATATATATACACACACATAGAGAGAGGGAGGTCAGGTTCAAGAGAAAACCATAAAAAATGAAAAACTGAGAAATGTCCCGGTAACAATTCATCTGCATGGTATGTACATGACTACATGTGCATACAAGTAATTTTTAAATAATTTATCTAGTATGCACATGTGCATAGAAACCAAAAAACCACTTCAATTACCTATATGCACATGTGCATATTGTAAAATGGATGGTTACCGAAATGTTTCTTAGTTTTTTTTTTTTAATTTTTTAGTAGGTTTTCCCATGAACCTCTATATAGATAGAGAATGGAAGCTATGATCAGAAAGGTAAGAAGGAATCTTCACCATTGAGTCAATCCTAATTGAAGATCACCAGTAATAAGATGCACTGAGATGCATCAGATTAATTCTCGTGAGAAGCGCAATTCATCGGGTGACAGTGAGATTAAAAGTGATCAATGGTTTAGACCCCTTCTTACCTTTCTCATCTTAACTTATATTCTCACATGATCATTCGCCTCTCTCTCTCTCTCTCTCTCTCTCTCTCTATATATATATATATATATATATATATATATATATATATAGAGGAGCGATCAAATGAAAACTACTCCAATTTGTAAAAACTACTCTCATTCGTCGATTTCATTGTTTAATCTTATGAAATTTTTTCATGAAATTGTTTCATATAATACTTTTTTTGATGAAGTTGTTTCATATATGGTTATGAAATTGTTTCATATACTACTTAATGAAACTGTTTCATGTATTTCTCTAAAATTAAAATAATGAAGATGATAATATCCATGATTAACATCATCCACAATAAAAATGATTAATCAACCTCTCATAATTACAAAAAAAAATGAACAAAATGAAAAATTATGATTAGTTGAATGAAGTTTGTACGGTTTGTACAAATTAGGTGGTTTTTATTTGAACGCTCCCCTATATATATATATATATACATGGTTGAGTTCCGATGCGAATGAAAATTCTAGTTAAAAAGATAAGAATGGATCTCAAATTGATCCTTATTAAAGAGTTTCACTGGATCAACACTAATGACAAAACATTGAATCATGAGTTGTTTTGAGATAAAAAGTGATCAATGATTCAAATCATTTCTTATAATTTTTTCACTTTAACTGATGTTGTTATAGAAACCTTCATCTATATGTGTTACTTTTTTTCTTCTTCATTTAATTCAAATAAAGACAATAAACTTTAACTTTTAAAACGAATAAATATTGACTTCAATAAAATCCGATTCGAAATCCTGATGAAGAAGTAGATAAAAAGGTGATTCATTGATTTGATAATCGGATTCCTCTTTCGATAAACCTTTCGACCCCTGCTCTTTCTTTATTTGTCTATTTTCATTTTCTCTCTTTTTATATTTTCTATAAATCCAATTATTAATTGCTTATGACTATATTTTTTAATGATAATTTTTTAAATATTAGAAGGATATTCGTGCAATGCTATTGTAAGGTATATCTCGGTTTTATAATATTTCATTTTATTTTTTATCTTTGTCGATATAATACAGTTTTATATGATTTTGAGAAAACCATAATTTTTTTTTATTTTTAAATAAAATATAAATTTGAAAATATCATAAAATTTTGAAAAAATATATGTGTTGGTATTAATATCAAATTAACTATTTAAAAGTTCTCATTTTTGTATAATTTTTTAATTCAAAATTTTATTGTAATTCAATAAAGAAGTAATTTGTTATTAATTTAATAATTTTGTTTATACTAATTAAGTATTCTGTTAGAACTTAATGATTATTTTAATTATATTTTAAATTTTTTATATTTAAATGAGATGTTTATCTTGTATTTGATTATTTTTACCTCTGGTTCAGAATCTTCATTTTTTTACACTTTGACACCTCCGTAAATTGTGGACCTGTCAATCATGGACTTATTGCTATCTTCGTAATTTTGGGAAATAAATGACTAAGAGATGAAACTCACTGGTCAAAATGTCATTTTAATTAAGTTCCCTAAATTTTCTATCACAACGGTTTTAATTACTTTTTTGATGTCAATTTTTAAAACGTGTACTATTTTATGACAACCAATTTCATAAAATGTGGGTTCTATGACAAGTTTTTATAATAACTTGTGTTTCACTAATTGATTTCAATACTGACTACGATTTTAAAAATAAGTTTGGTTCATGATAACAATTTATAAAGAGAACGTTATATACATTCTTTCTATTTCAGAATCAAGTTAAATCATGCATTGAAAATGTAAAAATAAGTTTTAATGATGATATATGTAAGGAAAAAAATAGTAGATATGAGTGAATTTAGCAATATATAACGGGTGCATTTGGTCTACCTTTTTTCTCTCTCTAAAACATAGCTACATGTCTACATATGCTTTAAGATCTGACGTGACTTTACGGAAAATTACTTTAAAACATATATAATTTTTCAAACTACATAAATTCTAAAATAAAACTGATGTCATGACAATAACTGTTGAGATGTTAATATATTTTTACAAAAAAATTACATTATAAATATAGCACATTTGAAAATAAAAAACTAAGGATAAAAATAAGAAGACAAAATTGAATGTTTTAACTTCAAATGCTGACATTTTAATTGACTTATTTTATACATTATGTCCTACGTAATGATTATGAACCCCCACAAATTTGGACACGATGAACATACTCTTACATTATTGGATCGAATTCAACGTTAACGATGGTCTGAATACGATCTGAAAATCTTCCTTTGGTTGATATATACATCTCATTATCTTCACAGAAAAATGTCATTATTTTTATGCTAAAGTTTTACAACAACAATAATCCTTATTATGATAGTTCTGTAATTGGACGTTCTTCTACTAATAAAGAGGTGTATGGTTGGTGTTATTAGAGGTGAGAAATGCGAAAGAAATGAATAATGATATCTGGTTTAATATAACTTAAAGAATGATTAATTAAAAGTGGGTAATCATCTATAGAAGGGAATTGCGAAAAATTGTGTTTTAATCCCGCAACATTTTCATTCCCTAATGTACCCATTCCATTCCTTTATAAAAACCAAACATCATCTTAATTTATTATAAGTAGGTTACCATTTTATGGATGACAAATGCTAGAGTAAATTACGCTTTTCGTCCCTAGGGTTTGTTCAAAATTTATGTATTCGTCACTTGTCTTCATTTTTATTACGGTTTTCATCATCATGGTATGCATTCATTGTTTTTTTCATCCCGTGGCTAACGAATCTTGGCTCAGAGAGGCTAACCGGGTATAATATTGGTCTTTTTTTCTATTTTATTTATTACATATTTTGTCTTTATTCGTCGTTAATGCATCTATCCCACTCCTCCCTCTCTTCTCTCCTTCTGCATCGAATATTTCGTCCCACCCCCTATATCCTCTCTCCTCTCTAGTCGGTTGCCCACACGGACGAAGCAAAACTTAGAACAACCCTTGCCTCCATCCATGCCTTTTCCTCTTACATCGGCCTCTACCCTTGAAAAACTCCAACTTCACAAATATACTCCAAAACTTTGTGTAAATGCAAATAAGATAAACTACAAATAGATTGATGACCCAAATTTTGTGTGTCTGAGAGAGAGATCAACAGGTGTCAAGTTTCGTGTGTGTGTTTATGTGCGTGTTTGAGAGATAGGTATATGTGGTTTATGTTTTTAGAGAGAGATAGAGAGAGTGACAAATAAAGAGAGATCATCTCATCACCGAAGATGTTGCGATGGAGAAGAACATTGTGGTGGTGTTGTTTTTTAAATGTGTATATTTTGATAACAAAAAGAATGTCGTTTACTTTTTTCTTCTGTGTTGGAATGTGAACTATACAAGTTAGCAATAACATTGATTAAATGAAGTAAAGGCTCCGGTGTATAGAGAACACAAAAAATCGGATAGGTGCAGAGGGGCGGGGTTTATGTATTTCAGTTAAAAGACCCGAAGTAGCAAAGCCTTGGGTAAAAATATTTGATGACAATGATGGTGATTAATTCTTGAAGAAGATGGTTGAAAGTTATGGTGAATGGAGTATATAGGGGAGGGATAAACGGTGAAGATAGGTGGGGGCTGCTACGTTGGAGGGTGTCGCCGGGAATCTGGACATTGAGGAGATATGACAGAATCTAGAGAGCGTATGTATTATTGTTATTTAATATATACACACACATACATATATTTATATGTGTGTTTAATTTGTTAGAAGAATCAGAGAAAGGGATAAAAAGACCACAATACCCTTAAATTAACTAACTCAACTAAATATCGATAATCCCAAAGACGAAAACCAAAATGAAATGAAAACCACAATAATAATAAAAAAACGTAATAAAATGAAGACTAGAGACGAAAACCGAAAATTTAAACAAACCCTAAGACAAAAAATTTGATTTACCATATGATAAATAAAGAGTGATAAGGGAGAAGGGACGTGAGGTGGGGTTTGATCAATAATAGATTTGAAAGTTATTAAAGTTTGTGAAAAATGTCAAACAAGAAATCAAATTAAATAAGATATCATCCAATCTTTACATTAACGTTATTTACTATCTTGTCCAAATAATTTATTCCTACCACATTATAAAAGTCCAAATTTTGAATTTTAGAAAATAAAAAATGAAAAGGGATGGTAGTGTACGATATATTGACCCGAATGAATGTGAGGGAGTGGGAGATGTCGTCGGCAATTGCAAGTTGGGGGTGGAGAAAAGGGGCAATAGTAGGGTTGGTGATGGGTGTCGTCTGAATAGGGGGAGGAGTGCGAACAAGTATAGGTTGGTGATGACGGTTGTAAAGGATTAAGAAGTCGTAACGTATAAATGTTGTAATATTTAAAAATAAGTTTTAGTTAGTTAATCTTTTAAGGTTTTTGATTTAGGAGTTGTTTGTTTACCTTTTAATAGTTCCATTAAGATGCAATCTCTGAATCGTTAAGAGGTGAACCTTGTTTGGCAAAAAAAAAAAAAAAAACTGCCTCTAAATGGTTCTAAAATCCTCTGAATGATTATCTTGGATCTCCTTTAACCATTGAGAGCCATAATTTCATTGTAAACAATTATCAAACAATTATATTTCATGAGAGTCTTTTAATCATTATGATCACTTAACGATTCTACATAAAAT
Source organism: Cynara cardunculus var. scolymus (assembly GCF_001531365.2). NCBI lineage: Eukaryota > Viridiplantae > Streptophyta > Magnoliopsida > Asterales > Asteraceae > Cynara > Cynara cardunculus. The sequence continues at coordinate 11,090,077 of NC_037538.1, read as the reverse complement.
CATTTAGTAACTGCCAAACAACCCCTTAACATGGTATAAAATTAGGATTTTAATTTTGGCAAGTATAATAAAAGTTAATAATAAAGGTTTATAAAAACAATAAATGTAAGTTATTAAATGTGTATTTTGATGCCGTAAAAGTAATAAAATAAAATAAAAGTGATGATCCCCACAAGAGAAGGGTGATTGGGTGGAATCTCTGGTGTGTGTACTTTGGATGAATCTTTGATCAGAAAAAAGAAGTTGCAGCCCCACCCCCCACCCCAACCCATCCCTAATGGCTAATGCTACACCACCTGCTGCAATTCACACTCCTACTTTGCTTCACTTTATTGTTCTTGGAACTCCTGCCCTTCAATTAATATTATATATTTCTTAATTAAATAGTCATAATAATTAACAGATTCTCATAATATAGTACAAAATAAAATATAATTGTTTAGTAATTGTTTATAATAAAATTATGGCTCTTAATGGTTAAAGAAGACGCATGATACAAAAATCATTCAGAGAGTTTTAGAACCATTAAGAGGCAAAAAAAATTTTCTCAAACAAGATTCATCTCTTAACGATTCAGATATTGTCTTTTAATGGAACTACTAAGAGGTAAACAAACAACCACTTATTATATTTTTTCTTATTTATAGAAAAATGGTAGATCACTTTTTAGTTATTTTGTTAATTTAATTTCTATTTTAATTAGAGTTTATGTAAAATACCTTTTCTATTTGTATAAACTCGATTTTAAGACTAAAAAAAGAATTTTTTTTCTTTATTTTTTACTCTAGAAATAGGTTTATGTAAATGCGTAAAGCATATGCATTAACTCTGGTTAAAATAGGAATTTGGTTCTAAAAATGGCTAAAAAGTGAACGTGGTTTGAAAAATTGACTATTTTGGTCAATTTCCCATATTTATATCAGAATTAAGTTAAATCATGCATTATAATTGCAAAAAGCAAGTATTGAATCTGAAGTATGTGAGAAGAGAATTAGTAAATACAAATGTATTTAACAACATAAGTAAGGATTTATGGAAGATGAAATACGTGACATTATGCAAAATATTTTTTAAATGTTTACAATTTTGTTTTAATGATATGGTTTTTATAATAATAATGAATGCATTGATTATTAATAAGTTTGAAATTTTTTGACATATTAATACGACCAAATTCGTTTCTTACGTTGGAAGAACTTACTCACTTAAATAAGCTAGGTATAGACTATACCTGGCTTTAGTGTTCATGTATGTAGTAATTAAGCATATTAATTAATTAATGTGTCGGAAGTATCATTAAGAAACGATCTTATATAGTTGTACTTTATACGGTTCTACATTAAAAATGTACTGTTGATTTCACTATTTTATTTAGATGCAAAAATTAAGTAAATTATTTTAATTTTTGCAGTTTTAGTATATTTTTAATTAATTTTACTTACGAAACTAGCGCTATATATATATATATATATATATATATATATATTAATTTCGTAATATTAAATCACACCAAGAAAACATGTGACAGAGTTTGAAGCAACGTGGTTTTTTATATTAACAATAATATTTAGCAGCATTAAATTCGTTTTTGACATTGTATGCATAATTTACATTCGTTTTCTTACTATACTTTATGAGTAGTAGTGGATGTGTTTTTGTGTTATTCGTGGTTTTTCCCTCAGGTTCCTTCCTGACCTTAGATGGAGAGCAGTTTTTGGATATCAAACGGATCTACCCAGAAGGTAATTTTAATGATCCAAGGAACGAACAACTTCTTACTAATAAGGGCTAATCGAGTTAATGACTCATTTCACTCTCTTTAAATAAGAAGACAATCATGTATTCATGATGTCCTTGATAGAAAACAAATATTTGGTTATTTAAATAATTTAATGCATTTTTTAAACAACTGTATAATCTAATGTCTAGCAATAAAAATGAAGGAATGGACGGTAGGTGGATGTTCCTCGAAGTTATGTGACCAACCCCCTCGAAACTACTAGTCATAGCTATGTTTGTATATGTCGATATCTAATAAGTTGGTAAAGTTTTTCTTTTTAGTATATAATAATTATTAGAAAAAAATGAGGCTAATATGGATTTAAGTATATAACTAATGATCAAATATTATAATTAGAAAGAAATACTAAAATTATTGGTACACTAATCATCATATGCATATTTTATTATAAAAATGTTGAATGTTGTTTCTTTTATCATTTTGTGATTGATGAGGGGGTGAAAATGAAAATAAGGGGACGAAGACTTGATATTCTAATTAAGAAGTCTGTTTTGGATGTATTTATATCTGTGTGCATTGACCCCTACACAGCCCTTTACAAAGAGAGAACACATAGATGCATATACTGTATGCATATATTTATGATATGATGCTGATCAACATACCATGAAAGGCATCGTCATCATCATCGGTACAGAGGGTTTTCTCATCGTATATTTATCTAAGCTTCCTTTTCCTAGGTTTGGTTTTCATGGCACCACCCTTCTTTGACAGTTGATGTTTCATTTTCTCCACCACCACCACCACCATCACTACCATCATCTCTAATCAAAATTTCTCTCTCCAGAAACTTGTTTTTTTTCACTGTTGCTTGGCATAAAAGGTGAAACTTTTGAATTTGCTTTTTGTTCTTGTTGAATTCCCACATGTTTTTCATCAGAAAGATAACTTCTTTTTAGATCTTGATGGGTTGTTTTGTGGCTGCAAAAGGAAGAGCTTTATAAAGATCAAAATTAAAAGATAGTCTTGATACTTTTTTGGGTTTTAACCATCATCATATATGAATAGCTAGAAATGGCTGAAGAAGAAGAGAAGATCATAAGAGGGAATGATATAATGGTGGGAAGCTCTACAGGTAATTACAATTGTTACACTGATGATCATCATGTGAACTCATCAAGTAACCATAATCCTACCACCAGCTTTGAAACAAGCCCTTTAGAGATGTTCAACTTTGAGTCACACAACCCAGTGAGTCATCACAACTCAGTTCTCTTCTGGAAAGGTCCTTCTCCTCCTCCTTCTTCCAAACCCATCACCGATTCGATCTCAGCTGGTGATTTCTATCACTTTGATGAGTCATCTCTTCAAAGATGTGTGTTTTCTTGTGAACCAAATGAAAGGCCAAGTCAAGGCCTCTCTCTTTCTCTCTCTTCAGCTAACCCTTCCACCATCGGAATACAGCCATTTGAACTTGCAAGACCACAAGAACATCAATATCAACATCACCACCAACAGGGGTATTTTGGGAAATCCATGAGTATTGATCATGACCAACATCATCAGGACATGATGACTCAAGATGGTTTTTTGGGAAAACCAGGAAATATCATCAACAGTGGTAGTGATGGTGGTGAAGGTTCATCGCTCTATAACCACCATCAAAGTGCACAGTACAACATAAGAAGCTCAAGGTACTTGGTTCCAGCACAGGAGCTCCTCAATGAATTCTGTAATCTTGGATCAAAGCAGCACCAAAGCGATCAGTCACCAAAAGCAAAGGCTGCAGCCACAACTTCAAATCAGTGGCAAGATCATGATAACATGAATAATGCTACTTCTTCAAAAACCAAATCTTTATCATCTCTTGAATTTATGGAGTTACAGAAAAGAAAAACCAAGCTCCTGCAAATGCTAGAAGAGGTATAATATTCTTAAACTTTATAATTTAAATCTTGCATATTTTGATCATATGTTTCATGCTTTATATATATACAAATTGTTTTGATTATATTGTTGTAAAGTATCTTTCTTTCTTTCTCCTTTTTTATAATTAAAGATTCCTTTTTTAGTTGAAGAAGAAATTGATTTCTTTTTTCAAAATTTGATCTTGAACCATTTGAGTGACTGAAGACCTTCCCAGAAATGCTCACATGATGACAAGTTGGATGCTTCATTTAATTCAAGAAACCTCCATTCTTGTTCTGAATTTTCTTTTGTTCTTTGTAATTATTACTCACCTTTTCAAGTGTATTTTTGATATTAAATGAAGACCCATGAAAAAAGATCTGATCTTTGTTTTGTTTTTATTGTTTAAATTAGGTTGATAGAAGATACAAGCATTATTGTGATCAAATGAAAGCAGTTGTATCATCATTTGAAGCAGTGGCTGGTAATGGTGCAGCAAAAGTTTACTCATCCTTGGCTTCAAAGGCAATGTCAAGGCATTTCAGGTGTTTGAGAGATAGTATTGTGAGCCAGATGAAGACGACAAAGGTCGCGATGGGAGAAAAGGACGTTTCTGCCCCTGGGACGAGTAGAGGAGAGACTCCTAGACTTAGGGTTCTTGATCAAACCCTAAGGCAACAAAGGGCTTTTCAACAAATGACCATGATGGATAGCCATCCTTGGAGGCCTCAACGCGGGTTGCCTGAACGTTCTGTATCTGTTCTCCGTGCTTGGCTCTTTGAGCACTTTCTCCATCCGTAAGCTCCTATAAGTTCGCCAAAACCCTTATTACTTGTGGCATATATCATTTGCTTGAAAAGAAAAAATCATACCCAAGTACTAACAAACCTGATTTCAGTCCTCAATCATACGTTTTGGAAAGACAATTTGGTATTTTGGTTGTTTTCATCTACCCTCAATTTGATTCCTATATATATTTTGTCATATTATCTCTCTCATCATAATTTTATTTAATTTTATTTTTCCTTTTGGGGCCTTCCTGTTATATTTTTTGTGGATTTGATTCCTACAGGTCCCATGAATACATGTATTCATATGCACCTCCCTCAAGCCTCACGATCCACACAATCTTTTTATTTTATATTGGATTTATTCAAATAATCTGTAAAATAAAATCTACTCGATCTCAAGTTGATTAATTATATAATTTAGATATGCCGTTACAAGTTGTTCTATTATCTCTAATTTTATCGAAACATAATTCAGGTACCCGAATGATGTTGATAAACACATTCTTGCACGTCAAACCGGTCTCTCAAGAAGCCAGGTACGTCGACATCGGTTTCTTCTCTATTATTGATTTACCCCTATTAATAATAATGATTTTCCTTTATTTCCAAGTTCTTCATTGGAAAAAATGCAAAGGTTAAATGGCACAGCATTAATTAATGGCAACAACACCCTAACGAGGGTAACAACTTCTTGAAGAACTCCAAACAACTATTTATATATCAAACATAAACCCTAATTAATACAATTACCACATACAAGAACTAACTAAGTAAAGGTGTTGTATTTATTTATATAGATATTTTATTTGGTGTAGGTATCAAATTGGTTTATTAATGCAAGGGTGAGGCTATGGAAGCCCATGGTGGAGGAGATGTATGTGGAAGAAACAAAAACAAATCAAGAAACCATGGAAGGAACCTCAGATGGGTTCAATCCGAACCCTCAAATGGACCAAAAACCGACTGCTGATGAGCTTGTTCGAATAGATTCTGAGTGTCTTTCTTCCATCATCAACCACCCTGAAAAAATGGACCACCACCGGACAAAAACCCAAGATCATGATTTTCACCACAGTTTTTCTAGAGTAACAAACTCATTTGGGGCGGTGGAGCTGGACTTTTCGTCCTACAACAATCACCACAACTTTGGTGGCGGTGGTGATGGTGGCGGTGGTACTGGAGGAGTTTCTTTGACCTTAGGGCTGCAACAACATGGTGGCGGCAATGGTACCGGTGGTGGTGGTGGTGGGGTGAGTTTAGCGTTCTCCCCTACTTCTCAGAATTCCCTATTTTACCCTCGTGATCATATTGAAGATTGTCAAACTGCAGTCCAGTATTCTTCTCTCTTGGAAGGTGATGATCAAGGACAGAATTTGCCTTACAGAAACTTGATGGGTGCACAGCTCCTTCATGATCTGGCTGGTTAATTAAGAACAATTATATATTTAATTAGTTCTAGACGTCCTCTAGTCATATATATATATATATATATACATATATATATATATATATATATAAATATTTAAATTAAAAAGAAAATACGGGGTTTATAGTTTTGAATTCTAGGCTTCTTCTAGCTTAAGGTATACTTAAATTGGGTTTAGATTAAAATCAAATTCAGAACTTGAATGGCTAGCATAGATTTTTATAAAGCTTTTTTGTCTTGGACTCGAAGGACATTTTAGTAATTTTTCATTGTTATATGTTAGACCAGAAAACCAATTATGGGAAATCTTCCATTGATTCATTGCAAGAATTTGCAACTTCCTTCTCTTCTGGGCATGCATCTAGATTCTCCTCTTCTTTTTCACGAATCAAATGTTTGATTTCATACATTTTCAACAACATGCCATTTAAGTTTGCATAAAATAGCAGATTATATCAAAGAATGTGTTTCACGACTTGCATTGCTAAACATTTATGGTTAAAATCGTATATTTTGATTGCAATTTATCATATTTTTTTCAAAGATAATAATATAAAAAAATGGGTTTTTTTTCTTGGTTTGATCTACAAAAAGGGCAAGACTTAAACACCAGTCAAATCATATGAAAGCACAAGCTAACTGATCAAGGTTTTTGTGGTTGAAGTTTACATCAAAGGTGTTCCAATTTCTTAGGGGCCTATGCACAATTTTACATATATATAAACAAAATTTTATATATTTATTAGTGTCCAGCTTTGTTTGTCATACACTATTAAATTCGATCAAAAGCTAATTGGTCATTTGGATTAGTGGTATGTGGTTACCGACAAGGTCTAATCTTTCAGGAGATCAATAATTCAAGCAAAACGTATGTATATGAGTATATGTTATATATAATTATTATATATTTTAAAAAGATATTAAATTGGACAAGAAAAGTCACTACAACGAAATTGGGTTTATAGAACGTCTAAAGTGTCCTACTAGAGTGTCTTATAGTACTCAATGTTATAGGACCAAAAAGTAAAGCGTTCTATCTAAAAGTGTTATAATAAGTTTATAAGACTCTTTTGCACGTCGTAACTAGTTTTTTAGGTGCCTTTTAAAATAAAGCGTTGTATAACTATTTTCTAGGACACTTTTGAGAAATATTCTATAAACTCATTTTCTTATAGGACGCATTCATATAAAATAGTTAATATGACACTTTGTATTAAAATGATCTTAAAAAACTTGCTACAAAGCCCAAAAGCTTCCGGTAAACTTATAGCAACAATTTTAGATAGGACGTGTTGGTTTTTTGTCCTATAAAATAATGTCATATAAGGCACTTCATTGGGACGCTTAAACACTTTAGACGTCCTATAAACTCAATTTTGTTATCACGAATTTTTGATTAGGGTTTTAATTTTAGAAGATTAGGACTAGATATTTTAAAACAAAGTTCGTATTAATTTCTTGTCGTCGGTTTATTATCGTGGTCCCTTGATGTCCCGTTTTTCATATAAAAGACAACCGATATTTTTCTCATTTAATATGTTTTCTTGTTCGCTTTTCATTCATCAAATGAAGAATAACGTGCATTTATTGATCGCTTTATTAGATGTAAAATTTAAAGCATGCGGGCATGGAAATATAGGTAAACTCTTAGCTAGATATGACATTCATATATCTTGTCTTTTTAAGTAAATACGTGAGAACGTCCATATAGGGTAATGAGGAGCGTAAAGACGTCATCGATTGCAAAACAATGGTGTTTTCACTTTTTAAGAAACACAAAAAAGAACACTCCCGATTCTCGTATGATATAATACGCATGTTCCGTTTTAGTAAACATATATTTATATGACAACGAACGTAATACTTTTTAACATGAAACAATAAGATCATTTGTATGTTTGTATATTATATAAAGTGGTTGATTCGAAATTGATATAAGTATTTTCAATCATTATTTACGTTTCTATTTTATCATGTTTATTTAAAATGTCATCAAAATACACGTAATGTTACTAAACATATATACTTGTTTTGAAACATATTCAGCTGATTGTTAATCAACTTATGGGTCAGACATTGATTCTTTATAATAATATGAAATATTATCTACTTGATACGTCTATAAACTTCTAGAACTACTATGACATATTATAGAGTTTTATCAACTTTGGCAACAAAATATTGCAATCAAATCACAAGGGTGGTGTCTGATTGGTTTAAGTTTCGCTTCAAATGTCAAAAGTACCTGGATGTCTCAGGTTTAAATCCAAACATGAATAAAATTCCCCTTGTGGCCACGAAGATTCAAATGCGGTGACTCTGGACTATCTGCAAAGCAGGTGGTTGTCCTGAGATTAGTCGGCTCGCATTGCGGGTTGGATATCCAAGTTAATAAAAAAAAATTGCAATCAAGTGGCTTTTGGTACTTTATTGAAAATTTATTTTGGTGCCTAAATATTAAAATGACTCATTTACCGTCCAATACAAGTATTTGAATTTGTGAAAAAACGTTAGATTTTATATTCATAAAAAATTAACTCTAGAGTCAGCCTATTATTAAGTCAACATGATTGTTTCTTCACGGTTTAATTATTAAGCCATTAAGCCAAAATGGCTATATGGAATAAGTCACGATCCCTCACTTGTTTTCATTAAGTCACCTTAAAGAAATTAATAACAAAAATAACCCATAAATAATCTAACCCTGTTTCTTTGCTTCCAAAAAATCCTGTTAATCTCCGGTGCCTTAAACAGACAACTTAATTCATAGAGAATTTAATATTAAAAAAACGAAAATAGAGTATAAGGGCCGATAAAATAGGAAGAGGTTATGATCCAAAAAAGAACTAAAATTTGGGCTTGGGCTCTATCTAATGGATCCGGCCCAAATATCGTTTATGGTTGTTTCGTTGAAATACAAATTTTGCATTTGACCAATTGACCCATCTCTCTCCCTCTACCATCTCTTTCAAGTCTCTCAGGGTCAGGTACACGTCTAAAGGAGTTTCGTGATTTAGGGCTTTTTCTACTTGTTGATTGATCCTATTGTTCACTTATGATTTGTGTTAATGAATTCCTACTTGATTACATGTACTGTCACATGTGATATGATTATATCGATTCGTTATCTTGATCAGTTTATGATTCTGGCTAAGTTAACATGCATTTGTTGATTGATTGATCTACATTTGTCTGAGGATTTAGCTTTCTCTTTTTTCATCTTTTTGTACAGAAATTCGGGTTTCTACTTCTGATTAAGTTCTCACAATTTTATCAAGCAGGTTTTTTTACCATTTTGTGATTAATTTTGCAGATTCTTAAGTTGTTCCTTACTTTTTTTATAATCAAGTTCTTAAGTGCTACAATTTGGATGAAGAAGATGGATTTGGTATCTGGTTACAAGGTAATTATTGAGTTGTAATGTGGTAAAGGATGATGAGTTGTTTTTCTTTGCCTTAATGGTTCTGATTGACAACTGAGTTCGTTTTTGATGTGCAGGGAGTCGTTGGACTTGTATTTGGAAATGAAAATTCAAGTTCCAATGACGATAGGTCAGTTGTTATTTCTCTCTCCTGTTTTTTGTAACAGTTGATGAATTCCATAAAGTTGATCGTACATTGCAAATCCAATGGTGTATTGTTCCACTTCCACAGCTAGGTCATTGTTTAATGTACTATATATAGAATCCTTGATCCTCTCATTAAACCAAAAATTGAAGAAAAAGTTGTTCGAGTGTTGTGGTAGAGGTGCTGGAATTCTTGCCTGGCCTTTAGTCTGGATGGTTGTTATGACTTCTAAGGTGTCAGCCAATTTTAATTTTTTGACTTAGAGTTGTACTTTCTTGCTTGAAATCTTTCCTTTTTTTAATCTTGTTTTTTTTTCTACTTAATCATATCTGATTTAACCTCATCATGGTGATGCAACTTCTGTGGAATGGGGTGCTTCTGCAAGGACAAACCGACGAGCATCATAATTTATTTTCTTATGAACAGAACATATTAAATAATGATGAATTATTCTGATTTCTAAAGGAAAATAGATATTGTTTTTACAGGACATTTGCTTAAATTACTATCTGATGAGGTTCTTGCTAGGTATTTCCTCTCTTTTGTGACTGATATACTTCCTGTTTGCATGATAGCTATGTTGAGCGCTTGCTCGATTGTATAAGTAATGGTAAGCTGGCCGAGGATAGAAGAAATGCCATGGCTGAACTTCAGTCTGTCGTTGCAGAAAGTCATACAGCCCAGCTGGCTTTGGGGGCAATGGGTGCGTATAAACTGGTTAGATGGTGTGTACTTCATTCATTATGCACAACATAATAGTTCCCTTCTATTGCAGGATTTCCTGTACTTTTTGGAGTCCTCAAGGAACATGATGATGTTGAAATGGTTTGAAAGCTTCTTCCATCAACATTATTCTTCATAATTTATGGCTATGTAGTTATGTAATAATTTTTATGCCTGTCTCTTATTTTCTAATGACTAATTTTTTTTTTGTGAATTTCTTATGAACTGGAATACATATTGGATTTACAATGAGAGCACTCCTAGGTCCTAATAGGCTAGTTGATTATATTAATTTAGTTGTCATTTCCTTGGACTATATGCATTCAAGGTTACACAAATAATAATCTGAAACTGGAAGTAGTCAAGATGACTAGGAATGCACCTCTTCTTCTATGCTTGTAACTTGATCATAGCACCATGTTCAGTATGCGGAACGCATTAGCTGTCCGCTGTCAGGTTGGGCAGTAATTTCGATCATGCATGCACATATTCTGGTTGACTTTAAGAATTAAGATGTGATGGTTTCGTGGACCACAGAGATGTCAATTGTTGGCCCTGCCATTCTCTTCTGTTTTTATGTTACAGCTTCTTTCACATTATTAATCTGCCCAATATTTTTATTATATGAAGATTAATGGATCGGAGTCCAGACATGTGCCCTATGTATTTGTTGCATGAGATAGAAAGATAGAAGGATCAGGCTGTGTGGACATGCTCACATGCATGTAATAGACTTCTCTACTGTTTATCTTTTTACTAGCTACAGAAACAGTTTTGTTCTACATCTCAGTTCTGTGGAGGTTTACTAGCTTGGTGTTTCTGCCTCACCCTTTTGCAAAAACAACTTCACTAATTACCATCTCACTTGTCACCACTTACCAGGCAACTTGACACTACTCCTTACATGCTTTGAATGAGAAAATAGTTTAATCAAATAAAATGTCATTGCAAATTAGTCATTTTCGGTCTTACTTTATTACTTCTGAAAAGGATGAAAAGGAGTTGTGGTGAGTTGTGACTACCATGGTCCAATGCATGTACGTGCCGATGCTTGTCTTTCTGCATTGTAACCAACTTCTTAGCATTGCCTACTAGAACATTTTAAACTAATGCAATACTTTTTAGTCTTTATATTTATTGACTTTCATTGTTGTTTTTTATCTTTGCATCATGTTTATGGCGGTATCTCTTTCAATTAATAATGCTGTATATTAATGTATTGTTGAAGGTACGTGGGGCTGTTGAAACTCTTGTGAGTGCCTTAACGCCAGTTACACATGCAAAATCACACAAAAATGAGGTTCAACCAGCTTCGATGAATTCAGATCTTTTATCAAGAGACGAGCAAAACATATCTCTTCTTCTAAGCCTGTTGGTAAGGCTTCTATATTTTTATCCAATTATACCTTAAGAGAAATATACTCTATATTTGTTGTGGTGGTAATTCAGTATTTTGGCAGTCGGAGGATGACTTCTACGTACGATATTATACGCTTCAAGTTTTAACCGCACTGTTAGCAAACTCCCCCATTAGGTATTTCTTGTGACCACTTTCCCCTGGTTCTCTAATTTTTCTTTTTTACTTGGCTACTGCTGTCTAAGAAAAATATACTGAGGTTTTCTTCAGGTTACAGGAAGCCATTCTCACAATCCCTCGTGGTATAACCCGGCTTGTGGATATGCTTATGGATCGGGAGGTATGAATCGGTAAAGCTACAGAAGTCATACAATATTGTGATATTCATTGTTCTTCTATCTTTAAACACAGCGGTTGGTTTCCCTGTAGGTCATACGGAATGAGGCGTTGTTACTTCTCACCTACTTGACCCGTGAAGCTGAGGTAATCTTTTTCTCTTTACAGTCAACATTCTTCTGTATTTGGTATCAGAGTTTGATTCCTTGTTGTCCTTCCTGATCTTCCTTGATTACTTCACAAGGAAATCCAAAAAATTTTGGTCTTTGAAGGTGCTTTTGAGAAGATTTTCAGTATCATTAAGGAGGAGGGCGGTTCAGAAGGTGGTGTTGTTGTGCAGGTAATTGGTTGAATGTTACTTTATGATCCTTGATTAATGTATTAGCAGCGTAAACACTTCGAATTTATGGAGCTTTTCATTGTTTCGAATGTATGATGGAACTTATTAGTTGCATGTATAAATTTAGTACTGCCAATTGTTTCTATTGTATGTTTATGATATTCTTCTTTATAAGGGGTTTATGACACCCTTAGCGTTAGCTAATCGTCCCCCTTTCAAGTTCCGAGTGATTCTATACTTGATTGTTTGTTCTGTTATCAGTCGACTTATATCAGCCCTCATGAATTGTTGAGTCTATCTTAATTTAGTTCTAATAGTTTACTTTGTGTGGTAGCATCAAGATGAAGTTGTTTACCATGAAATTCAAAATCTGTTGATATACTTGTGGCCCTACTTGATGATTTGCTCATCTAATTGACCCAACTTGTTACTAAGTCAGTTGTTTGTATCACATTCCTGCAAATTGTGAACAGCCTTTATCTTTGTTGAGGTCTAGTTTTTTTCAATCATTATTGTTGCATACTTGCATGTGGTAGCATCAAGATTTAGTTGGTTGTGAAAATCTAAATCCATTGATATTCTTATTACCTAACAGGATTGTCTTGAATTGTTGAATAATCTCCTCCGCAACAATGCATCCAATCAGGTTTGGGTTTCTTGTTTTCTATTTAGTGGGTTGAAGCTTTGTATTTGCCCTGTTGTTTATAACAATGCTATAGGTGTTGCTGAGGGAGACTATAGGCTTTGACTCATTGATATCGATTTTGAAACTCCGTGGAAGCACATACAGCTTTACTCAACAGAAGGTTAGACTTCAAATGCTTATTAGTTATTTTAACTTATCTTTTTGTGGGTGTTTTATATATGCATAGTCGTAACTTCTGTTTATCATGCTTTTATAGTTTTCTTTCTATAGAGGCTGACTCGTTGCCTACTGTTGTCTTATAAACAAATTGACGCCAGTAGACAATAAATCTACTGTGTGTTTTAGAAACAATCAGGTTACTGCTGAATGGAGGTTCAGAAGCTGATCCAGCAAAAGATGTTGAGAGATTGACCAACAAAACAGTTCTGGTTCAGGTTATATCCAAAACCTCATCCGTATCTATTATTTACAGAATCGAGTTTTTGCATAATTATCACTTATTCCCCCTCTTTATCATCACAGAGAAAAGTTTTGGACCATCTACTTATGCTAGGAGTTGAAAGCCAATGGGCTCCTGTCGCTGTCCGTTGTGGGGTAAGATAACTCTTATTTGCTTCATTGAGACATCTTGTGATCATCTCTGGTGACGTGGGGGGATGAATGATTGTTAACATGTCTGATGATATTAGTAATACCTCAAGGACATGACTGAAATGCCTTTCATTGTATTATGTAGAACTTCCAATCTGAGAAACATTCTTCTCCATCAGATCGACTTCTATAGTTCTCTATCTTCTTTCAAAAAGATAAGATTACTATGCTTGGTTGAACATACCGTAGAGCAAATTTATTAGCTGTAGTGTTACAAGATTTTAATGGTGATACATGGCACTGTACAAAGATTTTCCTGCCCAACCTAACAAAAGTGAGGATTCTTAATGCGTTGAGGCACGCCTTTCATGTGATGCCTGTATCTGTGTCCCTAATAGCAGCAATACATGCCTAAAGACTAGCATTTGTATTTATGAGGACTGTGACCTAAGTTGCATCTATTGTAGCAGTAATAGATTTTTGTTAATAGATATGTAGTTGAGTAAGCTTGGACACATCATAGCAATGTAGTCGATGTTACATATCCATTTTAAACAGTGACGGACTGTCAATAGAAAAGGTGGACATATGTCTGACTGTCCCCCATCAACAAACAAAGGTTCAACTGCTTTTAAAATAAACTTGGTGACATCACAATCGATTATGGATATGTGATTATGGTGGTTGTGGAGACCAACAGATAATAATCCCATGTCTGTTTACACAAAATTAGTTCTGTTAATGGTAAACAGTAGATCGGTGGTTTTCTTCTAAGCAAGAGTAAACACAATTCAATAATTTAAAAAGGGGGTGTTGAGTTTCGAGATTAATTAAAATAAATGCATGAACTTAAAATGACACGAACATGAGTTAAATATGAAAGGTTGAAAAGTCCGGAGTCCCAAATGGCTAACCCCTATTTCGGTGAATGGACAAAGGATCCTTTTCATCACACAAGCAAACTACCGACATCATGAAAGGGGGAATGTACAAATAGGAGACACATAAAAGGGATTAAGAAAAAGTCTCGCAACTGCAATTGAAAAAAACCTAAATCACTCAAGTTGCTGGAATAAATTATTTAGTTACACAATAAAAAGTAAGAAATACCATATGCGGAATTATTTGCAATTAAATGAAATCAAGATGAAACTTTAATCCCTCAAATGAAGGTGATTCCAAGTGGGTGATTAAAATTACTGATGAAGCACAAAGATTTTCTTTTTTCCTTCTTAATTTAAGACAACAATTCTGACATGTATTACTTCTATCACATTTTCAGGCTTTTCGATGCATAGGTGATCTAATAGTTGGACACCGTCAGAATCTTGACAATCTTGCAAGCAAATTTCTTGGTGATGAGCCACAGGTTGAGCCAGCTCTGAATTCAATCCTGCGAATTATCTTACGGACTTCTAGCATTCAAGAATTCATTGCTGCTGACTATGTTTTCAAGAGCTTTTGTGAGGTTTTTATTCCAAACATCATCTCTGAAGTATTTTTTATTTTCTTTTTTCATTGTTCTCTAAAACATGCTGTGACCTTACATACATCATAGTAGAACTTTCTCTGTTGCCTCCAGTTTTGATGTCAAAATGAATTCACCTCCTACAATATGCTTGAACAGGAAAACACTGATGGTCAAAAAATTCTAGCATCCACCCTGATTCCTCAGCCGTTCTCGATGACCCATGCTCCACTTGAGGAGGATGTGAACATGTCATTTGGAAGGTATATTCTTTATCTTAATGCTAAGATTTTCTTTATCAGGATTGTGAAAGCCTCTCGCTGGATAAATGTTCTCTCTTGTTCACACGTCTTTTTTGCAGCATGTTATTGCATGGTCTTGTCTTGAGTGAACATGACGGTGACCTTGAGGTACTGTGAACCTTTGAACTTGATAGAATCTGTGGTCCATCGGTTGAACGACCTTCTCCCATTTTTCTTTTTAAATCCATGATCTTCTGACAAGTATTTAGAACTCCACCTCTATATACAAGAATGCCACTTACATATAACAAGAATGCCACTAAACTTGTCAGAAGGTTATGGTCTTAATAGAATTCTCAATAAGGTTATTGAGCAAAATAATCCTAGAATCTGCACATGGAGGACTTCACCTCCCATCTAGTTTTCTTATAGAAAGAATCTGTTCTTTTCAACTCTTAATTTCATGCGGACCCAGAAAATTTCCAAAGTGCCGGGCAACAAAATAATTAACTTAAGATAAAATAAAGCAAAAATTAATTATAAAACATACAGTTTTAATTGAAAATGACATACAAGTGGTTTTTTGTTTTTTCTTCTTTTTTGCTGCTCTTACCAAAAAGTTGTGAAAGCGCCATCAGGATTCAAACTTGCAACTTGTAATGCCACATGCAACGACACTACCGATAGGCTCTAGCCACTTTTTGTTAATTTACTGGAGCACACATCAAATTAAAGGCGGATGTACCTTTAAGGCCCCTAATTTTTTTTCGATGGTGAATGGTTGATAGAGCAGGTGCACGGGCACCCCCTAGGCTAAGCCAAAATCCGCCCCTGATATTTTCATGGACTTGTGTGATACTCTTGAGACAAAAGATGTTGCACAACTGTTTCTTGTGAATATTGTCTTTTCTTTCTTTTAATCATTTATGCAACCTCATCTAATGAAGTGTTGTATTGCAGACTAGTTGCAGAGCTGCTAGTGTTCTTTCTTATGTACTGAAGGATAATATTCAGTCCAAGGAAAAGGTATGCAATCTCATGTCTTGCCGCTCGGGAAGAATGCTAAAAGTTTTAGATTGGTTGATAGTTGTTTTTATCTTTGTCTCAACTTATGCAGGCCTTACAAATTGAACTCGAGTCACCGATGCCCTCATTTGGATCCCCTGAACCCCTATTGCACCATTTGGTAAAATGCTTGGCTCTTGCATCTTCCAAAAAGGGAAAAGACGGAAAGCCAAATACTCCAAATTCATATGTCCAACCAATAATATTGAAACTGCTTGTCACGTGGCTCTCTGATTGCCCAAGTGCAGTGCATTCATTCCTGGCTTCACGTCCTCATTTAACATATCTAGTTGAATTAGTATCAAACGGTGATGCAACAGTTTGTGTGAGAGGTTTGGCAGCTATGCTTTTAGGGGAATGTGTTATTTTTAATAAAGCAATTGAATCAGGAAAAGATGCTTTTAGCGTAGTTGATGCCATAAGCCAGAAAGTTGGACTTGCATCATTCTTTCTGAGGCTAGATGAGATGCAGAAAAGCTTCATATTTTCGTCCCCAAAGCCGGCTCAATGCCATAAACCGTTGACAAGATCAAATACTGATATTAGGGCGGAGATGGAAGATATTGAGGAAGAGGATGCATATGAACATAAGAATGAGGACCACCCTATGCTTGCTTCAATGTTTGATTCTCAGTTTGTCAACTTCATTAAGAATTTGAAGATTGGTATTAGAGACGGCATTGTTAAAATATACAGTCACCCAAAGAGCAACGTGTCTGTTATGCCGGCTGAATTGGAACAGAGAAAGGATGAAGCCGATGTGGACTATATCAAGCGGCTCAAATCCTTTCTGGAAAAACAATGCTCCGAGATTCAGGTAAAATTTGTTGCATTCATTTTTACTTGTGTGACTTGTTTGCTTTACAGTAGTCTTAGATTTTCTTCGAGATACAGGTAAATTTTTGTTTCACAAGCCGGGTAGAGGCAAAATTTGCGTTCACCCCCGGGACCCGACCTTTGTGTAGGATTCACTGGGTCCATTTATTTTGGTTCTTGGTTTACTGCATTATAGCCATGCTTTTCTGGTGCTTAATAACCCTGGGTTATCCCCGTTCATGAGGTCTTCTTTATTTGTTTAGTTTGTAGGAAGGTAGGATGACGAACGTTTAAGCATATATTTTCTGCTTCGATTGTCCAGGACCTTGTTAATAGAAATGCAACATTAGCGGAGGATGTAGCCAACACGGGTGGAGGTGGTTCATCCCAAACTGAACCTAGACCTAACGGTGGCTCAGAGAGGGTCCAAATAGAGACACTACGAAGAGATCTTCAAGAAACATCCCAACGAATCGAGATGCTGAGAAGAGAGAAATCCAATATCGAAAGCGAAGCTTCCTCTTACAAAACGTTATGTGCAAAAACAGAAAGCGATCTGAAGAGCTTGTCGGATGCTTACAACAGTGTAGAAGAGGCGAACCACCGTTGGGAAAACGAAGTGAAAGCATTGAAGAACGGAGACATCGAGGCGATAAAAGCAGAAGCAAAGGAAGAAGCTGAGAAGGAGAGCGAAGCAGAACTGGGTGATTTGCTTGTTTGCCTTGGCCAAGAACAGAGCAAAGTGGAGAAACTGAGTGGACGATTAATGGAGTTAGGAGAGGACGTAGATGGTTTGCTTCAAGGTATTGGTGATGATGGTGGTGCACCTGAAGAAGATGAGGATGATATCTGAGTTGGCATTTTGTAAGTTCAAATTTATGGTTAGTTTTTGTACAGTTTTTATTTATGGTGTTAGTAGCTTGTTGAATTCAAATTTAATGATGTTATTTGACCATCAAACTTTACGAAGTATGTGGATGTGTATACAAATTTGGTGAACACGTACCAAATGGCATTTGGCTTAACGGTATGTAAGTCATCTGCTTTTTAGGAGGTCAAGGTTCAAACCACATCAAAGGTGAAGAAGGTGTGTGAGTTTATTTGTTCTATTTATTGTATATAAATATTATATAAAAAAAACTTGGTGAACACGAACAATACGAAATAAGGATCTCAATTTTAGGAAAATAACTCACAAATAGTATTTTGTGAGAATACTAAATAAATAGGGTTAAATCGGGTAAAAAGTAAATCGCTATATAATGGAAGAAGATTTTTTAGCCAAAAGAAACCAAATTATTATTTTAATAATAATGCAATTGCTTTAATTATATTATTGTATTCAATAAAAATAAAATAAAAAACCTTGACGAATGAACTCAACCGAGTTAAGCGGTTTGAGTCGAGTCATGTAAACAAACATAAACCATGAAGGGTTGGTCCGGTTGGAGTGTATTATAGTTCTTACTGTACGGAGCGTAGACAGAGGATGGTCCACGTTATAAATGTACCAATTTGAACACGTGTCTTCCTCGAGATCTGCAAATCTGCCCCGCTCGTTCTTTGTCCACAAAATAATAATGTTTTATATTTCTTTTTCTTTTTAAATTAATAATAAAAACTGTTGATAAAATAAGATACATAACATTCTTTTCTAGTTTTATAACTAATGGTAAAATTAGAAATCATAGCATTCTAATACAATATACATAATAAATTTTATCGGTATCATAAGTTGCAACATTTGAAAATATTGCATTTGATTTATATTATATATACATATGTATATAACACAAATCAAATGCAACATTTATAAAGGTTACAATCAATACAGATGATCGTCATGTGATTAGTCGGTTCGCATAACGGGTAGGATATCCAGGTTAATTAAAAAAAATGTTACAACCAATACAACCATCTATTACGTAATCATAGCCTTTTATCTTGCACATATTTAAGGAGATTTTTCATTATTTTACCTTTGATCAAAAAGAGCAATATTGTCTTAGTATTTAATTTTTTAATTAAAAAATAAAAGAAAATATCCCTATAATTTAGGAAATGGTTTTGTCATTGATAGCATTTTTTTTTGCATTTTTGCAAATGATTTTCAATTAAGATATATCCGAAACCGTTTGTGTATTTTGCATCATTTGATTGAAGAAAATTCATATCCAATTATTGGTGGTTGATGACAACGCAGAAGATGTGTGTATTTTGTGTCTTGTTACTCACTTATTCACATACGAAATTGTATAATAATATGTGAATCATCTCCACACATGCACATTTTTCTAACTTATTATTCATATGCAGTGGTTAGTATACATATATGAATCATCTCCATACATGCAAATTTTTCCAACTTATTCACAAAGTCAGTATGCATATATGGATCACATTTTTCAACTTGTGTATGCGTATGCATATGCATATGCAAATGCAATGGCCAATATGCATGCACATACTACTATTGATAATTGTTCCAAAAATAAACAAAATAAAGTTATTCAGAAATATATGATTATAACATGATATTAAAAAATAAAGGTTTTATTCAATTTTGTTCACTAAATCAAGTATTCAACCTCACAAATTATTTAAACGTTATGTCACTGAAAAAATACCAATTTAAATGAAAGGCTTTTGAAACATATTTTTCTTGTTTTTGACCATCCATATAAACCGAATTTCAATCGCATTAAAAAATGGACACCATGAGACAAAAGCATCCGATTGGAAACTATTATATGTTCAAGGTTTAATATTAAAAAGATGCAGAGGGTTTTCTTAACTTTGTTCGTATCAACAAATAATTTGAATTTGAAATACCTTAACTTTTTAGAACACGTTTCTTTAAACAATTTTCTACGAATAGAAAACCACGATGATACCGATAGATGGATCAGATATGTAATTTGATTTACGGTCATTTTCTTGTATAATAAAAATGGTATTGTGATTGACAAAAGTAGTTCAACCTAACACATATTAAAGTGATAATAATACATTACAAGCATTAATTTTAATTGGCAAAATGCTTTCATGATCATGTATGGGGGCTGACGTCTGTCCAGTGCCGGAAGGTCAAGGTAGATGATTAAAAAAAGAAATAGCATTTGGGCATTAATTAATTTAAATAAAACACAAATCAAGAAAGTTTCCATCCATGCCATCAACAGGGGATGGAGATTAAAAAACAAAAATATATTGTTTTTTAATTTAAATTAGATTCGGAGACAAAGGCCATAAATATTTTTAATGAAATTAATATTAAATAATATTTGGGGGTCCCATTTCCCATCGTTACCATTAAAAACTTCTGTCGGTCACATTTTTTTAATATCAATCTAAAACAACAAATCATTTTATATCTAGAGAACCTGTTTTCGTGAGACCCATGAAACCATTTTTTTACACTTAAACTTTATAGTAAAATACTGTAAAGATAGAAAAATCGAATATTTACAGCAAAAACACTATAAATATTACCTTTTACAGTGTTTTGCTATAAAGTTTCAAGTATAAAAAAATGGTCTTACGGATCTCATGAAAACAGGCTGGTCTCACGGAATGAATCCCAAAAAAGATACATACAGGACAGGTTCAGCTGTGTGTTTTTGTGTCTCTTCTTTTGCCATTTTGTTAATCAATCAATGGTATGGATCCAAAATTTTAGTGGCTGTATATATAACCACCTTACCTGCATTTCATCTTCTCATCCAAAACTTAAAACCATTTAAAATCTTTCATCTTCATTTTGTGTTCATCCACAAACAAAAAACAAGAATCGAACCGAACATTTTTCTCAATCTTCCACGACTTCGAATCTAGACCTTTGTGGAGGTTCACCCGTGGCGACTCTAAGCCATTTGTAACCCCAAAAATCAAATATTTTTAATATATAATAACTATTATAAATCCAATCCAACACTCTCTTTAATTAATGATGGATGCTTTTTCTTATCATATAATACTTGCACTGCAGCTGCAGCTGCAGCTATGGCTTTAATTTTGCCAAAAAAACACATGTATTCTAGAGATGATAAGTCCCAGCTGTATATTGTGTGGGAAAATGAAGACTCCTATTTCGCTAATCTCTGATGGGATCAAACGAATACGTTAAGACGACACAACGATTGCAAGGTTCACGAAACTAGCTAATATGCACTCACTCAATTATCTCGCTTTTATTGCGTGTAACCCACAAAAAGTTTATACATTGACATAATTCTTCTAACCTAATGTATCAGTCAAGTTGCTGGAAAGAACAAAGAACCCATGTACTTACGCTAAATGCCTTCAATTTCAAGAAAAATTATGCTAAAAATCAACATCAAAGAAGGTAGGTAAAAGGTACCTTACAAGAAGAAATAACAAGACAAGAACAAAGGCCAAATCCATCGCAACGCCCTCTCGCTTGTTATTATATTATACTTCACTGATCTCCCCTTCTTCACATACACCAACATCCACAACCAAACCTTTCTTCTTTGACTCCAAAACCCTGCAACAGTTTCTCCTTGGAGACTGCATGCAACAAAACACATATCATCATAACCATCTCTCTCTATATATCTTTATTATGTAACAACAGAAGAAAATATAAAACATAATCTTTATTGGACTTACCCTATCCCATAATTGTGGATCAGGTCTTTTATAGACCACAACTTTATCAAGGTTTGAAGGATCCAGAATCTTCCATTTGCAAGCAGGGTGAGGCACACGATGTCGTGCGTATTCGCTTATGGTCTCATTGCTCGTGGAATTTAGCCGCACCTTTGTCATGTAGAACACAAATGGTTTTTGACACGGGTTTCTGGCAACAGGACGTGTATTGAACGCATAAGCCGTGTAATCTGCTCTTCTATACCAATTCAAGAAAGTTCTTGATGGCATTTCCACCTCACGGGGAGACAAGATTCCTCTAAATACTTGAATTGCAAACCCCCAAGAAACCGAAACAGTCCAACTTTTTGAGGAATCATAACAAATGGATTGTTGTATGAGTCCAGCCGAGTCCAGTTTCATGGGTAACATTAGTCTTTGTAGAGCTTCAACTCTTGTCACCTCCGGAAAAATTGGTTCAACAACATCAAGATGGTGCAATGAAACTATTGGTGTCACAGGGTGTGCAGCAAGCAGCCCAAATAAGTTCCCATACACATCATACTGAACACAACAAAAAAAGACACCTTAGAATCAATGCCAGCTTCTAAATTTAGTACAAATTATAATCAATGCGTTTAATTCTTTTTGCCCAGAGTGTCGAGTCCCTAGAATATGTAGAGCCCCCATATTACTCTCCAAAAGAGTCCTTGAGAAGAGTAATAACAAATATTAACACCAACATCAGAGATCTTTGCAGTTTTCTTGTGACAGTTCAGTAACCACAAAAAAAAAATTAAGAAAATAAAATTCAATAAACAACCATTTCAAGATTAGACCCATATCAGACACCCTTTTTAACTACATGGGTAAGCCATTCCTCTACTAAAGTACCAAACTTGACGCCAAATCTGGTGAAGTTAACAGTCATACACAAATGAGGTTAAAAGGCCAACAACAACAGTACACATCAATAATTTATGCTTCTGGAGGTTACCACCATGTGCACAATTATTGTCCAAATATCACCACTAGAAATCCAAGACAGCGAAGGTTTTCCCTACCACATAATAATGTAAATAGAGACAAATAGTCAAATGTTGTTGGTGTACAACAATTCCTATTTTCTACTCCCTTTCTTCAATCAGAGTTTTGGCTTAGCTTAGCATCACCATATCCACAATAAATGGAGAAAGATTTTACAGAAAAGAAACAATAAACAGTAGATTTATTCAACAACTAAAGTTAGGTATGCAAAGTCTGAATAAAACCGAGGGAAGTTGAAAAAGTGAAAGACTTCAGTACATTGTGTCGGTTACTCTTATGGAACTTGATTTCGACTATAAACCAAGCTACATCTTTGTAAGAAAAAACAGGAACCACAGTTAAGATGTTGGTGTTCCAGTTATATAATAATGTGAAGATTTTCGAGTCATATCGCTGTTGAATATGGTTTTCTTCACATAAATGGAGCCCCAAATGTCCCGCCAATTGAGACATAATAAGAATCCCATCAATTAGGCAAATTGCTAAACCACATAGAAGTTCTTTTGTCGGTGTGTGATTATTGATCCTAATGCCATCTTAAGTAAAACCGTTACTCAAGATTAGTCCACTAGCCGAAACTTTTCCCCATCAGTTTACCATTCAGAATACCCTTCAATAATGATAAAAGAAAGGAATGCCATAAACAGAAGTACCATGACAATGGCAAAAATGTAACTTTAACTCGGAAATTAGCCAAAAAAGGGGCACATTGCAGTCCAAAGTAGAACATACTTGCAATTTTCAAGAGATCGCAAGGCTTATAAACCCTCTTAGCTTAGGTAATGGCTATTCCTAATGTCACACCAAGAAATCTTTGCTCCTTGGCCATTTGGGTACAACCAAACAAGCATGATTTACAACCTAACAATTTGATATATGGATGAGTTCTAGGTGAAATGTACAGCTAAACTTGCTTGATGTACAACCCTACAAAGCAATGGCGATGAAAATGAGGGGTTTAGATTTTCACTAACCTGGTGGAAGCCGAGTTCCTTGGTGAGTGGCACGCCGAGTTCCGCCATACACGCCTGCATCCGGTCGTCGGAGCCGTAGAGGCCGGGATACCTCTGAATACACCGATCTTGCATCTTCTCCAAAGCTTTAGCTAAAGGATAACTTATGGCAAAACCGCCGCCGCCGTAGGCCATGCCGTAGCTGAAGTATATGTTCTGCAAATGACTTTCTGACAAGCTTCCGATGTAATAATATTGATTGTGATCGTACTTATTCAAAACCCTAACAAGATTATCAGTGATGAACACTGTGTCATCATCCCCCATCACAAACCACCTCACATTTTCCATCCCTAATCGCATCGTCTCCGATATAATCCTGGAAATTCGAATCGCCGACCGGTGACCCTGCTTGTTCTTATAAGCAAAATGTGAGGTATCGCCGGAAATTTTAAGCGGCGGTAGACCATCATCGGGTTGGGTCTTGACAGGGTTATCCAACCACACAATCCCTCTCATTTTTGCCTCTTTCTTCCACCACAACCTGATGTAATTCCTCCGTTTTTCCCAGAGCTTCGCCGAGGCCGCAATGCCGAAAACTATGTGTTTGAGCTCCGTTTTCTCGGGCTCAACGATCGCGGGAGTAAGCGTGATGTTCTGTAACGAATCACGAGTTGAAAATAGCAAATCCTGTTCGGGACAAGGCAAATTAGAGGTGTTGAGAAGCTTGAGAGTGTAAACGAGGTAAGTTGCACAGACGAACAAGATAAGGTACAGCATGAGCTTGGGCAAACCACTGCCGACCCGATTTGGCAAAATGGGCGATGTCGTGTTCGATGCGTGGGTTCTCATCTGATCCCATATCACCTTCTCTGAATCTTTCTGAACCAATTTCATATCGAGGGTAAAAGGGCAACAGATCTATGAAATTAAACCGAAATCCACAAAAACCCACAAGAGAAAAATCAAGAAATCAAAGGGAAAAGTTGAAGAAAAGAAATTGGGGGGGGTTTAAAAGAGTAAAGGTTTTTTGAGGAGAGCATGCAATGGTGCCAGCTTGCACACTCCCCTGAAATCTGAATCAAGCTGAAGATGATCAACTACAATACGTATACTGTATATGTATCTACATATGTATATATAATGTACATGGAAGTCTGTGCCGCCGTGTGTGTACAGTGGGGAAGACAAAGAAAAAGAGAAAGGAAAAGGGTGATTGATGTGAAGGGTCCAATTGAAACTAGAATGAAGGAGAAGGAGGAGGAGGAGGAGGAGGAGGAGATATCATATATGTGTTTATTTATATAAAGATTCCAGATCCAACACTCTACAAATGCTTCCTGCTTTCACTTATTAAATTGGATGTCCAAATATTTATAATTACAATTCTCTCTCTATTTGTAGTAACCATGTTTTCTCTTTCAGAAGATATGCAACTTTTTGGCCATATCTTGTAGGATTTAAGAATCAAGGGCTTGTTTTGGAAAACTTCAAAATTAGTAACAGATTTCAAAATTTATGAGTCGTTTACTAAACACTTGCTCAGTAAGCGTTCACTGGTAATTTTTCTTACCGGATAAACATAACAAGGGTTAAAAATCTTACCCGGTAAGTGCAATGATAAAGATGAAGAGTCTTACTCGGTAAGTGAAAGTGACGACTCTTACTTGGGTAATCGCTTACCGAGTAAATTGTTGCATACGATACCATTTTGATATGCTATAATCTTACCCGGTAAAATAAATTAAAGTGTTGCCTCCTAATGATAAGCGCTTACCAGGTAAGCATTTAGGTAAACGGCCTCTTATTGTTTATTATATACTCTTGATATTATTTGGTTTAATACTTTAGTATCATGTCCATCAATCATATAAAAACACATTAGCTATTTTATTTTTACTTGATTAATGGAAGAGGAATGAAACATAAGAATTTAGGTAAAGTGACATACGTTTAATCTTCAATATGGTTCTCTTATTGAATATCAGGACTTGCTCTGATAGCGAAATCAAGATTAGATCGCTTTCTAAACTTCTAAGTTTAAAACTCTAATATTTTTGTTAATCTCTAGAGTTGTAATTTTTACTTTTACTATGACCTTTTTGTTGTAACTATTGTATCGGGTTAGCTGAAGATTGTTCTTTAACATGTTAAATATGATATTTTGAACAAAGTTCTCAATTTTACGTGTGTTTATGCCATTTTATCAACCTGTTTAAAGGGCGTTGTTTTCTTTGTGTACATCAGGTTCAGATAATCAAATTGTTAATTTTTTGGGTTTAAGCATCATCTATGCTTAACATATACGTAGCTTTGTTATCTTAATTTACAATATAATCCAAAAGTATGTAAGAGAGTCTTCAAAATGATTGGAACATTTCTATATTGACTTATATATATATCTCAGCTAATCACATTCACAAAGATAACAATTACGAAAGTCCATAACGATATAAAAAATATTAAATCCTAACTTTTATTTATCAGATGAATTAATTTTCAAGTTTGATTGTCATATTTAAGATCGTCTTGAAATGAGATTTTGTTATATTATATGGGTCCATTTATGGGAATACTGATTAGTTTGTGGTAATTGTGAGATCCAATCTCAACCATAAAACAATGGATAAATTAAAAAACTAATATTTTTGGTAAGTTGACTTAAAATTATAATTAAATGGTATTTTAGGTATTTTAAATTTTTTATCTCTCATATCTCTCTTTCTCTCCTACCTCCGGCCTCCGACGAACACCATGTAATACCTAAAATACATCAAGACACACAATGTGCACCCAAAATACATATAATGAGATATTCAAAACACATCAAGTAAACTTTGAGATCACTGTGACACCAACTGTGCTACCACTGTCACAGGTGGGTATTTAGTGGTTGATCATCGGAGACGGCGTATCGGTCAGAAAAGATGACCGGAGGAGGTCACCTCAGTGGTGGCGGGTGCCAGAGAAGGCCACCGAATTTGGTCCCTGTGTGTGTATATATATAAATATATTAAAATAAAAAAACTAATTAAAGTAAATTGAATAATCAACACAATTTACTAATTTACTCTTTGTTTTATTTTAGTAAATAACATTAAATTATTTAAACATTAAAATCAAAGAGAAAATTTGTTTTAGTAAAAAATTGTTTGAAGATAAATCAACTGATTCCTATAAACATTAAAATCAAAGAGAAAAAAAAAAAGACGTGTCTTGACACTTGTTGCTAATAAATAGTTTTTGTTAGAATAAATACATCCGATAAATAAAAAACGTAAGGTTAAAACTGGATTACTTATGTTCCATTTTATTTCTTTACTGAGCGCAACTAAATATTTGTATTTTATTTTACTCAAAAACACCTAACATAAATAATAAATAGTTGAGATGTTAAAATTTCTTTTATAAAATTATTTTATTGTCCTTTTCATCTCAAACTGGTCATTAACTTTAGTTAATTGAACTAAAATGGTAATAATAAAAACTCCAATTTCACACACCTGGTTCTAACAAAAACAACCATCATATGTAAGAATTAACTTAACTGAATGAAACAGTCATTTACAGCGTCACGAAATTGTTTTTATAAGATCAAATGCCCAAAATCAAGACAAAAGAACCCTATAAACATCAAATTGAACACAAGAACGTTAGGTTATGAAAACCTTCTTCAAGATTATATCACAAATRCCCAAAATCAACAATCACATGAAAATTTTGAGAAGAGCTAACAAGAATATACCTCTATTTTATAAAATAAAAAAAGATGTGAGTTATTTGATTTTGAACTCGTCTATGAAGCTTCCATCTCAAGCTTGGAGAGGGCATAGAGGAGAGCATCAGGAATCTGTTTCTCTGACCTCTGATGTTCTCCTCTAAAAGATAGCTTCATTTTTCTGTTCTTTTTATGCAAGAAATTCCCAGGACGTTTTACAATTTCTTCATATTATGTCATAAAATACCCAAAAGATATATAACTAAATGATAGAAAGAAAGCCTGTTCTTTGAGATGTTTGGAGCTTTTTCTGCTTTGTCTATGATATACAACATTCTAGGAGTTTACCTTACCATCATGCCCTCAAAGATATAAACATTGTTGTCAAAAATTGTGTTGTCATGGGACTCCACTTGAACGTTTAGATGATCTTTAAGTAATGAACTGTTGCAAAAAGGAAAGCATACATTTAGAATGAAAAATATAAGAACATAAAATGCATATTCTTGAAACAAAGCAAATAATGCAAACTCGTCAATGATTTGAATTGCAAAATAGACCAAACTGAGGAGTCAAAACCAGACCTCCATTGTGCCGTTCCAAAACATAACATCTTTTACAAAACAATAATAGTGGATGATATGCAACAAAATTTAAGTAAAGAATCTTAATCCCAAAAATTGAGCATGTACATGAAAAAAGTCATCCGTCATCCATGTAATTGGATATGGATACTTTCAATATCCAAGCCCAGACAACCACCAGTTAGACAAAACTGTCAACAGTGGTAGCATTCACTGTATTGAGCCCCTGAACCTGAAATTTTGAAGTATAATAGGAACTACACCTACAAAGAAGCAATGAGACACTCCGTTTACTGTACATTTATCAKGTAAGGGCTTACATATCACTTACATTACCAATGGAGCATGGCAAGAACACAGAATTTTACCCACTAAGAAGCATAGCAAGAACCAAGAGTCTTACCCAATAAGTGAGGGAAAAGACTCTTACCCGATAAACACTTACCAGGTTGAATACGCTTACAAATAACCCATTTTGATGGCCGGAATATTACACAATAAGGTAAGCAGTTTGGTAAATGCTTATCAGGTAAGTGCTTACCAGCAAGAGTCACCACCTTCACTTATCTCATGGAGTTGACATTCCTTGCCATTAAAATGGATTGATGTTAGGCATTTATAACCCGATAAGCACTTACTGGGTAAGACTCATGATCCTTGTCTTCCTTTTACCAAATAAGATTCTCGTTTCTTGTTATGTTTACACGGTGAGGTAATTAAATCGGTAAGCGCTTACTAACGTAATTGAAGTATTAAGCATGGAGAACTCAAAGAGATTATTCAGAAATTGAGCCAGAAAGTTATGAATACACAACCTTGATTAATAAACATTGATCACATGAACCAATTATGTATTTTGAAAACAGTTAGCGGGAAACAAAATTCAAGAACTTATTCAACAATATTATGGTCAACAAAGTGATCTAGTAGTAAAATACAAACCTGGCTGAATTAAATTGCGAGGATGCCAATAGATGAACATGCACATCTTCAAGAAGTCTATAATTCTTTCCCATGGTAGAGTTCTTTCCTAACCAACCCCCAAATTTGTTAAAATTGCGTTCACCCTACAGAATGAAAAGTACAAAGTAAATAAATATGGATGTATAGCCAATAAAAGCTTTTAAMGCAGTAACTAAAAGCATCACCCCCTTACCAGCAAAAGTCACCACCCTCACTTATCTCATGGAGTTGACATTCCTTGCCATCAAAATGGATTGATGGTAGGCATTTATAACCCGGTAAAGCACTTACTGGGTAAGAGTCATGATCCTTGTCTTCCTTTTACCAAGTAAGATTCTCGTTTCTTGTTATGTTTACTCGGTGAGGTAATTGAATCGCTAAGCACTTACTAAGGTAAGTGTTTAGTAAACGGCCACTTAGCATAAGATGTGAGTTGATCTTAACAAGAGAGAAAGAAAGATTCATTGGAAGTTCAAAAAAAGAAAAAATTGTAAACCCTTAAAAAAGTCAACAGAAACTATATATCTTTCTAACCACAACACATTTCAGAAAATGTRGGTGATTTTTATGTGTGCAATTAAGAGTCTCCTAACAAACAAGATTTGCATTCAAGTTGAATACAACATATATATTTGTTAAGACATGGTATTGAACACGTCATGATATTAATGTAAACAGGGAGAAAATAAGGTCCTGTTATTTTTGATTGAACATATATTTTACAGCATCAACTTGTTTAGCAAATACCGACAACAAACTCCAAACAAATACCTGGTAAACAAATTTAAAATGGTCCACAAATACACATAAAACACAATAGAAGGAAGAGATCGAAAAAACAAATATATATCTAAAATAAACAACAATGAGAAAATAGAGAATGAAGGAAATCAAGGAGAGGACGAACTAGCAATAGTGGCAAACCATAGAGAGATTGAACCAGCTGGGAAACAATGAGCCATAGAGAGCTCAAATCATAGCGATAGAAAATATAAATTTTAGTCACTATTGACAACTCATTCAACATGGATAAATTTGCTTTTCAACTTGAAATTGACTTCTGAGGTTCGAGAAAAAAACCTTCAAGAACAAAAGTAAATTGTATTGAATTTAGAATCAATATTACAAATAAGAAGTTCAGTTAAGATCTATATATCAGGCACACCTCATAATAGATGGTGTACAAAACATAAAAGTTCATTCTATTCATGACTTCAACAACGATAAAGATCATTATAAATAAATAAAATAATGACAGAGAGGTGCAAACTTTAGCTTAACTTTAGCTTAAATAATGATAGAGGAGTCGGTCTTGGGAAGACAAACTAAGTTTACGGGTTATACATCATGTTTATAAGGTTGTACTTCAAGCGGTTCTAAGATTTCATGCATAAATCAGCAGTACATAATGTATTAGAAATTGTTTTTAAGACTTTGTGCATTAGAAGGTAGTACTTTATGCATGTAAAGTTGTTTTTAAGACTTTTCTCAAATCTGCTTTATAACATAGTATAGATATAAATAATTTATAATTAAAAATATAATTAAGGAAAATGAATAAAATACTTTTTTTTTATTGAATTTAGCATTAAAAGTTAGCAACCATCAGACATAAACCAAAAGGTTAAGAATTGACAACCATGATGGGACATATATGAATAAACGACCATTAATGACAAAATAATATTTGTTGAAAATTACAAAGGCTGATACCAATTTTTTTTTTTTTTGACCGGCAACAAAGACGAGATAACATAGAAACTAGCAAGACGCTAGCAAAAGAGAGTACAGGTTAAAAACAAGACATCGGAGAATTACACCACTCTATCCAACTAGTCGCCAAAACAACTTTCGGCACCCTGTTTTTAAACCAGAAAAAAGAATACGCCTGAAGCTGGCCCGCAAGAAAAGTAGCCGTCGTCTGAAAAGGAACAGAGAAAGTTTTGCGGTTGCGCAAGTTCCAAATAATCCAGATACCAAATTAAACTTTATTATTTCCACAACTTTTAAATTTTTTCAGGGTACCTTTTAGAATACTGGATAGAGATAGGACATAATAAGACATGAATCTATGTCTTATGATTGGCATGAATTTTATGTGAAATAGATAGGAACAGAGTGGAACAGGCCTGTTCGACCTCTACCCCATGGAACATGGTGGAACAAAGTGGAAGAAACTTATATTTTACCAATACAATCTTAAAATAAAACTTAATTCTCTTCTAAAACATCAAATAGGTCTTTTTTTTTACATTTTATTCATTTTTAAATTTTATTTATTGTATTTTATGTTTCTTAAACTTTCATTTTACTGTCCTCAAAATATAATTTTTATACGGTTTCTATATTTTTTTTTAATTTATGTAATTTATTATATATTAATAATAAAAATTAATGTAGAAAAGAGATAAAAATAAAAATAGAAAACTACATAAACTTTTTATTTGGTGTCATTTTAATTGTTTTGACGAAAACTTGAAATGATGTATTTTGTTATAAAAAATAATTATTCTATTTTAATTTAATAAATTACATAAATTAATTAAAATAAACAACTCATTAGGGGTAAATTGATCATTTTACTTGTTTCGTTCTGTCTAATTTTATTTTACCAAACGTTGAACAATTATTCTACCATGTCCTGTCTAGTTCAGTCATGTCCTGACACCAAACACACCCTCAATATAACAGTTGGTGTATTTTTCTTTAATTACATGATTTTACATGAGTGTATGTGGGTTTGGTTGGACGGTTTATGAGATTTTTTCAATCCAAGCTAATTATGATGGTTTTGAAAAATCTTAACCGTATCCAACTCATTCAAAAGTATAATTCAACCCAATCCTTATGGGTTGAGGTGGGTTGGGTTGGATGGTTACGACATTTTTATCAATTATGACGGTTTGGAAAGATCTTAACCGAAGGGTTGATTGGAGTGACGTGTTAATAGTTACATATTTGACGAATGAAATACTTTATAATGATCAAACTATAAGTGTCATATCCAAAAAGGTTACAATACGTTTATAAGATGTTTTTTGTTTGCGTTTCAACAAGTTTTTTAAACAAAATGTCGTATTAGTTATTTTATATAACTAACTACTTTGAAAAAATGTTCTATAAATTCATCTATTTATAAGACAGTTATGTGTCCAAATGACACTTTTTCAAATAGTATCATTTAAAATAACTAATGTCACACTTTATTTTAAAAGCTTGCTAAAAATTTATTAGAACACTCAAAAGCGTCCTATAAACATAGTGTAACACTTTTTATATATGACACTTATTTGTTTCATTCTAAAAAATATCATATTAATACGTTTAAACATTTTTAGCATTCTATAAGCGTAATGTTGTTTAAATGAAATGTTATAATAATTACTAAAATTTTCTTACCACCAAAGTACAATATCAAACAAAAGAATCTTTGGGATCGTTATATTCATCAACCAAATATCTATCAACATTATTTATATTCTCAAACATATTCATTAATTGTTGTTGTAAAAAGGATTTTAATAATTTCCTTTTATTAGATTCTTTTTTATTAATTTTTGATGATGAATCTTTTTTGATAACCTATAAGTATAACTAAAAAGAAATACAAGCATAAACTCAACATACATTATATAAAATGTTACACATTATTCATTTATATAATAAACATTATCAATATATATATATATATATATATATATATATATATGATAATAAACTAGTATATTATATATCGATATAAATGAACTTTTATCGAAGTTATATATATTAGCACCAGATTGACGGATTAGATTCAGTTGAGCTAAGTCAATCCAATTTCAACCCTCTTGTTAATCAACAGACGAACGGGTTGCATTTAATTGGGTTGTTAACGGATTGAGTTGGACAAGTTGGATGATTCGATAGACATCCCAACTTTAACATCTCTAGAATAAAACTATATAATAATAACAACATTAAATGTTAATTATATAAAAATAACAACATTAAATGCTAATCATGAAACTAACAACAACGTTCAATTAAAAAAACAATAGAGTCTAAGATCGGGACCGGGACCAGGACCACGACCAACAAGAAATTTATTAGAACCAATTATCATAGGTTACAATCAGGCTTCCTTTTATTAAATTATCAACATAAACCAATTACGAAGCAACCAATAATTGGAACCAGTTTTAAAATATTAAAATAAACCATTTAAATTTTTAAAAAAAGGCATATATAATATTTCATTTAGGTGCATGACCTTTAGATTTAAGCTCAATAACTTCCATGGATGATTTAGGAATACAACTTTAAAATGGTTTCACATTAATCACAACGTCATGAATCTTATTTAAGGTTAATATGCTCCCGTACAGACTTAGAAATACACTAGAGAGTCATTTTGCAAAACCAACGTCTAGAGCAAGTCGTTGAGCTAAATAGCCCATTCACGGACATGACCACAAGATTCATAACTCATCGATAACCGGTTCTATTTGTTTATGAAGAAACATACCGGACCTTAATCAATTCCAGCGAACGATAAGAAAGTACTCAACCTTGTGTTAAATAAGCAACAAACTTCACACCCCTTTACAGTTCAAAAGTAACCTTTTCTCATCGACATCTTCAGGATGGAACCATAGGCTCATGACCCGACAATTCTGGCCGAAGTTTGATGGATTGGCGAACAAAATTAAAGAAGGATGTCCTTGATAATCTAATAAAGATCAAAGATGGTTGTTAATGTGTGACTAAAATGCCGAAAGTATCTGCCATTATCCAAAAATATCGGAAAAGTGTACCAAGATAAAGAAAAGCAATAAGGGGCTGTGACATCAAACCATGAATCAGCTCCAATGTAATCTTCACACCATCTAATGTAAGCAATTATAAAAACCCCTCTTGGGTGTCATTAGAGGCCCAAGGGTGAATGGGGACATTTGACCTTCAGCTTGCTCTAGTTTCTCAGCTGTCTGACATGGGCAAAGATTACTAAAACAGAATGTAAAACCGATACCACATTACTTATTCTTTTATATCAAATGTATTCACAATGAATAAAAACAGATCTTAAAGGCATAATCACAATAAGAAACAAGTATCAAGAGCTGATATTTGTCCTGCAACATAGTCACACATTCCCTAGCAAAGGAGAAGAAGAAAGGGTATTCACCCAAATACTTGTTCCATAGAAGATCCAAGAAGTGGCAATCAAAAGAAGACTAGAAATAAGCGATGTCCAGTCTGCAATGCACACTAAAGTCTTCAATCTTTGTTAATGTTGATATTTTAGTGTCATCAATCATTTTAGTGTGATTGTGCTTTACTCGTGATAAATTAGGTAATGAGGCAAACATAAGTAAGTTAGGAGGTGCGAAGTGCACACTCACAATGTTGTCTCTATCACCTTAAGACAGGGGTCAAGGGAGCTGCACCTTCTTTTGGAGTCCAAGGGGCCGTGCCCCTGGTGGTTGGAAACCTACATGAAATGGTTCAAAAATTCTAAAACTTGGTGAAAATTTCCTAGGTATAGATTAGAAGCATGTGGACTCAGAGCTTTCAATCAGTCTTCTAAGTAAAGCGATCAGAGCCTCTGGTCCTTATGATCACAATTCTTCTTCTGAGGCGGTGCTTCTGACTCAGAGTCAGTTGTAATTGTTTTCTAATCTTATCTGTTAACAGTTCTAACTAATGTGCAGTTATGTTTTAACTGTTTATCCCCCCCGTAACTGTCGATCTCTCATATAAATTATGTAACCGTGAATCCGGCAGTATATAACTTACAGCCTCTAAAAAGAGAGTTCTCATTTGGATTATCCCAATATGAAATTAGTGATACCCAAGGCTAATAATGGACGAATTATTGTATTCGGAAAGCTTTTTACGCCATCCAAGTGCTATCCAGTCCATGGATCATCTCCAATTCCCCAATATCTAACAGGTAAGAAGAATTGTCTCAGACAGGCTCGTCTGGTGGCTTATATCCTTCCGGGTATGTCCTGAATGCTCCAATCTCAACTTTTCCAGCAGAAAGGGTCCTTGTCGGATCAATTTCGACTGCCAGAAAAGGCTCCTGAAATTGCTGGTTGAGCATTTGTGTAGAAGCATCAGAAACAGATAACCAGCATCCATAACCAGGATGAGAATCGTACCAACCAACAATGTTTTCCAGGCTTCCTGTCTATGCCACAACATTCCAATTTAGCTAGAATACAGAAGAACGAACCATATGTGAAGAGACCAATCGATTGTTCTATAATTCTTATTTCTTAATCTAGAATAGTCCACAGAAGTGCAAACACAAAGTCTTTATCTTTTTTTGGTAGAAGTTCACAAGGCACATTTATCAATGGCATTTACAACACCATAGTGTCAACATATGCTTATCATCTAGGTTAGTTTCACATTCATAATGATTCGTGGTCTGAAATGAAGTTGATCACATAAAACACAATAATTAAGTAAAAGTTATGGCATTGCTGAATCCTAACATGCCCTCAAGGATTTTAAGCTCTTACAAGTTTCAGTCTAGGGTTTTGCGAATTCTAAAAGCTTTTCAATTAATCATCAATGAAAGCAAAGTGGAAATCAAATTTAACCTGCTTATTATTGGTCTGGGAATAATCAGTCATATCTTCATAAATTAACCCTAATCTCCGTCCCCTCGACCGGCAACGCAAACGCGTCCATAACAATAATAGCATCGCCATCGGTTTCCCTTGCAAAGCCCCATGACCTCGATGTTTCCGCAACGAGAATGAACCACCATCTTCAACAAGGCTTGAGCTAAAATTTTGACGTGTTTGAAGTAGTGAGGATCATTGGACCATTTCTTGCTGGAATTTGAACTGAGCCTTCCCGTCTAGTAAAAGATAGCAACGCATTCGGAGGACTGTGGAGTTTCCATGGTTACGATGTTGTTCTCGAGCTCCCAGGTTTATTGAGCCATGGCTGCTGATGAGGAGAAGTATAGGGATCCATTGGTGAAGACGACTAGAAGCGAGGTTGATCTCAGCTTCTCCTCTTCTTTATAGGGATGATGATTTATACAGACTGAGTACCTGGTTCACCTGCTCCGAATCTCCGGCAGGACGGGGATCACCGGTGTTCCGGTGTTCGCCGTGGTGAGGTTTAAGGTCAAAGTAGTAAGTCAAATGGCACATAGATTTTTCCACTTTTTTAACTTTTTCATTTTGATTCATCTTTCAACATTTTCTTTCTATAAATAAACAATTAAACATTTGATAGTTAACTACTTATATTATTTTAACTTTAAAAAGTTACATATAACCGGTGTTATATGTTTTAAAGTAAAAAAAAATAAAAAATTAAATCGGTTCTTCGTTTTCAAATATTATGTTATTCAAACCCCTTGCACCTAATGTTATTACTCTCCCTTGCAGCCCCATCATCGTCCATTCTCTATCGTAGACCATTACTGTCGTTGGCCCTTGTCATTAATCTCCCTCTTTTTGATCGGTTTTTTTGCTTTTCAATTTTCCCTCCTTTTTAATTTGTCTATATGTACTACATTAAATTGCTAGAAAAGATGGTGCACCGAAAAATAAATAAAAACAGACCAAAAAAGATAAAGATTGATGGCAAGGGCTAACAATGACAATTGAAGGTATGGAGAATGGACAATGATGAGGCGGCGAGGGGGAGCGATGTTGTTGGGTGCGAGGAGTTTGAACGGGTGTCGGGTTTGAAAAGGTAAAATTGATCTAGGTTTTTTGTTTTATTTTAAAACATTCCTAGTCGGTTATATGTAGTTTTTTTTTTGTTAAAAGAATATAGGTAAACGACTTTTAAAAGTTTGATGATTTATTTATTAAAAAAAAATGTTCATGGATTTAATCATTCAAAATTAGAAAGTCCAATAGTTTCTTTATTTAAATGATTAACAATTCTTTTTCATTTTCAATTTACAAGTTACAACTAGGGAATATCATCACCCATACCACATAAAACTGACATGTATGTTTGTGGGTCCATTACTTGTAACACCTGCAATTTCCAAAGAACGGAAGAACGACCGGGAAAATGATAAGGAGGACGACCGGAAAAACGGTCGAAAACGGTTGAAGAACGAAACAACGGTCAAGGAATGGTCGACCGACCGACCTGGCAAGGGCCGTCAGACCTTTTGGTACGACTTAAGTTGCCCCAAAAGTGGCCTCGCATGCCCATATCAGTTTTAACTCAATTTTTGGTAGGGTTTTCCCATTTCTCATTCTTATCTCATTTTTCTCCTTTCTCTCCTCATTCCATCTCCTTCAAGACCGATTTTGGGAGATTGATGGAGCATTCTTGGAGCCGTTAGAAGAGATCTAACCTACGGTTTAAGAGTGTTCGTTGGGATCTCCATGTCCTTGAAGAGGTAAGATTTTGGGTATTTTGAGGTCTAGCTAGAGTTTGTTGTGGATATGATGTTTTGGCTGTTGTTGGTATCTTTCTAGACTTGGGTAGTAATCTTGGAAAGATTCATGGAGATTTTTGATTGGGAATCTCAAACCTTCATCAATGGAAGTTAGAAGTATGGGTTTGGAATATGGTTTTAACCTAACCTAACAAAGTGAACTCAAGTTGTTTTCTGTTGTTTTGGGGTATGAAGTGTACTTATAATTTATGATTTTGGCATCTTGGAACTTATCTATGTTTTGGTGTTTTAGATAATGAAATTTTATCAATTTTCAGTATTTGGATATTAAGCCTTATCTGCATTTTATGTGAGTATTGGGTTTGGTTTCATGTTAAATAGGTGTTTTGATTAATGAGTTTTCATCACAAAAATGCCAGATTTTAGAAAAGACGTTGCTTCACATCTAATACATTTGTAAAGTTTTAGAAAAGATGTTGGATCCCACGACTGAGTCAAAAGTATCTTGAAGTTCTTTGTAACGTTGTAAAGTTTGCTTCAAGATAATTACATATTTACAAAATACCGTCTCAATTCATCCTATTTTATCATATTCAAGATGTGATATGGTTCCGAAGGATGAACCGGATATGGACAATTCCAACAAGATTTCATTATGGGCAATTTCTTTGCAAAATTGTGTTCGATTTCATAACTAAAAGAAAGATCGATTCTTTGGGATCCTTCCTTTCATCAAACGGATCCGACCCCAAAACCCGCACACATACACACATAACCTTTGCGCCTTTCCTACCACACCTAACACTTCTCAGGCTTCCTTGCGTGGGTTTAGGTGCCATGTGGGTGGCCTTGGTCTCTGTTTGGTTTTTCTCGTGCCACGCCACCATCCAACCCAACACAATAGCTTGGGCGACTTTTCTATCAGCTTAAGTTGAACAGGAAGTTGCCTGGTTTCTTCTAGACTTGTTAATCAACTGAATCATACCGAGACCTTAATATTGACATTGAAATACCAGCGCCTCATAAATACTAACGAAATCCTACAATAACTCATCAAACTTTCTAAAATCTACATAATTATCAAAATACAAGTGTCACATTGTTCATATTCGTTCGTTTAACTTAACAGAACAAACATGAACAATAAACGGAGATTTTTTTTTCATGTTCGTTTGTTAAGAATATGTGCTTGTTCATATCCATTCATTTTCGATCCTTAGGATGCTAACGAACATAAACGAATGAACTTAAACAAACATAAATGAATGTAAATGAACGAACACAAAGTAACCACCATCATTCATCATTTTTTATTTGCCCACAAGGAATCAGTCAACTCAATCTAGTTTGATTGGGTTTTTATGCTTTATTTTATAACTATAATCATTTTTTATTTAATACAATAATTATCTTTTGCCATTACTACAAAAAGAATTTGGGTTTACCTCTAGAGTCTAGACATAATTTACGATTTTTTGTTCCAAATAAAAAGATTGAACGACATGGGATTAATTTATATGAGCAGTTCCAATGATAATGTTGAAATACAAGTTTTCAAATATTTATGTGATATTTTTGCTTTAACAACTATATATCATAATATATGTTCAAATAAAGAAAAGAAGAAAGATGGCTAAATTAGATATATCGTGTATTTGCTCCAATGTTTTTACTCTAACCGATTTTTCTAAATTTCTTCAAAATGTAGAATCAAAATTCAAAATCTCTAAAAAAAATATTGCATTCAACTCCAACAGTTTTTACATTTTAGAGATTACAACATTCAATATATTATTAAAATATTCCATACATTCAATAAAATATTATTACTCATCTAAACTATTAATTTCAAGATTTCTTACTTGTGGAATATAATAAAAAAATATTTCGCTTTCATGGTAATTATTTTTAGTGATTTCTCCAAATTTGGAGATTTTTGCCCCTCTCCTACTTTCTCCATTTTAGGAAAAGTTTTGGAACATCTGTTGCAGCAAAAATTTACTCAAATCCCTATTTTGTCCATTTTAAACAACCCATTCGAGATGCTCTTGAAAATTAATTTCTTTGTTTCGAATATTCTTTGTTTTTAATATTGGATAAATTGCATGAAAAAATAACGTACTTTAACTTGATTTTTATTTTGAGTAACGTATTTTTAAAACTTTTATTTTGGTACATAAGATGTAAATTTTTTAATATTTAGGTACTTGAGTAACTAGTTGAAGCATTAACTGGTTATCATGCTGATATGACGAGTGATGTGTTATCCAGTTAATGCTTCAATAAATAATACCGAGTTCGATACCATATCACTCGCTATATCAGCATGGTAACCGGTAACTCAGGTATTTAAATGATTAAAACTTTACATCTTAGATAACAGAATAAAAGTTTTAAAAATACGTTACCCGAAATATAAATCAAATTAAAGATGCGATTTACCGTTTAATATTCAATAGTATACAACCCGGATCCGATGCGTAACCCGAACCATAACATATTTTCTTGTCTGAGAACGAAACCCCTCACCTGGATCACATCGGCACAAACCAGAGGCGAATAACCTACCTCGCTCCACCCGACTCCATTGCAACTCCGGTTCGTCTTCTTCAAAGGTACTCAGATCTTAGCATTTTCATGCCTTCTCCTTCATTTCTGATTTCAGATCTCTTCCACGATTGATCGTAATTTTACGGATGAAAGACATATATGTTTAGATCCGTCTTAATCTACTTATATATATCTATATGCATATGTGTTATTTTAGTGAATCTTACTGCGTATATGTTCAGATCTATGTGTGTAATCTGAATGTTCTACGAACCTTTCGAGTATTGAGAGTTGCAGGGATTAAAAAAATGTATGAGTCCTTTTGTACATACATCTGTAACTTCGTACAGTTATCCTGTTGATGTGTATGAGTTGGGATATAGAAGATTCAATGCATTTTATAAATATATGAATTTATTTAATGTATCTGTGTTAAATTTCGTGACCTGGAAGTTATATATAATCATGCCTAGCAGCTTTAAAATATCTGAGAATTGGGCTGACGATAAGCACCCTTCTTTCAGTATCGTGTTTGAATATTGTGGAATCTGGGAACAATTTGAGGTTAAACACTTCTTTTTTCAGTCATCCTCTCCAAAAAGTTAAAAATTATAAAGCCATGTACTTCAAAATCTGGATACTGAACGGGATGATTTCCAGCTTAAAAACCAAACCAAACCACACCAGGTTGATATAAAATTTTAGGACTTCATAGAAAAATTTGCAAATTAAGGTGGGGATCGCTTTTGACTACATAGTTGGTGAGGTAACATCTTACTGATTACACTTTGTAGAAG
Source organism: Cynara cardunculus var. scolymus (assembly GCF_001531365.2). Taxonomy (NCBI): domain Eukaryota; kingdom Viridiplantae; phylum Streptophyta; class Magnoliopsida; order Asterales; family Asteraceae; genus Cynara; species Cynara cardunculus. The sequence continues at coordinate 11,049,467 of NC_037538.1, read as the reverse complement.
GCAACAGAACAAACAAAATTTAAGGTCTCATTTGTTTCAACCATTTAGCATTTTGATCTAGTATTTTCCCTTTTATATGGTGTTAGGAATAATGTTGATGTGATCGTGTCCCATTTATATGAGGCAAGGAAAAGTTGAAGTTGAGACCCATACAATGGAGAATGGAGTATAGGAAAACAATATAACTTTTTGGGCAAAAGTGGAACATATATTGATTTGTATCTCAATGAGATTGTTATAAAACATGGATGCTTTAACAGTTAACACCACTTGTTGTAAAACAGAGGGAGATTATAACCAACTTAAATGGAAATGCTAATGTTAACCGAAACAAACAACCAAAATTTGGTATGGCAAAAATCTCTAGCTTGAACACACAAAGGTGTTCTTAGTTTACAAGACAATATTCTTACAATATACATACATGGTGATTCATGAAGATAGTAATCATTAACACAAAGTAAAGAGATATAATTACAAAGACAACATCAATATGTGGAAACCCAAATTGGGAGAAAACCACGAGTGAAGAGTAGAAGATGAAGTTTGCAAGGGTTTTGAAGGAGATAAACTAACACTATGGTGTGTGTAAGTATTTGGAGATAAAGAGATAAAATGAGGGGCTGGCTAAAATTCTTCGTCTCTTGGAGCTTCATTTATTTTGAGAATACATCAAAGAGGAAGAAAATGGAGTGTAAGAGTGACTTAGTGAACAACCTAAATGGGTGAAAGTATTGGTTGTCCAAAACCAGTCTTCAATGTGGCCCCAGAGAAGTCTTCATTAAAGGCACAAACCCTTAAAATGGCGATAGTTGCACTCAAATAAGCTTTGGTTACCTCTAGGATAGAACCACTTGAAAGTTGATTACCTTTGAATTTAGATGTCAGAAAATGCATGACTATATCAGCTCGTGGAGATCGAGATATTATCCGAGTTTCTTCACTTATGAGCTCAAGTCAAGTGTTGGAAACTGGGTAAGGTGAAATATTGATGCTCGAACAGTCTCAAAATGATCCGTGAGAACAACGAGAATCGTAATAAGATGTAGTTGATTTTAATAATTAGTGAACTCATGTCGAACAGGAGGATCGACTATCTGTGCAGCAGCTAAGAGAAGTTGGTCTTTGATTATTTGCATCTCTGACAGAAACAAGCTGATGTATTGATCCGGTGTTGTCATTTGCTCTGAAAGACTAACTAAATTGATACTGATGTGTAGGTCCAACTACGGTTTAAGAACTTGGCTCACCTTGAGGTGAGGTGGTGAGAAAACGTTATTGAGGCGGCGTCTCTTTTGTGTTGCTTGGGTCTATGCCTCACACTACTGAGGCTACCTTGTCGGAGCTGTGACATTAGGGTTATAAAATATGCTCCTACATGGTACAACCATGGAGTTCACGAGAAAACGTGGCCTCTAGTAAATCTACTTATTGAATCAGTGATCTGTTGCTCCTTGCTTCTTTGTCGTCCCTCTCCTTTGCGCCTTGGCCATTGAAGAAGGCGAAGGCTGGGCGAGAGACTAGGCCAACTTACTGCTTACTGCTATGCCATGGTTGAAGCTTTAGGCTCTATAGAAGGAACTATGCCTTAGGAATTAGGGAGGGGAGGACATCACTCAACACCACATCGAGTGTCGCCGCTTCGAAATAGCAAGACTTTTTGTTTTTGGTATTACATGACTTTTCGTTTTTGATATGTTTGTGACTTTTTCTTCTTCTCTTGACATGTCACATTAATTTGCTTGTTAATAAAAAAATAAAAAATAAAAATAAAAATAAAATCTTCAACTATTAATTACATATATTTTGAGACTTCGTTAATAATATCGTGATTCTAAATATTAGTATGAGATATATATGTATATAAAAAATTTTATTTCTTTTTTATTTTCCGTTTTGAGGCTTACGCCTTGGACTGTCTTGAGATCCCAAGAGAAAACGCATCGCCACGTGTTTTCGTGAGCATTCTTGAGATCCATTCATCAGATCTTTTGGCAAAAGCCAAGCATTTTCTGTTGCCTTAACTAGTATAGTGGTTAAGCCAGTAACATAACTATATAGTCGGCGGGATCTCAGGAAGAAGGGTCATGTACTGGCTCACAGGACATAGTTGGGCCGGACTGCCCGTTTAAAACAACTGAAACAGGGTGGTGATGAACAGAAGTTGAATCAGACATGACGAGGAACGAACAGTGGGTTTAAACGATTTTGAGAGTGACCTTGGTGATGTGTTGAAAGACTACCTTGATATGGTGGGTGATGGGTTTGGGATTGAAGGGAGCTTTTGAACAACTGACATGGTCGAGTCTGATAAGGCTATATGATCGGGTATATATGTGCAAGGCTTGACAGGAGGTTGACTGCAGAATGGCACGGTCTTGCCAGGTTAGCTGGTTGATATGGTCATGCTGGATTTAGAGTCACAATGGTGGGGGGTTTTTTGAATGCAATATGGTTTATTAGATTTTGAGGGTTCTGTGAACCACACAAGATAAGAAGGATAACGATCGATAAGGTTAGGTCACAACTCAAAAACATAGTATGTAACAATAAACAATGATATAAATGAAGGTTTAACAATAGCTCTGATACCATGTTATGGTTGATGAAGAAATTGTTTTTATTATGAATGAGAGGATTAGGAGGTCAATGAAGGCTGTGATTTGTATTGATTATAAATTCCCAAAAGTTACCAATGAAGGAGAAATAAAGAACTAAAGTAGTATTTATACCTAGCAATAGAATACCTCAAACACAAACAAGTCCCTATACTATACATAATTACAAAATTGAAGTAGCGCATTATATGTAATATTAATACCGTGAATCCACCTTGCTTGACACACAAAATCCAAAGAAACCTTCAGAACCACAAAAAAACTAAAGGGGGAACCTTATGAATTGTCATTTGACATAGGAAGCTGATGAAAATCTACCAAATTAGCCTTAAAGTTGTACCACTGAGATTTAAACTTGAACACTTCAATTGAACTTGGATCCATTTCATGTTTTGCTTAGACATTACTTCACTTCTCCTTGAAGACCAAAAGCTACCAAAACTAACCAACTTAGAGAAAATGTTACTGCAAAAACAATAGACTGCCAAACAAGAAAACGGGCGGACCATGGAGATCCCTTTAAATCTATTCAGCCTGAAACTGACCAAACTCAACTGATATTGAGAAGCTTGATTACGACAGCCGTGGTGTAGAGAGCAGTTTGACGAAGATTTGCTGAATTACTTGAATGCCCCAACTTGAAACCAAATCCAAAACCTAACTTTGACTTAAAACAGAAAGGAAAAACCCTGCTTGAGCCTACCCTGCAATCTCTTCAGCTCTAACAACATCTCACTTTGGCCACAGATGGTAGGGCAAAACACCACAAAGGTTTTGAGACACCAACCTGCAGAACATTGAGACAACAAAACCACTTTCCTTTGTGGAAGGCAATGGTTGGTGGATAATTGAGGTCACTGGTACATTCATGACGGAGAAAGCTGACAAACTAAACACCATCATTATCAAATTTCTGATCACACCACCAACTCCTGAGTGGATGAGGCAGGGACTTACGATCTGAGAAGACTTTGAAAAGTGGTGGGAGAAATGCTGGGACTTGTTGGAGAAGGTGAAATAGACTCATTGATGGAGGCGTCGAAACCGAGAAACCGATGTTGATGAACTTGATCTATTGCAGTGGTGTGTATACAAGGATGAAGAAAATAAAAACGAATGGAAAGGGATATGACAGCCACTGACCACAAAGTGGGATCTGACGTCTGGATCTGCAGATGATGGAGGGGATTAGAGGGAGAAGGAGAGCAACAATGAGAACCACTTTTGAAAGAGAAAGTGAACAAACTCCAAAGCTCTGAAGAGAAAGGAGAAGGAATGGGAAACAATGAAAGGACCCTCTGCCCTCTGCCTCTGGCCACTAGTGATTAACCGGGGGCAAAGGGTTTGAAAATTTTCATATTTAAGAAAACAATATAAATGAAAAGAATGTATCAAAACCATGTCATATTTCATTCGTAAATTATCAAGTTTAACATAAAAAATCAAAATGTAATGGTTTTCCAAGTTGTGGGAGTACATAGCATGCATACCTAATGCACAACTGCCACTTCCAAAGAAATTATTGAAGATTCAAAATGTTGATTAGTGATTAAGAGCAAAAACTAAATTAAGCATGATGATCAAAATGTAACGTTTTTTGAATTGTGGGGTCGCTTGTTTTATCTATTTGTTCTGCAAGTTGAGGGCCTTCATAGAAACAACCTCTCTACTCCTTGGGCAAGCGGTAAGATCTGCGTACATCTTACTCTCACTAGGCCCTATCTTTACATGGGATTTACTGGGTCTGTTTGGTTTGCTTTAAGTATATTATGTAGAATGCTTCTTTTGAGATGAACACTGGTTTGATTGTAACTAATTGTCTGCCCTGTAAACTATGGAAAACATGATGCAGTTACTATAGTTACAAACATGCAATGATATGGGAAACATTCAATTTCTTTTTAAGATAGAACCTATCTTTTTTTATTTAAACATCAAATGTAGTCGTTATTTGAATTGTTTAATTTCTTTTTAAATTTGGATCTTTTGAAAGTGTAGGATCAAGCAAATATAGACAGAGCAAATCATGCCTGGGCAAAAGATTGAAACAGGTCACACCGACATCGTCCATGATGTCAGTATGGATTATTATGGAAAGCGGGTGGCATCTGCCTCCTCTGATGCTACTGTTAAGATAATTGGTGTAAGCAGCAGTTCTGCGTCGCATCCCCTTGCTACTTTGAGCGGCCATAATGGTCCTGTTTGGCAGGTTGGTTGGGCTCACCCCAAGTTTGGCTCACTTCTTGCATCATGTTCCTATGATGGCACCGTGATTATTTGGAAAGAAGGTAACTTAAATGAATGGACCCAAGCTCATACCTTCAGTGAGCACAAGTCATCTGTAAACTCAATTGCGTGGGCACCTCACGAACTTGGCCTTTGCTTGGCTTGTGGGTCTTCCGACGGGAGCATCTCGGTCCACACTGCCAGGTCAGATGGTGGGTGGGACACCACAAGGATAGAGCAAGCTCATCCTGTTGGTGTAACCTCTATTTCGTGGGCCCCTTCAATGGCACCCGGTGCCTTAATTGGGTCTGGTGTGTTTGAGCCAGTTCAGAAGCTGGCTTCTGGCGGTCATGATAACACTGTGAAAATATGGAAGTTTTCTAATGGAGCATGGAAGATGGACTGCTTTCCTGCCCTTCAGATGCACAGTGATTTGGTGCGAGATGTGGCATGGGCACCCAATTTGGGGCTTCCAAAATCGACAATCGCAAGTGCTTCACAAGATGGTACGGTTGTAATATGGACTGTGGCTAAAGAAGGTGAGCAATGGAATGGTAAGGTGTTAAATGACTTCAAGGCCCCTGTTTGGAGAGTCTCCTGGTCGCTTACTGGAAACCTGTTGGCTGTTGCCTCTGGGGACAATACTGTCACATTGTGGAAAGAAGCTGTTGATGGTGAATGGCAAGAGGTGTCGAGTGTTGAATAGTTACAGAATTTTGCATCTTGTGGGTATGTTACCTTCTTCTCTACATGTGGTGTTGGTTTAAAATTTCAAATGGTTTATTTGATTACTTGTTTAGAAAAAAAAGGTTAAAAATGATGATCATATGCTCTCTTTATGTTTAGTTTTTAATGTTTTGTATGACCCTCTGAGTCCTAAATACTACATTCATGGTTTTATCTTGCAAGTGTGTTTTTTGGGTCTCTTACCTTAATAAAATTATTGAAGGTGTTCGATGAAATGCCTTACCTAGATGCTAATAAATTTAGATAGTTGGCAAAAGGGTGGAGTGACTGTCCAAATACAAGATAGTACTAGGTTTGATCCCAAGTCTAGAGACGGACTTTAGGAATTTTTCAAGTCGTGACACAATTTAACGATAAAAAAACATCTAACTTTTTTCCACAATATTAATATAGATCTGTTGGGTGGTTTTTTTGTCTTTACATAGAAGGGATCCATATTCAAGTCTTGTCTACATATTAATTAAAAAACACAAAGAGGTATATAAAACAAACACCAAAATTTAAGTTAAAAACAACAAATTTGACAACAACAAAACTTGAACCCAAGCTTTTTTGTACAAAGGCTAAGCGTTTATCATCCCAACCATTAAATTCTTGTGCACTTGTGCTAGCATTTCAGTTTTACAAGTATATGATGGCACTCTTTAGAAACATAATTTTTTTTTCCTTTTTTTGACGGAACCATGAAGCAGTGGCCTGTGCCGCTGAATCATTACATGTGGGTCCGCCCCTACCGAGGTCCCCTGCTAGCCTCAACAGTTGAGTGAACCAAAAAAATGGCCCTCACATTGGTGTTCCGTGTGAGGCTAGTTGGAGTTACTGGTTATCAACTTTTTGTCGAAATACATAAATATTTATAAAAAGGATAAACTAAAAGAAGATCCTAAAATGTTATCTTTTTAAGATTCTGTAAGATGTGTTTGAGAACCAAAGTATAGGTTCTTCGATTATAACACAAGAAACACAAACAAAAGGAATCAAAGCTCTAAATGTAATCGACAGGTACAAGTTAAATCTGGTTCTTTTCTTTTGGTTTTATTCATCGAAATTTGGTACCCATCTCAATATCAATTACAAGCAACATCGATTTTTGAATTCTGCTCAAAATGGCTACCAAAATGCAATTTTCGGGTCTCAGTCGTCTCCTTTCGACGCACAAACAAGAAACCGATAGACACGGAATGCAGCAGCTTCATATGAACATGAGGGATGAACGTGTATGTTACAGAAACTGCAACCTCACAAAAGCCATGTCATCGATGATCGGTGATTCGGTTCGTGCACCAGATCCTACGCCATCGGATACGATAAAACAGTTCTATGAATGCATGAACGAGAAGAACATAAAGCTACTAGAAGATTATATCTCGAACGATTGTTTCTTTGAAGACTACTCGTTTCCCAAACCATTCAACGGAAAAAAGGTCATACATTTTTCCATATTCTTATAACCTCTTAAAAGAGAATCAGATAGATTAAAACGATCCATATCAAAACTATCGCAGGAGGTTCTACGTTTTCTTGATCAACTAATCACAGGGATGGGCGAAAACATCGAGTTTCATGTTGGTCATATCTATGAAGGCGATGATCTTATAGCCGGGGTCAATTGGCACCTGGGTATATTCAGCAACTCGAGTCTAATAATCGGTTTTGCAGGACATCAAATATATACATGTCTTAACATATTGTTTTATTAGACCAAATAATTATGCATCTTCCATAAAGATGTTATAATAAGTTGATAGGATGCACAAGACTTTTTTTATAGCTAAAATGTCGTATTTAATTTTTTAATGGACATTTTTAAGAATTGTCATAAACACATAAAATACATTTTCTTTTAGATAACGTCATGTAAAAAGGCTAATAAAATGCTTTATTTGAAAAATATTCTAAAAAGTTTGTTAGAAGAAACAAAAGTGTCCTCCTATCAATTTATTGTAACATCTTCACAGATGACGCTATCCTTTCCTATAAAGCCGATTTTATTGTATTTCATCCGTGCACGACAGAGTGGAAGAAGAAGCAAGTGCCCTTCACGAGAGGCTGCAGTTTCTACAGACTAAAAAGAGAAGGAGAAAGATTGACAATCAGGTATTATATAATCCACTTTATAAGATAGAACCGTTTATTATTGATCAACCGTTATTATGGAAAGTATGAAAATGGAGAAATTTGAATTTTAAATGGGAAATATTCAAGGAAAGGGTAATATTGGAATTGGTTTTAAATATTATGAATTTGAACTAATTTAGTCATTAATTAATTACATAATTACATCTCTCTCTCCTTTTCTTCCTATAATCGATCGAACTATAAGTGTAACCAATTGTTTCATTTATGAAAAAACACCTCTCGATCAATGACCAAAAGTTTCATATATGAAACATGTTTATTCAGAGGTTATGTAACCAAATATTTCATACATGAAAGTACATTTTTATTTAGAGGTGGTGCGACCAAATGTTTCATATATGAAACATCTTAATTCAAAGTTGGTGCAATATATGTTGGCCTTTTATGAATGAGGTTTTTAAGGAATATTGTTAAATCTGTTAAATATGACAACCGAATTAGATATTTATTTAAGATAATTAAAATGACAAATATGCCATTGTTTGTAGAGTTTGTACGTAGCAAAGGAGTGGGTTGTATCTGAAACCACCTTTTTAGAGACTTCTTCGTTCAAAATATGAATGTTCATTGATTTTTTTTTCCATTACTTTACCACATTAACCTGTTTTATAGGTTATAAGAACTTATTTAATAGATTTCAAAATGTACAAAGAATGTTAAAGAAATTGTCCAAGTAATCACTTGAAATATGAAGTTCGTTAGGTTTTTTTCAAAACTTTTTCCTTCATAGAGAAATAATTTACTTGCAGGAAAGCACAAGTTTTCGTTGAGTCGCCAATCAAACCAGGAGATTTGTTCCTTGTATGTACTCATTACTCGCAACCATATTCATAAACAGTTGGTTCTGACGTGTCTCAAAATATTTATTTATATTGCAATTTGCATGCAAGTACAGATTCTACTGAAGATTGTGACGTCGTTATTTGATGCTTTCCCAGAGGCTACTGAATGTATGTAACAAATCAATCTCATCAATCATTGCTTACAACTATTTTTTTAATTGAATGCTAAAGCGTGTTGTTTTTGTTCAGGGTTCTTTCAGAAACAACGCGTGATAGTGCAAGTATTATTGAACATTTACAGTATGCTTGTAGTTCCGTTCCTAAGCCCAATATTTTCTTTCTACATGAACCTTGGAAACCTGATTCTGCGCTTCATGAGCATAGCGCTAAAGATATTAGAATCCTGCTCAAGATTATTTAAGAGCGAAAACTAGAAACTTCTTTATGTGTTGCAATATTATTTCAAGTTATCAAGTTCATGTTTCGGTTTGAGATTATGTAACTTAAATGATGAGGATTATGACTCACAAGGTTTTGAAAAAAAGAAGCAAGACTTGATGTTTGGATAGGGGCCACGCGAATGCAGACCCCATTAATACATATTTTGATGTAGGTTCGACCATTTGGATCGAACCTTAGGGTGAGACCCCTTCAAGGTGCAATGAAGGACATTGGAAAGGAGGTCGACGATGGTAGACATTGGCTCCCCAGTCGCCGGATAGGAACTGGGTACAAGTTCTGAAATGTCTAAATCTCGACTTTAAACATTTTCGAGACTGAAATTTACCTGACCAAATTAACCCATTCCCCCCCCCCCCCCTTTTCTTTTGTATATAACTCGATTCACAACTCTTAAAACCAAGAATCTAATTCAAATTTTGTGTTTTAAACAATCCCCCATTGGCGTTTTTTCTTGAATTCCTCCACGTACTCATTGTTGGCCCTCAACACCGATATCGTTCAAACGAACATTAAAAAATAAATACAACCATATAAAGAACATCAAAATTGGTTAAGAACTCTACGCAGGGATGGACCCAGAAGTTTTTTCAAATGATGATACCATTTGACTATAAGAAAAAAATATAAGGAATTTTTTTCAAAAAGTAGCACCGTTTGACCATAAGAAACAAATATACAATTTTTTTTTCTTCAAACGGTGACACCATTTGACTAATAAAATGATACTAACATGATTCGAATTTGGTTATGGGATGGAATAAAAGCTTTGCAAACCAACTCTATCAAATAAAACTTGTTCTCATTATAGTTTCAAAATACATATGGTGACACAACAAATTAATACGGTTGCACCTTTCACGAACCTAGCTATATTTTTTACACTTCGACAGAGGAATAATACGGTACGGTAGCACGTGCCACCATAACCATTACACTAGGTCCATCCTTGATTGTATCTCAAATCTCAATTTTCGTTCGAAGAAACATAACCGGTTTGACTATTGATTTCTTGCTCATTTCTTCATGGTTTTTTCAAAATCTCGTAAAGGTTTTGATTCATCCATTAGATAACTTACGATTAAAATCACTTTCAAAACCTATTTGAACTTTGGATATTTACATTTCACCCCATTTGAAGTATTTTTCAACCATTCCCCTTGCACTTTCTTATTTTTCATTTTTGACCCAATGAAAAATTAATATTTTAACGTTCTATTAGACTGTTTTATAAGACCAAAAAAATAAAAAGTTATATCTAAAGATGTTGTAATAAGTTTATAGGATGCTTTTGAACGTCTTAATAAATTCTATCGGTCATTTTTAATACAAAACATTTAATTAGTAATTTTATATAACACTATTTGAAAAAATATCTTATAAAAACAAGTGTTTTATAAAAATATGGGTTTATAGGACACTTTTGAAGTAGCTAATAAGATGCTTTGTAGTAAGAGTGTACTATAGAACTTGTTAAAACACTTAAAAGTGTCCTATAAATTTATTACAACGCTTTTAGATAGTACTTTTTAATTTTTGGTCTTATAAATTGTATCCTATGAAACAATTTAATAGGACACTTTGAAATTGGTGGCGTCCTATAAACTAAATTTTGTTATAATCACAGTGATGTACAACTTACAATGAATAAACCTTGTAGAAACTTCAACTTCAAATGAAGAAGGCTTGATCGAATGAGAAGGTGAAGTTTGGTCGATGAGTATCGTACGTATTGATAATAAGTTCATGTCATCTATAAAACGATGATTGAACAACTCATTGTATTTTATATAATAAATTTTTAGCTTTTCTTTTTCTAATACTTTTCTATATATGAGAATATTATTTCTTTTTAAAGTATATAATATTTATATACGGTAAATACAACAAATAAACTCAAACACCCTCTTCACCTTTGATGAACTTTGAATCCTTAACCTCTTAAGAGACTAACGACTAACATACCACTACCCAAAAACGCTTTGATTATTAGAATATTATTGGATGTGATGTAAAACATTTTTAATCATTAAAAATCATGCAACTAATGAAGTATGGATTAATTTATTAGTAATCTTTGGCCTACAAGTTTCCCTTCGACGCGACCATAACTTTCAACTACAAACATTTTTCAATTCACTTTCTTACTATGATGAATACCAATTTGTTGATGGCCCGACAATATATTCAAATTTAGAATTATTAAATTTATATAGCTTTTAAACTGAACTAAATAAATGAATCAACTTCTTTTACATATTATAAAAGTTAGAAAAATACATTATTATATGTTTTTAATTAATTATGATAAATTATTAAAAGTTATAAAGTAAAGTCACTTGTTCGTTACTGTACACGTATAATATTATAGAGTGTGTTGGTTGGGGCAATCCAATCTTTGATATGTTCGTATCGAATTATTGTTGATTGAAGTCTCTTTTTCTTGATTAAACCCCATTCCATTAATCAATCACTTTATCTTGAACTTTTGTTATAATAAGGAAATGTCCCAATGATGCAAGACAAAAGTCGTTTCCTTTCCACAAGATGGCCATTGTAGACCAAGGCTACATCGCACATGATGAAGGTGGCAACATGTTAATAGAAGCCCATTTCGTAGCTCTACAACATCAACTTAATTATTACGAATTTTCATAAGGATGACTTTTGTTAACCATAGTTTTGGCATCCGATCGAGGTACGAACACGAGTAGATAGACGGCTAGGGAGGTGGCAAGATTGCACCTTTTCAATCAATCTTTCGATGCTTAGCTATTGGTGCGAATAATAATAAGTCTAGATCTCGATTCAAGCTGGGACATCATCTATCTTTTAAGTGAAGTCATTTCCAATGATAAATCCCAAGAACATATAGTTTATCCTATATATATAGAACAACAACAATGAGACACTGATGAATTGAGGTGTTAAGATTATTCAAGATGTAAGATGTTTTGGATCGAAGAGAGCTGAATGAGAATGATAGAGTTGAATGATGGATATGCATGTAGGGTTTCAATTTCTATTGTTTCATAGTGTAAATAATAGTAGGTGATGAAGATGTGTGATGCTGAGTGATTGCATGGTCTTGCAAGAGGGGCAAACTGCATATGGAGAGTTGCCACAATTGTATAAGAAGGGAATAGTGCTTCTAGAGAAGTTTCCCTGCCATGCGAAAACAAATAAATTGGCTGGCACGATCATGCTAGATGGGAAAACGTTTGTTTAGGGAGTTGGCACGATCGTGATTTAGCACAGTTGTATAGGACACAAGACAAACGATTTTAGCGTTTTCCACGAATGGCGATATTTGTTTGAAACCAACAATAGAAACAGTAATCCCAAACAAAAAAGTACAATGATAATTATGAATAGAAACACGGGAACACCATTTAACTATTGGTATTTACATAACGAGTTTTTTGCAAAAATGGGTTGGTTTTGAAAAAGGTTTGTAGAAATAGGTTAGTTTTGATTTTATTGGTAGAAATAGGTTAGTTTTGTGTGGGACCCACTCATTTAAAAAAATCTGATTTTCTAAATTTACAATTTTTACCCTCCAACTTACATTTTCATTTTTATTTATATCCTTTATTTTGTAAAATTTTATATTTAACCCTTATTATATATTATGTATTAATTTATTTAATTAAAATATATATGTTAAAATTTACGTATTATTTTTAAA
>NC_037538.1:11034897-11036008 GCF_001531365.2 Cynara cardunculus var. scolymus | reverse complement strand
TGTAGGAGATGATGACATAGTTGATCTGGAAAACAACATTCATATAGATGTTTGGAGTGAATCAGAAAACAAAATAAGGTTAGGAATGCAATTTGAAAGTAAGGCACATGTTAAAAAGGCAGTAACACTTTGGTCGATTGCCCAAAATAGAGAGTTTAAAGTGTACGAAAGTAAAAGCAGTTTATGGTTAGCTAAGTGTAAGACTCTAGGAGATGGTGGAGAAAGCTCTACTACTATGCACTATACACCACGTTGTGCATGGTATGTCCGTGCAATTAAGAAGAAAAATCATCACATGTGGAGGATTACACGTTGGGTGGATGCACACAATTGTTTCGAATCCTGCATTGGCAATAATAATAGAAATTTGAACTCTGCAACTATTGCCTCGTATATCCTSCACTCAATTCAAAAGGATGTTGAATATCCGRTGAAACAAATACAAGCAGATATTAAAAATAGTCTRAATGTAGATGTTTCTTACYGGAAGGCATGGCATGGTMGGAGGAAAGCCATAGAGACTATCTATGGAACTTGGKAAAGTAACTTTGCTGAGTTGCCTAAGTACATTACAGCTTTGAAGTCTTCAAATCCTAACAYGGTTRTGAATTGGTTTCATAATCCRAACGGATCATCAGATGTGGTGACATTCAAGTATGTTTTTTRGGCTTTTGGACCWGCTATTAATGCATTTCATCATTGTYGACCTGTTATTTYTRTTGATGGCTGTCATTTGAAAGGTTCATACAGGGGAAAAATGCTTGTTGCGGTCACAAAAGACGCTAATAATAACATATTGCCTATAGCCTATGCCATTGTTGATGAAGAGTCCGCACACAGTTGGTGTTGGTTTTTTTATCAGTTTAGACATTTTGTTGCTCAAGACAGGCAATTATGTGTTATTTCAGACAGACATCAAGGAATAATTCATGCAATGACAAATCTGGAGGAATGGAAAGAGCCATTAGCATACCATCGTTTTTGTCTTCGACACATCAGAAGTAATCTCATGAAAAGATACAACAACTTGAGCCTTAAAATATTTTGTTGGGTTATGGGAAGCACCACACAGAAAAGGAAGTTTGTTAAATGTATGAGAGAAATAAAAAAA
>NC_037538.1:11023991-11033840 GCF_001531365.2 Cynara cardunculus var. scolymus | reverse complement strand
GATATAAATAAAAATGAAAATGTAAGTTGAAGGGTAAAAATTGTAAATTTAGAAAATCAGATTTTTTTAAATGAATGGGTCCCACACAAACTAACCTATTTCTACCAATAAAATCAAAACTAACCTATTTCTACAAACCTTTTTCAAAATCAACCCATTTTTGCAAAAAACTCTTTACATAACACCCTAAATTATGAACTAAATGAACATATTTAAACATAGAAGTAAACCTTTAAGTTGTAATTTATTTTTATCTTAATTACGCTCTAATGCGATGTGGCTATATATCAATAGAACAAACCCCTCTGACCGTTGCGAATATTATATATGGCAACAACGAAATCCAAACTTTATACTAGAAACTATAAATTGTTACCTTTTATTCAAGATGAAGTTGTCCTCATGAAGATTCTCTATATATTGTACATCGAGAGAGCTTTTAAATGTTAATTGTATTTGTCTAAACATTTTTAATTATAGTTTTAAGGGTTTATTTGTTTAGAACTTAATGATATATATGAGATGTTTATTGATCGCTCATCTATATATATGGTTTTTTGTTTACAACTTAATAATTAAGTCATAAGCGAAGTTGGCTTAATTGGGACAACCTATCTTAGCCATTAGTAATCAACGCATTTCTTCATGTGTGTGGGTGGATACGATTGAAGTTTTAAGAAGAAAAGAATAGATTTAACATGCTCTTTTCTTTTTATTAGTAAATTACATTTCTGGTCAATGTGGTTGACACTTGGTATCAACTCTATCCTTGTTTTAAACTAATTATAGTTTTAGTCATTGTGATTGTCATTTTGTTTCAGATTTGGTCCCTTTAGTATTTTGATCTTTTTCATTTTTCTTTTATTTTAATTAAAAAAAAGAATATGTATAATATATATATATATATATATATACACACACACACACAATTCTAATTTGTATACGACACTTCCATCTTAGATAGTGTTTCCCCAGGCACTTCCTCCGGCCAGCACTTCCAGCCACCACCTACACATCTTCCTGTGGCTAAATCAGTTGGTCACCACCCCTTCCCCTCTCCCGTAGTGACCTACCTCCATGGACCCTCCTCTAGAACCTTTTCTTCGGCCAACACCATTCCCATCCTCATTCCAAGACCGACACCCCTTATCTGAGCCACCTACGATTGCTCCATCTTCTCCCAGATGTCTAGGTTTCACTCATCTGAAACCTACCATTGGCGCCTAAACGTTGAATCTGGAGTTCTTGATTCCTCAACCATATTCTTCACACATATACATACCTGCACTCATAACATGCATACTCACACTCTCAACACAAATACACACACATTCTTTCTTTCTTTCTCACTATCTATCTATCTATTCGTGTTAATGGTGGCTTCAAATTCATAAAAATAGTTTTGATTAACAAGAGATTGTTGAGGATGGTAGGGACGAGACTGAGCTCCCTTTTCACTTCCTCAAATGGCTCAAACCGAACCACTATGATTCATCCCCCTCCTTTGTGTTTGTCTTTTGTTTCGTCACTGTGATGGTTCATCCCCCTCCCAAGCATTTGTTTCAGATTTTGTCTCTATGATGGTTTTGATTTTGATTTTGGAATTCTGGTTTGATTTAGGATTTGAATTAGTTTTTGTTTTTCCGATTTGAAATAGGGTTTTGATTTAGTTGGTGGTTTATAATGCATATGTTGGGTTTATATTTTGTTGTATTACAGTAGAGGGGCTGTAAATACCTTATGATATAAATAGTTTTATGTTATTTGTAAGTTTTTACAGTTGATTAAAAACAGTTAGTACGTATTCTCATTTCATCTCACTGTATTGTAATTTCTCTCAATCAAATACAAGCCGAATTCTCAAAATCTTGATTTGCAATTGTTAATCATTGTTCTATTGTTAAATCTGGGAATAACAATGTAAACTTTATGTTTTCTTCGAATGTTTAGACCATTTGTGTATTTAATTTTATAAAATAAATGGTTTTAATATTGCCAAGCTTCCCATGGGTTCAAAGTTTGAAAAATGAGAAACAAACGTGCGAATAGGGCCTCCCACGACCTAGGTCATCACCAAGGTTGCATAAGCCATTGTCTCTCATGCAACAGGTGTAGTGCATGACTTGAGGTCGCGAGCAGGGTCTTATAGCACGGTCTGACAACTTTTGATCCCGTTTTTTTTTTTTCTTTTTTTTCTCATTTTCTCACCACTTCTTTTCCTTTCTTCTTTTTTCTCTCTCCCTTCTAGATGATTTTGGAAGTTCTTAAGGGTCATCTTCAAGGGGTTTGGTGGCAATTTATCTAGGAAACATTTATTGGGTCAAGATTCAAGCACTTTTTCAAGATCTAGCCTTCTCCACTTAATTCTCTTGATTGGTTTGTAGGATTTTCACCAAAACCTAGTTTGTAAATTCATTTTACCTTTATCCTCCTCTTTTTATATATATATATATATATATATATATGTGTGTGTGTGTATATGATGAAACTTGACATTCTTACACACTTATAAACTTATTGCATGATTGTTGGAAAAACTTTATACAACTATGATGATTTTGGGGATTTTGACCTAAAATGGTAATTAAATAGAACATTGACTGGGTAAACTTTGGTTTTATTGGTTTTGTTTCATTATATTAAAGGGGTTTTCATAGCTTGAGCATATTGACTTCGATTATAAACTATTTCACTCATTTTATCACATAAGTAGATTGACATAAATGAAGGGTCACATTACACTTGGGTGTTCTAAATACATTAGTATAACTCATACCTTACCTTGTGATACTTACAAGTAACTTGTATATAAATGTGAGAGAATAAGGTTATTGTGGATAACTATGAAATGCATTTGTTCATAATTTAGGGATTTATGCACTTTCCTTATATGGTTAAATTTCCAAGCTTGGTATTGTGGTGCTATAGTCCTTATACATGAGGGTTGTCGATTTTGTGCTATCAAACATGACGTATTGGTTCATATTTCGAATACTAGTTATGGACACTAAAGGCCGAATGGGAGCCTTGAGGTGAGACTTAGCTAGCTAATGGGTAGGCACTAAGATTCATTGATCCTTGATGTTAAACTCTTGTAAGTAGACACTAAAGGTAATTGAAGACTTGGGGTGACGCCATAATGAATATGCACTAAAATCGTAAAATCTGAAGTGTAATCCCGATGAATATTGATTTATGGTTGCAATACTTTTGTGTCCCTGTCATATTTGGAAACCAATCTCGCTCATCATTGAAAGATGTTATGTGTATTAAATCTGTCAGGTTTGACCATTTTGGAAAATTATGTCGCTTTCATGCACATGTTTAGTGAAGACCAAATAGACCAAAAGTATAATTTACTTTTTTTTTAATGATCATTTACAATAACATTCTTAGGCATAATATATTTTTCATAGATTATAGTACTCATAATGGTTATTGATAATATCAGTTATATTTATTTTAATTTGATTACATTTATATTTTTTTAACATTCCTTTGAATTTCGGATTATATAATTTCTGTAAAAAAAACGTTTATAATTTAATTTTCATATTCAACAATGAATTCATAATTAAGTTAGTAATTAGTTTAAATCATTAGATCAAATAATTTTTATACAAATCATTCATAAATTGATTTTTTTTATTTATAATTTGAAGTTTTTAGTAAATAAATGTTTTTACATTCAACACTTAATTCTGACAAAAAAATAAAATAAAATAAAATAAAATGATAACTTCTATCATCTAGTATACATGCTATAAATGAAAAATAAACAAAGAAAGAGCGTAAATCTCTAGCCCTCTAGTAAGTAGTAAGCATTCCACTATGTTGATAATCCAATTAGTGCATAGGATACCCACTCCCCCATGAATAAAATAATACTAAAATTCTATTTATTAGTGTGTGAGTCACTCTCATACTTTCTTCATATAGTAAGGTGATATATATATATAGATAAAGAAACAGAAAAACCAACCCAAAATTTAGGTTTAGGTATTCTAGTTTTGGTTCAGATGAGTGGAAGGAGGAGCTCCGGCCGAGGACAAAGCTCTTTAGGCTACTTGTTTGGTGATTCCGATGAATTAGGGCCACAAGGTCATGATGGATCCAGAGTGTCGTCCTTACCACCGGTTTGTCACTCTGGCGGAGGTCAAAGTTCTTTAGGCTACTTGTTTGGTTCCGGTGAATTACGGCAACAAAGTAACCAGGACTCTAAAGTATCCTCACCGCAGGTTTGTGTGCCACCCTATGGCACCGACGACATGGAGGAGAACTCGCCGGAGAAATCTCTAGCTCCTTCATCTAAGAAAGATGATCAAAAACCATCGCCCAACAGTTATATCTACCATAAAGTTGACAGCCCAAATTCAAGGGATTTCCTCATGACTGTAAGTCTTCCAGGTTCCAACATCAAGATCAGGTTCAAAAACGATCTTTTATTACATCAAATATTGAAAAATTTCATGATTTTCAGGCTCGTCCATCAACAAGGGTTACATCGGTTCCTGGTGGAGATTCATCGGTTGGATACCTGTTTGGAGATAAATGATCATCTATCGAACGAAGATCTTCCCTGCGCCTGTGAGTTGATTAAGACTTAATTTGGGTGTATAAGCAAAAAGAACACAAATATAAGCCTCCACCGTTTGTGTCGAATAACATGGGACCAAGTACCTAAGATTTACTTGATGTGTTTTTCTCATTTATATATATCCATGTATGATTGTGTTCTTTGTTTAGGGTTTTCAAGTGTGTGTATTGGATTCTTGAAATTGCATTTTGAATTGTGTGGACCGATTAATTCTTGAAATTTACCAATATATATAATAATGATTGGTTGCTATTGCTAGCCTTGATCATGAGTACCTATGTTTGATTTTCTTGTTAATTTGATGAAAAATATAACACCGGAAAGATGTAACTAAAGTTTGTAGAAAGAGAAATTAGCAATATAAATAACTGTGAATTTGTTAAAAGGTTCAAAATGTTGATTACTTTTCATCTTTTGTATATCCTTCCCTAAAAGATTAAATGATATTGTGCATATATAATTCAATCAATAAAGTAAGATCTCAGTTAAAATGGACAACTATCTTTGTTTCACGGCTTTCGCCTAGCAAGTGGGTAAGGAAGCAGAATGAGCACTTGATATTAATGCATAACTTTGAGGTTACAAAATGGTATAATTAGCTACACTTATATAGAAGGGTTTGCATGCTATATATATATATATATATATATATATATATATATATATATAGAATTTAGCCTTGTGAAACATAATATAGATGAGAAGCTATCATTAATTCATACCATAAAATCATATTACCATTTAACTTTTCAGTATGTGTATCCTTATACAGCTGGACTGTGACGGATCCAGCTGATAGAATTACTACTTCATGTGTATAGTACTAACAATTGTAAGAATCGCTGCTAACAAAGTGTATATGTATATATATATATATATATATATACACACACACACACACACATTGAGTTTCTCATACAAAAAGAAAAGAGTTGGGATATATATAAAAGATATTAATTGCAGGATGTGCCCTAATGAATTGACCCTTACTAATAACACTACTTACTTGTGGGTAGATTACAAGTGCTGGATGAAGCCATAAATTGATTATTGATCTGAATCACAATTCTTTTGTATAAGCTTTTAGTGTCGATGGATTGATAAGAAGTAGGATCCATGTTCTTGAGTTCTCTCTAGAGAAGTTAGGAGAGGTTATTAGTTAGGGTTAGAGTGCATAAGAGAATATACTTAAAGGAATTTATATTCTGTATATATCGTCATTGAAGATGTAGGTAGCACCGTAGCAATAGAGAGACCTTGTTTTTAAGGTTTGAAACAATTTACATGAGCATCGATTCATATTGAGAAGAGTAGATACGACTCATAATTAGTCGGTTGTATCAGCTGTGATAATACATGTGAGAGGACCTTATAATGTGCAGGCGACTTGACCTGCGACTTAGGTTGCACTTGAGGTACGCAGCCCATGAGTCTGATTTAGTATCAAGTGTGTATCACATGTGATTGACTATTTAAAAAGGTGTTTTCATGAAATAGAAGTGTCCTCGTTTTTTACCGTTCAAATAGAGATATGGGGTTCTAACAAACAGATCCTCCTATACCATTGCCTAACAAACCTACAAAAGAAGAATCAATTATGTACTACATAGAAAGGGCTAATGTAACAGCCTATGTACAACACAGAGTATTTAATTAGGGCAACATATCAAATTTCCAAGGTAATAGATTGTGTTATGCCAAACCGCACAAATATTATGTATACATAAGTTATGAAATAATGGTTTATCTCTAGATGCATGTAGTAATTTCATAATACTTGCTGAAATTAATATAGGATTTTAAGAAATTAAAATGCAATTGTATAAATACAAACTCTTCGGATGTAATAGTTAATATATTTCGCCTCTGGCATATAACTCAGTAGGTAACAAGGCGAGATGCTTTTGTCCATCCAATACAATACAGGTCCCGGTTCAATCGCAAAAAAGAAAAAATAGCCTCGATCTTGAATGAGGTAGAAAAATATCCTTTCACATTGGTGTCTTTAGAGTTGGTTCTGTGTATTGTTGGATGGAATTACCATTATTAAATGCCCTCCAAATATGTAATATAAATCATAGACAGAAAGTTAAGTGAGAGTTACATTTGCATGTTTATATGGGCCTCACAACAAATGAGTTTCATGGGCTAAAGTTCTAACACAAAAAGACAAGGCCCAGTTTATTAAGTCTGTTAACATGTCCTTTGAATCGAAATCTTTGTAATAAATTAGAATCGAAATGTTCTAACACAATCGAAATCTTAATTAGAGATGATCACCCGAGTTAGGTCGGTTCGTGTACAAATTTCGATCCCTGTCCCAAACACTATTTTAGTAACCGGTTATGAGAACTAGCTGTCCTATGTAGTTATTAAAAAAAAATTCAATTTTTTTATATATATATTTTTAATTTTTTTAAACAACACAAAAGTGTTATTTTAATACACTTAAAAATATGTAATTTCGTCAATTAAGTACACTTGAAAAATATGTTTTTTGCGAGAATGGGAGTTGAAATCACGAACTATAGTAAGAATTGTGAACGTTTGTGAGTTAGTATCTTCCTCATACATCATATGACTTGTATATAATGTATGAGACAAAAAAGGTCATATGTCTATTGGATATTGGTAATAAAATGGTAATATTTTTGAAAAATTGGGCCAATCCCCTACTGGGCCAAGCTTTTTTTTTTTTAAAAAAATTGTAACCGTCCCTGTATTGCCGATCCCAAGCCAGGCCGAACACAAATCGGTCCCAATCCTTCGTCGCTCTCAGACCGGGTCCATTTAACCATCTCTAATCATAACACCAACATGGAATCCATTATAAAATCATGAAATGACTCACATATATTAACCAAATATAGGAAAATACTTAATAGTTTATTTTCTAATAATTCTTTAAATTGTAGAATGTGGCATGTTTTTTACTACACCAACATCAATGAATAAAAAATAATTCATAATTAAGCCTAAAAACTTTCTAAAATCATAAGTTCTAAATTTTTAGCTCCATCGTCCATGTCATGATATGCTTAGAGAATCCATCATTTTTTACTATTAAAGTATTTGTATCTTCTACCGAATCTTTTTCTAAAAGTAAAAGAATTTAGAATTTTATTATATTTGTTGTCAAAACAAAATAAACAAAAATCATTACGTTTTGATATAATTAGTCAAACCATTAAATAACAAAATCATGATGTTGTGACATTTGTCATTGGAGATAAACATGAAGTTCATAATCTTGTAATATGTTATGTCATGATATGACTACACATGAAAAATGAAACGAATCACAACCAAATGTTGATAACGAAATCCCTGTTTGATGGATTGGTTAAAACTATGTTCTATTTTCATTACGTAACGTAACCAACATGACAACGAATATAGGTATATATGTCTTCAAGACAAATTCTTGCAACACTTGCAATGCAAGTTTTCCAATGATGATGCATGTCATCAAAACTCCTTTAAGAAAAAAAAGAAAAACTTTATGTCGCTATATAAATTTTATTAATTGACATTTCATACAACTGTAAATGTAATCACGTTATATATTTATTTCTTACCAATTTCTATAATGAAATTGAAATGTTAGTTACATAGGAAGGTACAAATGTCCATCAAATTTATATCCTTCCAAAACTTAATCCCCAATTTAATCAATTTTATCTTAATCATGGATAAATATATTCACATGTATAAAATAGTGGTTCCTTTGTAACTAAAAGGATGCGCATGCATGCATATATGCATACATATATTACAGTGATGGATTTGGAAATTTTTATGATTGATAGCATATTTAGGGATGTCAAAAAATTGTGAAACTCGATAACTCATTGAATCAGAACCAAAACGGTTTTGGGTTATTCGATTTTCAGTTTAATGGTTTAGTTTTTTTGAGTTTGATTTATGGTTGTTTTTTTTTTTTACTATTTCAGTTAAATAGAGCATGTTATACTACTATTCATATGTTATACTAATTCAATTAAACTGAAAGAAGTTAGAATAATACAAAAATTGATTAATTCATAATGAACCAGGAGGCTAGAGGAATAAATCACTAAACCAATTTTGTAATAAAGCATGCTGCCACTTGACGTTAAACCAGTTAGATGGACTAGGAGGCTAGAGAAACAACTCACTAAACCAATTTTGTAATAAAGCATGCAGCCACTTGACATGAAACGAGTTAGATGGACCAAGAGGCTAGAGGAACAAATCACTAAACCAATTTTGTAATAAAGCATGCTGCCACTTGAAATCAAACCAATTTCTAACAAAACTAGATGAAAGATAAATCATAATGTTTAATAGTTAGAAACATATAAATTAATAGTCAATAAAAAATCAGAGGCTAAAAATTTGGATTCAATTAGAAAGAAATCAAATAAAAAAGGGATATATGTATGAAATAACAACTTACTTTTTATACGTTTTCTTATTATGACATTGTAATTTTATTTTTTCTTATTACAACAATGTATTTTCAAATTACTTTTTGTTAGAACATTGTGCTTCGAAAAATCTACCTATTATAACAATGAGTAACTTGTTATCTTTTAAACCAGTTAAACTCTTCTTTTTTTGCTCACTTAGCTTAAATGAGATAATGTGGATGACACACTTATCATTTTGATAATATAACTAAAATAAAGAAAAATATATTTCAAATTATTTTTAATTATTTTCACTTTTTCTTGCGACGATTAAAAAAACGTTTCCTATATTTTTTTTAACTTTTTCTTATTAAATTTCATCCAAATTAAGTACTTTAGAGTAAAGTATTTCTTAAATAAAAATATAATATATTATTTCAAGATAATTATTTTATTTGTAATAAAAAGGTAACATTTATTATTCTATTTTGTTCAAAAAAAACACATATCTATTAACGTTTTATTTTTAAATGTTAGCAAGATAAATTGTGCTTTACAAGTTTTCATAATATTTTATGTTAATGAGTAACTAAAAAAATCTAATTAATTTAATATATTTATATGTCAAATAAATTTTTTTAAACAAGTATGATTTTTTTTAAAAGATAAATATTTTTTTGGGAGAAAACGTAACAATTCTTATTTTCTTTTTTTCAAAAAGTACTTTTTTAAAATGTTTGTGTGATAAGTTATGTTTTACTAATCTATACTATATTATAAAGCATTTGGCTAAAACTCTTAAACTCTTAAAAACTCTTAAACCCGTTCATCCCTATCCGATTTCATCCCATATCTGAATTC
>NC_037538.1:11021026-11022481 GCF_001531365.2 Cynara cardunculus var. scolymus | reverse complement strand
CATCATCGCTTTCTCAAAATCACATAAAGTCATATTATAACATCGACTGAGATAAATAATAAAATGAAATATTAAAATCATGATGTATCTCGTTGCATTACTCGAATACGCTTCTAGTCTTTTTAATATTGTTATATTAATAAGTAATTTAGAAATTTTCTAATTTATTTAATATATTTATTAAATAATATGTAAAATAAAAATAATTCAAAGTATAATATTGTAATAAAAAATTTCATGTCAACAAAATTTACATGTGAACATCTCATGTGGACAATGACATGACATGATAACTTGGTACGTAACTTGTGTCATGTCATCTTAATTCAAATCAAAATGTTACTCATTACTATAATCTCAATTTTGGTAGACTAAAATTTTAATTGAAATTTAAGATTAGAAATGTATACCAATTTTAGCTAATTATATTTGATTAAATGTACAATAATACTATATTAAAACTAAAAATACAATGATGTAATAATAATTGGTGATATTATAATAAAATAATTTTAAAAGTATAATGCTATAATAAGAAATGTCACATCAGCGGTATTATACATGTGGACAACCTACATATATAATGTGGTGATATGAAAACCTGGTACAATGGTTAAATAAAAAGATTACTCAACGTTATAATAGCTTAATATGTAAATATTTCATAGTGCAATGTCTTAATAAAAAATAATTTAAAAGTACATTGCTGTAATAAGTAAAACTGAAAGTACAATTTTATAATAAGAAAATTTATAAAAGTATGTTGTTATTTCATGCTTTTTATCTGTAAAACCCCATAAATCATAAACAAAAAGACACAAATCCAAATTAAATAACAGACCCAAAAACCTTAAATCAAATAACCAGTAACAAATAAAAAACTAATAATTAACAAATAATAATACATATAAATTTATAAAATATTGAAATGAAAAAAAAGAGTTGGAGACAACAAAAAGTAGTTTTATCAACCAATAATATTGTAGCAAATAAAATAAAACAAATAAGATGACTTTAATTGAATTGGAGACTTAAGAATTGAGTACACTAGAGTTTAGTTAAGGGGGCATTTTCAACTAAAATTATTTTTTCCACCAACTCAATTATTAAATAAAAACAGAGTTTGTTGGGGGCAAAGTGCCCCTACCCCCAATATGCATCAGCCCCTGTATATACACTCCCTCTGTTAGTTGCCTAACCATGAGTTAAAATATGTACTCGTTCCATTCAGGGGCGGAGGGCCTAAGGGGCCTATAGGGGCCCTGGCCCCTGTGATTTTTTTCCCACTTAGCATACAACAGTGTAATCCATTACCTTTTAGATTCAAAAAATTTCAACCGGCCTCCCCCTTCCAAATCCAATCCCGAGAAGCGAGCGAGAGCGACTACCCATAAGGCCATAACCCACTGCCGAATGCAGCCTGTGTGTGAGGACGAGGAGGGCGACCAGCGTAGA
>NC_037538.1:11017651-11020337 GCF_001531365.2 Cynara cardunculus var. scolymus | reverse complement strand
GATTTAGGGCTAAATTTACTGAAATTGGTTATTTAGAGATGTCTTTGGTTGATATTTGCAATCATATATGTGTGGAAATTAGCTGATACAGTCATACAGAACAAGAACTAAGGTCTAAGCACTAAGCAGAACATACTGTTGTGTTGTTGATTGATGGTCAGGGGCGATAGACACTTTAGGTGAACAATTTTCAATAAGCACTAAGCAGCATCCCCTAGAAGTCTAGAACCATTTATGTGGAAATTAAGGTCTAAATTTAGGTGATTTAGGTTTAAATTTAGGTGACAAGAACATTGAATCTTAACAGCTTAACTGCTCAATTTTGTTGTATGAATTTGTGTTTGTTCTTTTGTGGGTTATCTGTTATGTGTATGTTGCTTACAAAACACATCATCATCAAGGCTTTGGCTGAACAAGACACGAATTTCTACTTTACTTCTACGTCGTCTCAAGTCTTTTGAACTAAAATCAGGAAGAGATTCTGCAAATCCCATTCTAGCAGTCTCGTTTTGGAGGGAGGAACTTGCCGAGTTTTTCTTGCGCAGTTGCTTCCTGTTTCCTACACTACTCACCATTGTAGATTCCCGGCTCCTTTTGGATAATAAATTTTTCATCTTCTCTGCACCACTTAAAGATGGTATCCAGCCCTCATCAATTAGCTTTGTAGACTGAGATGAGGCTCCAGATAGATCAAAAGCTTCTGGAATCATCTTTATGCTCATCAAATCGGGTTTGGTGTTAGTAACATCTGCTAAACTTGGTTGGCCAAATTTCTGAATTGGCATTTCTTCCAAAAGATTCTTTCTAGACGCTGACCTGTATTTGGAACTGGAACGAGCTTTCCTCTTTACACTAGACATCGAAAAAGCTTCTCTAAAGCTCCCTTCAGTCTCACTGGGACGCATATGGACAGTGTATTTTTGGTACCTTTAAAATATATAATATATTAGTCCCGGCCCCTACGGTTGGAAAGTTTGTGTTCCGCCCCTGGTTCCATTGGTTATAATCGTCATGTAATATTTTGAATACTTTAAACCCTTTTTTAATCAATATTTATAAAAATCTATTAATGTTGTTATGTAATTTATTGGTTGTTTATTAAATGTTTATTTGGTAAGTGTTTATCGTGTAGTTTTTCTTGCCGGATGAATATGAAATGACCAAAAATCTTACACGGTAAGAACGATAATAAGGATGAAGAGTCTTATCCGATAAGTGAAGATGACGACTCTTACCCGGATAAATGCTTACAGGGTCAGTTGTTACATATGATACTATTTTGATGTACTAAAATCTTACCCGGTAAATTATATTATATTATTGACTCTTACTAATAAACCCTTATGTTACGGGGTAAGCGTTTGGGCAAATGACTCCTTAGTGTTGATTTTATAGGATAAGTTTAATGATCCAATAAGTGATTACTTGACTAGCATTTGGTCTACGAAGGGGAGGATACATGTTACAGAGAGATTTCAGGAAATGACAGATTTATTCACTTTATCAATAACCGAGTCGGATCTGGTGTTATCTTTTGATGTTAATTATTCATTTTACTTCTTAAAATTTAAAATTAAAAACAATAATAAATACATGAAAATAATCTATCTTATCTTTTTTTAAGAATTGTTAGGTGTAATCAATCATAAATAGGAAGATGTATATATTTTAAATATGCAAAGCTATATAAAATGAAAATATTCTTAAATAAATCTATGAAATGAATATAAAATCAACAATAACAATCATATGAATCCATAAATCTTACTTGAATTTGTTGATTCTTCGTAAAAGTGAAATGGAACGAAGCCTGCACTACAACAGTGTCCTAAAACAAATTTTTGCCCGTTTAATTGGTGTTTGCCTAAAGGACACAACAATCAGATTCCAGTTTGTACTTGAATCTGACGAATTAAAAGATGTTTGGTGATGGATTTAAGTGCAAAAATATGAGAGAATCTAGAGAGAGTTCGTCAGTCTTTGCCCATAAATGATCCCACAATTTTATATGTATTGCCTTTTAATCGACCTAACTATCAGGAGTGAACTGACGCAAGTCTTAAGTCATGGAAAAACCTGTGTAAGTCATTGTTTCCAAACCAAATTTCTAGAAAGTTAGACGACATTACACGCGACCTTAGTCGCGCAAGATTATGTGGATGCAACATAATTTCATTTTAGATCAAGAAACCCCAAAGCCAATATTTTGACCTTGTGTGTGTGTATATATATATACTAGTTGTATACCTGCGCAATGCGACGGGGTATAAGTTTTATGTAAGTGAGAATAGCAATTGACGATTACAACAGATAAACACATGATTGTCATAGCAAGACCAAGCCAAATGGAAAACGTTTTTCCATTCAGTCTGAATATGAATATGTTATTTTGAACGAACAGACATATTTTTGGCAAAAAAACCTTTTACAACCGGCATGTTAACAAACAAAACTTGTCTCAAGTTGTACAGATGACAGTACGAGATGCTCTGAACTTTGCTCTTGATGAGTAAATGGTTGCTGATCCTAATGTCTTTGTTATGGGTGAAGAGGTAAGCGTATTTTTTCCTTTGCTTGTAATGAGCTTCTACACCTTCTAGCCTGTAATATCATGGGGATGGATCAAGCAACGAATTTGAACAATTCAAAAAAAGCTTACATTAGCAATTCCTTTGCCTCTAACTAT
>NC_037538.1:11002734-11015831 GCF_001531365.2 Cynara cardunculus var. scolymus | reverse complement strand
ATATATATAGATTTCTTTTTCTATAATTTCAAGGGCTGTTGCTTTTTTGTCGAAAATCAAGGGCAAACTCACAGGCTCAACATGATTCGATCATGTGGTGGCAGGAGAGGGGCAACCACCCTTACAGAACTTCGCGTCTCTCTCGCCGGAACCTCGTTTGTTTTACCGAGGATCTTCTTCAGATCCCCAATTTTTTCTTTTTGAACATCATAAAGAAAATCCATGGGTTCTTACCGAGCATCTTCTTCAGATCCCCAGTTTCCAAAGCTGCTCTTCACCCACAAAAATCAAAAGGAAACATACACACAAAAATCAATGAAGAAACAGATGTGTGTATATAAGATGAAATCGGAACAGAAAGAAAGCATACCTCCAAAATCTAGGGTTTTGAAGAACCTGTGAAATTAAATCAACAGGGAGGAGGGAGCTATATGTATCAATTAGGTTGTGATACATCAAATCACTTTGATACATGAAATCGGTTCTTTGATCGAGGTGATACATCCATACCACCACTGTTATGTCCTGTGAAGAAGAAAGGGCTCTGTTTTCTAACCAAAATTGTCTTTTTGTTTTGTGGTCGTAGAGAAAAGATAAGAAGAAGAGGAAAGTTGTTGGTCTTGTGGTAGAAGAGTTAGGAAACAGAAGAAGAAAAGAAAAACTGAAGAAGATACAGGCCCAAGATGGGTAATTTTTGGTGTTAGTGGAACCATTGCATATACAACTTGGATCTTATGCATAATATTTAGTAATTAAGAGTTTTTTGAATTTGTTGCATAAAATGGTTGTAACTTATGCTTAAGGACTTGTATTTAAGATAATGACCTAAATGCTTATATATGCATGTGGTATAGATATATATATATATATAGAGAGAGAAGGGGGAGGGAGGGAGGGAGGGATATAACATGCACACATACATAAAACAAAGAAACAACTTCAATTACTTATATGCACAAGTGCATACTATCCAGATGAACGGCTACCAGAGTGCTCTTCAGTTTTTCATTTTTTTTACGATTTTAATTTCCTCTGAACCTAACCCGATATGTGTATCAATCATAACCCAGCATAAACACCCAAATACCAAGGTCTAAACTTTTAAAAAATTCATTTAATATTAAAGGGTTGGTGTTATTAAGAAGGTATAATTTCCATGAGACTCTAAGAGGTTTTTTTTATATAAACCGAGTTCCAAAAAAAGGGATAAATAATGTATATAAAAAGGAATGACGTAAATCTGATTGGTGGAAAAAAAAGGTAGATTATTGGTAAATGGATGAACATTCCATGGTAGGGCCAAAGAGTCATTGTCACCTTCCACAAAACCAATACACGTGATAAGTCACGTGACAGAAGGACCGCCACAGGCAGGCTGGCCGGCCGGCCGATCATGGGTTGAGTGGGGTTAAGTTAATCACACTTCCTTTTGTCCCTGCCTTTTCTTTCCACCATCCCGTGACCTTTCTAACCCACTCCCATCTTGTCATCTTCTCTAAGTTTTTAAGCATCTCCACTTACCTTTTCTTTCCATTATCTAATCTATCTAAATAAACATGATGCTAGCAGTTTAAAACACTGTTTATTTCATTGAATTCAAAGGATTTCAAGATAATTGAAATAATCAATTCTTTTCATCAAATTTTAATTATTTTGTTTGATTTAAATATCGAAAAAACCAACACTATGTAATAGTTTCTGCATACGAGACTTGCTAAAAACCCTTAAAAGGGATAGATGGACCATTTGAAGGTCCCCATCTTGAAAACATGGAGGACGTCAACGTAACAGACTTCACATGATTTGCCAATTGTTTACATATGAAAACAAGATGTGAAAGTATGTTACCACTTGCTAACTTCTGTAAAAAATGATTGGACAAAAATACATTATTAAGATTACGGTATGAAAACTATAATTTTTAAATGTCTTTTTTAATATTTTATTTTATTTTATATTATATGGGAATCAACTTTATATCTCGTTTATCAATTGCTTGATTTTTATAATATGAAACTACATTCAATGTCCCATGATTTATGTATGGTGTGTTTCATAAATATATGAAGTATCTTTAATGTTTACAAAATAAAATGTCAATATTAACTATAAAAAATTTAAACTTGATTTATTAAATTATACTTAGATTTTATGAAGTATTATGAGTACAGAATAAATGGATGTAATAACTAAAATGTTCATCGGTTGAAATCCAATGGATTTAGATAGATTCAATGCGACCCAATCATTTGATAGATGTTGGATTTTGTCATCTCATCCAATCTAATACAATACAATCAATCTAATGGATGATTGAATCAGATCAGTTCTATCAAGTTGATATTACTATTGGTTTTCCATTAGATCTATTTAGTATTTTGATACAATTTTCAACAAATTATTTATATATTTTCTTAATTTATTTATAAATATCAATTAAAAACGATATTGTAAAATGTTTATTATATAAAATTAATAATTGGATGATAATTAAATGGTTAATTGGATGGTACTTGGATGACTAATTGAATGATCATTGGATTGGATCAGTTCGATTTTATTGGATTCTATAATGTCATTCAAGAACCGACCAATCCGATTTATATATTTCAATATTGAATCCGATTTGATCCATTTATAATTGGACATTGAATTATGATTAATCCGTCTAAATTTAATTGGATGACTATGTGGATATTCCTAATAAAAACCATAATAAAATTATTATATAAATGAAAATGAGAAATTTAAATACTTTCCCTGAAATTTGAGTCAAGATCATAGCATAGTTCCAATTGGTTGAGAAAACTTCACGGGTTGTTTTTGACTTTTGGTAATAGCCAGTTTTCGAAGACTCCAAGTTCCAAACTTTTACACTCCATCTAGGAGGATGAAAGCAACAGAAAAGCAGTTACCCTTTTTTTACGAAGAACATGGTATCTCCATCCCTATATGTACCCCATGATCCCTCCTCCCCATTTCAGAACTAGAAATCCTTTAAAGATTTCCTTCCAATGGAGTTGCTCAATAGCCCTACAAAATTACATGTATGTAGTCCATTTCTCTTTCCTATTGGAGTGCCACATTCAATTACTTCATCTCTTGTAGAAACCCCCGATCACAAAGATAGGGTTTTGAGAATCTTGCAATTTGGTTAGGATTCTAGCGCCAAGATTCTTGTTATCTATTTGGGTTTTTGCAAAATTCTTAAATTAAGCATCTTCTTCGCATGGTTTCTCAAGGTTTTTCTCAATGAATTAGAGGTGATGAAGGTGGTTTTCATTCTTGTTTTGGAAAAAAAAAAACCCCATTTTTTAATAGGGTTTTTGCAAAATTCCCAATTGGCTTCGTTTGTAAGAGTTCTTGAAGGGTTTTTCCGCCATCAATTTGTAGGTTTTAATGTCGTTTTTGAAGAACAAAAGATTCCCATTTTATAATAGGGGTTTTGCAAAATCCCACACTTTGTTTCCTTTTCAAATGGTTCTTGTCTTCATGATGTTCCTTTTCAAGAATTCATTCACACGTGACGAAGGTGGTTTTGATTCTTGTTTTTCACATGGTTCTTGATGTTGTTTTTCATGAATTCAATAAATTCTCAAATATGACTTGTGCTTTAATGGTTCTTGAAACTTTTTTTTTGATGAATCTGCAGGTAATGAAGGTAGTTTTGGTTCTTGTTTTGGCTTTCTTGAGTGCCAAAAATGTTAATGGCAGAAGAAGACATCACCACAACAATATCAAAGGCTGTTTTGAATACTCTGCCATAAGTTGCAGAGCTCATACTGCTTCATTGACTGATTTTGGAGGTGTTGGTGATGGTACAACCTCAAACACCAAAGCTTTTCAGACAGCCATTGATCATCTCAGTCAATATGGATCCAGCGGTGGTGGTTCACTGCTCTATGTTCCTCCAGGCAAATGGTTGACTGGAAGTTTCAATCTCACCAGTCATTTCACTCTCTTTCTTCATCAAGATGCTGTTCTTCTTGCTACTCAGGTTTAAGTTAATCATATTCTTCACTGTTTCACTAAATTTGATGATTACCCATTTGTCATTTCAGTTTATAAATCTTGAAATATTTGTATATTTGATCATTGTCATTGAAAAATATAGTGTCTCATAACCACTGCTACAGAACATTCAAGTGCAAACAGCCAGATTGAGCCAAAAAAAAACAGAGTACCCACACCGTAATATGCATATAATTTATATGTATATACATTACAAATGATTAAATAAGTAGGCCTTTTGGTGCTAGGTTTCATTACTATTGCATTTGGACAGATGATGACTTTTTTGATTGTTATTGTTTTTCTTCTTTTTTAGGATGAAAATGAGTGGGCAGTGATCGACCCCTTGCCGTCATATGGTCGTGGACGGGATGCTGATGGTGGAAGATACATTAGTCTCATCTTCGGGACCAATCTCACCGATGTTGTTATCACTGGTATATTGTCTTTTTAATATATAATATTTATATAGGACAAATACTCACGCAGAGTCCACACATTTGGTGAGGTTTGAGCTCTCGACCTCCTGACAGGCTAATGAATAACCTGGATACTGTTGGGCCGAGGACCCTTTGGTATCACTGCTATGTTTTTGTTGGTCGCTTTTTATCAAAAACTGTATTTTTATTTTCGTGTGGTTATCCATTGAACGATTGATGTTTGGTTTTCAAGGGAACAACGGGACGATTAATGGTCAAGGAGGCGTTTGGTGGGACAAATTTCACAAAGGCGAGTTGACATACACTCGCCCGTATCTAATTGAAATCATGTACTCTACGAACATTCAAATATCGAATCTTACTTTGATCGACTCACCCTCATGGAATGTTCACCCTATATATAGCAGGTATGGACATAATTGATGGTCCCATGTTGGTTAGCTTAATACGGTTCGCAAGAAGCTTTCAAATTACTCATGTGTTGTTCTCGGTTTTCTGTTATAAATCGTTCGTTTTTGTTGGTGCAGCAATATCATCATTCAGGGAATTACAATTCTTGCACCAGTTAGATCCCCTAATACTGATGGAATCAACCCAGGTAATGAATAATTCCATTCCAATGACTACATTGGTTGGTACTTTGACTTTTGGAATCAAAGTTATGTTCTTTCAAATGGGATGATGCCATGAATTTGGTCACTAATATCACCAGGATCTGCTGTTATAGGATTTATAACAATGTTTGAGTAGTTTTTCAACTTCTCTTGAAATTTGATGGAATTAAATTTGTTCTATTTTGGAAGTCAAACTTGATTCATTTGACTTAAATCTTGACTTGGATGTACCTTTGTTCTTTCAGATTCTTGCACAAACACACGAATCGAGGACTGCTACATTGTCTCTGGGGACGATTGCGTGGCGGTCAAGAGCGGTTGGGATGAGTACGGGATTGCGTATGGGATGCCGACCAAACAACTCGTGATCCGACGGCTGACATGCATTTCACCAACGAGCGCGGTTATTGCGTTAGGAAGCGAGATGTCAGGGGGTATTCAAGACGTGCGAGCCGAAGATATCTTGGCCATCAACTCCGAGTCCGGAGTCAGGATCAAGACGGGTATCGGAAGAGGCGGGTACGTAAAGGATATATATGTAAAAGGGTTCACCATGAAAACCATGAAGTGGGCATTCTGGATGACCGGTAACTACGGATCCCACCCTGACGACAAATGGGACCCGAATGCTATTCCCATCATCCAAAACATAAACTACAGAGACATGGTGGCTGAAAATGTCACCATGGCCGCTAGGTTAGAGGGGATTTCCGGAGATCCTTTCACTGGGATTTGCATATCAAATGTGACGATTGAAATGTCGAAGTTTGCCAAGAAATTGAGTTGGAATTGCACTGATATTGAAGGGATATCGAGCGATGTGACCCCTCAGCCGTGTGATGCATTGGCGGTTCAAGGTGGAAAAACATGTGATTTCCCCGAAGAGAACTTGCCAATTGAGGATGTTAAAGTTCAATTGTGTTCTTATAGAGCAAATTATATGTGAAATTGTGATGAAGTTCAATCTCTTGGAAAATAGGTGTTGTACTTTGTGCATCAAAAGTTATACGTTAGAAGAGTCATGCTTTAAGAAATCGTTTCATTTTTACCATCGTTTCATTTTTACCATGGTTTTACCGGGCTAGGGACCGATTGGGGTATGATGGTTCGAGAATGATTACAAGTTTTATGGAATTTCAAGCTTCAGTCTGGCTCAAGTAATGGATCGGTTATGTAAATGACTTATTTTTCAAAATAAATAAATTTTGAATTAATTATAATACAATTTTTTTAAAAGATTACAAGATTTTCAAGTTTCTTGGCAAAAATTTTGAGAATTTTCTAGGTAATGTATTATTTAAATTTACTTAAATGCTAAAATTCAAAAATCGTGATTAAAAAACATTAATAACATGTGTGGGTAGGAAGATTTGAAAGAAATATTTTTTTAAACTGGGCTAGGCCCAGGTTGAATCTAGGACCCAACTGAATAGGATAGGG
This sequence comes from Cynara cardunculus var. scolymus, assembly GCF_001531365.2. Taxonomy (NCBI): domain Eukaryota; kingdom Viridiplantae; phylum Streptophyta; class Magnoliopsida; order Asterales; family Asteraceae; genus Cynara; species Cynara cardunculus. The sequence goes on along the minus strand of NC_037538.1, from coordinate 11,009,326 downwards.
ATTGGTCAATGGTCTAGAATCAATCCTAAGTTTTTTGAGGTAGAGATGATCAAATGGGCCCGGCCTGACCCGTAACCGATGGAGGCCTGTAATCGGAACCGGCGAGGGACCGGTAGTAACCGATTGTGGACCGGCAGCAATGAACCGGTTGGTGATTTTGGCATTTTCTCGGACCGAAACCAGTTAAGATCGTAACCGGTTATGGGCCTGGCCCGGCCCGATCAACGAAAGTCAAACGTATATAACAAAACGTATTTATAAAATTAAACGTATATATATATATATAACAAAACGTATTTTAAAACATATTTATAATAAAACATATTAAAAATAACATATTTCAAAGATATTAATAACATATTATAAATTTATTAATTACCAAAAAATTGAAAAAAATAATTTTTTTTTTTTTTTTTTGCAAAGGACCGGCCGTAACCGGTTATGGGACCGGAACCGGGACCGGACGGTTTAACCAGTTACCGGTAAGCTTGACCGGTTATGAGGGATTTCACCAGAACCGGGACCGGTTATGATGGGAACGGTTATGAATGGTTTTTGTCTTGATCGGGACCGGCCGTAACCGGTTAAGGCCCGGCCCGGGACCGGTTTTTGGCCACCTCTAGTCAGGGGTAGTGATGGACAAGCCGGGACCGTCGGAGGATTGGAATCGGGATCGGCAAAGGGCAAGCCCGGTCCAGGACCGATTATGGGAACGAAATCTGGGATCAATTAGAGTTTTTGGTAGATTCGTAAGATCAGGACCGACTGGGTCCGGTTTATGGACCGGCCCAGCCCGAAAATTCAAAAAACTAGTCGTTATTTGACCCTTTTTTTGTTGTTGTTGCTTTTTACCTTCTAAACACTATAAATATGTGTCTTAGTTGAGAGATTTACATATCAAGTTTTCAATTCGCAAAAAACGCAAAAAACGTTCACAATTCTTGGTTTCTCGCTATATTTTGTGAATTTGACTCGTATTCATTTCTCGAATTCACTTCACAATTCGCATTTCTTTCTCTCTTTGTCTTACAAAATGGCCGGTGAACAACATGATGCATCAAACGAACAAGTTGCCCAAGTTCTCGCCGAACACGGATGAAAGTCCGAGATTTGGAATCACTACAACTTGGTGGTTCTCACGATCGAGAAAAGAAAGACACAATGCAAAATGTGTCAAGCTCTTCTTACGGCGGAAGAAAATTCTACCTTAAGAAGGCACACCAAAAAATGTGTCCGGGGTTGAGGTCCCGGGGGGGGGGATTCAAACGAACCGATACTTGACACTAAAGGTCAAATATAGTCGTATAATGCCGAGTTGAACCACAAATGACAACACAATATGTCATTCAAGTCGGGTTGCCTTTCAGACATTTTGACAACCCTCACGTTACAAAGTTGATCCAAAAAACACTACAATCACGATACAAGCCGGTAAGTCTTCAAACCCTTAGACGTGATGCAATTAAAATGTAGAAAATGTGTCGAGCTGAAATGCAACAAATGTTTTCTCTTTTGCCTAACAATATATCTTTAACGAGTGATGTATGGAGCACACCATACAGATTGCCAGTTTCTTATATATGCATAACGACACATTGGATTGAGCCTTCATCGTGACATTTATTCAAACGTGTAATCGCATTTGAAGCGTTTGGTGTGCCACATTTGGGTACACGTTAATTTTCATTTATTAAAAAATGTCTTGCATTTTATAATTTAACTACTAAAATAATTAACATTTTATTTGATAACGCTAGTAATAACAATCCATGTGTGGAAAAAATAAAGTGTCATTTGACACTTATCTTAAACGGTAAATTATTTCATACACGTTGTTGTGCACACATAATAAATTAGTCGTTCAAGACGGTTTAAATACTTGTAAACTCGTAATAGATAAATTTAGACTTATGTTAAATCGAATTTTCATTAAGGGTAAGAAAATGAATGCGTTTATATATTCAATAAAAAAGCCAAATGCCAACTATTAATAGTCAATAAACTAGCTACTTTATATTCAATAAAAATTGACTGATAAGTTATATGACAATGTTATTTGATATAAATAAAAGAATAAACTCGAATGAAAATTAATGCTTATAAATACATTAAGATCCATCGAAGCTACAAACTTAATGTTAATTATAATTTGGTATTTAATTATATTTTCTAAGGATTTAGATATACAAACAATTACTTATTTAAGAACTTTATATATTATGATAATGACGAGAACTTTTATTTTAAAATATTTCTTCACGTGATACTTTTTTCTCATTTAAAACTAAAATTTAATATATTAATGAACATATATTTATTTGACAATATGTTTGTTTAATATGTATACGATTCACAATATGAAAATTTTTACGTGTAAATTTTGATTTACAAACGAGCTAAAACATTCATATTATAAAACAAATACGTATGAAACAAAAACATTGTGAAACAAATATATGTTAACTGATATTCTGAATCTTATTTTAGGATTAAAAAGTCATATGAAATAACACAGGATCATAGGCGGACCTAGTTAAGTGCCATGAGTGGCACGTGCCACCGTATCGTTTCTCCGCCGAAGGGTAAAAAATTTAGGTTTCATGAACGGTGCAACCATATTAATTTGTTGTGTGCCACTGTATGTATTTTGAAACTACAATGAGAACAAGTTTTATTTGGTAGAGTTGGTTTGCAAAGCTTTTATTCCACCGCACACCCAAGTTCGAATCATGTTAGTGTCATTTTCTTAGTCAAACGGTGCCACCGTTTGAAAAAAAATCCTTATATTTTTTTTTCTTATGCTCAAATGGCACCATCGTTTAAAAAAAATTATGGGTCCGTCCCTGCACATGATGCACTAATTTTCAAAATTATCTCAATTTCATGAGTTTTAAAGAAAGTCCCTTTAATCATATAATATAATTATTTAAATCAACTCACGTACTAACGGAAAAAACTGTTTCATTTATTTGATTTTTAAAATACCAAAAGTCAAAGATTTAACATAATTATTTTAAATCATAAATTTTATTTTAGATAGTCATAATCAAATACATAATGAATTTAATTAAGCTTTTATATTTAGTTGGAATATATTTCTTGGACATTAATGCATGTAGATAAAAGGTCGGCATGAATCTAAAGGGTGCAATTATTCTTTGTTACGGAGGCAATTAAAGTTAGAAGACAAAAAAAATCAATAGTTTATAGTTAAAACCTTAAATTATCGATACTATATTATAAAATATTTGATAAAAATTCTTAGAAAACTATTTTTTTTCATGAAATATTGTTTGTTGATACATATTACTTAGAATTCAAGATTACACGTAATTGTGTGTACTAACAACTTATTATGTCTAAGTGCAGATAGACATAATTAAATATCTTATTTTAAAGATAAAAAATTTAAAATATAATTATTGAGTTCTAATATAATACTTAGGCCCTGTTTGTTTTAAAAAAAAAAGCACTTAATTACCTCTTATGTCTGAATCGGTCAGACATTGAGGAATTAAGTGTGTTTTTTTTTTTTTTTTAATTAAGAGCTGAATTTATCTGAATTATTCAGATGTAAATTAAAGTCTGAAAACCACTTATTTTGGACTTTCATCTCCTTCCCCCAATATCCAATGAACAACACCACTACCAGCACTCACTACCATCGTCTCCTTTCCTTCTTTCAACCACCACCACCACCACCGCCACCGCCGCCGCCGTCCTCAGCCCATCAACACCGTCGTATACCYGACTCCCAATTKYAGCACCCATCCTTTCATGGCTGAACCAACACCGCCACCGCCCCCTCTTTCTCAACCATCACCATCGCCACCGCCGCCGTCTCCACTTCCATCAACCGACGACCCATCTTCTAATTCCGATCGCTCCCGAATTCCCCAAACAAACCCTTCCAAAATCCCTATTCGTCCTCAGAAAATCCGAAAACTTTCCTYATTYRCATCTGTTGATTBTGCAACAACCCTCCCAGAAGAAATTAAACGTCAATCAACAATCGCTGAAGCCGACGCATCCAAAGCCATCATCCTTTCAACCACCACAACCACCGTCGTAACAAAAAACCGTCATCTCAGCTCTCGATTTCAATCTCGATCTAAAACACCTCAAGCTTCGGATCTCGATCTCTTCTTCTTCCTCTCGATATCTCAAGAAAGGCATCTCGATTTCACTCTCGGTCTTCTACCTCTCGATCTCTCTGAGAACCCACGACAGGAAGCATGAGTCTGTGTTCAAAACATATAAGAATTGTTCTTGGATTTGGGTTTTTTAAGTAGTTGATTGTTTATATGTTTTCTTTTTGTTTGGGTTTTTTAAGAATCATCGTAGAATGACGCATAATTAATGGAACCAGACTTCAGACGTAAAAACAAACAGTCTGATTAATTCAGATTTCAGACTTCAGCACCACCTCTTAAAAATCAGAAGTGAAATCAGAMTTCAGACTTCAGCACCTCTTAAAAAACAAACGCCACCTTAATTATTATCTTTATAAAAAATTGTATTATTAAATCAAAAGTAAATTATTTCATAATTAAATTTAAATTAAATTTAAATTAAATTAAAATAAAAAATTGAATTAAAGAAATAACAGAAAACAACGAGAACTTTTAAGTAGTTACTTTAATACTAATTAATATCGATATAGTTTTTTCAAATTTTTTATCTTCAAATTTATATTTATTCAAAAATAAAAATATTATTGTTTTCTCAAAATCACATAAAATCATTTTATAACAACAAAGATAAAGAATAAACGAAGCATTAAATTCGAAATCTATCTCGATGCATTACGCAAATACTCTTCTTGTTATGTTGATAAAACTTTTGGATAAAACTCTTAAAAAATATTTTTAATGTTTCAGGTACTATTTAATGATGGATATTACTTAAAATTCAAGATTATAAGTATGGTGCATAAATACAACCTTTTAAAATTATATACAGAATAAACATCTTATTTTAAACATAAAGAATTTAAAATATAATTAAAGTAATCATTAACTTCTAATGTAATACTTAATTATTATCTTTATAATAAAAATTATAATATTAAACCTAAAATAAATTAATTCATTATTACTCAATTTAAATTATTATAAAAGATTGAACTATAACATTATATTTATAAAAAGCATTATATTATTAGATCTAAACTAATTTACACTGCTATTAAACCTAAATTAAATTATACAAAAAACGAGAATTTTTAAATTGTTAATTTGATACCGATAGAAATTTTATGGCTTTTCAAATTTATATTTTATTCAAATATAAAAATATTATCATTATCTGTCAAAATCATACAAAACTATATTATAAAACCAAATATTAAAATCGAGATATATTCTTTGTATTACGCGAGTATGCTTCTAATCTCTCTCTCTCTCTCTCTCTCTCTCTATATATATATATATATATATATATATATATATATATATATAGTTGGGTTCATGTGAGACCAGTCTGTTTTCATGAGACCCGTGAGACCATTTTTCTACACTTGAAACTTCATAGCAAAACATTGTGAATGTCAAAAAAAAAAAAAGTTGAACCTTTACAATGTTCTGATGTGAGGTTTTAAATGTAAAAAAGTGGTCTCACGAAAACAAGTTGATCTCACGTGAATCCAACCCATCGCATTTGTACAATCAATGCAACCCATTCAAATGAGATATTTATGGTAATATGGAAGATTGATATGTTTCATTAATTATGATCAATACTTTATATTAGGAAACAATCAAAACTTTTATGAAATCACATATCAAATCAAATGGGCTTTAGAAGGGGATGAAAATTCCAAATTTTTTCACAATTTAATTAACTTTCGTCGGAGAAGGAACAACATTAAAGGAATTATTTGCGAAGGTGTTTGGACTTCTGATCCTTTGGTTGTCAAAAGTGTTTTCTTACAGCACTTTGCTGACAGATTCAAAGAGCCTTGCTCCTCTAGACCAAAGTTCATCTGTCCTTTTTTTGCTAAACTTTCGGCTTCTGAAGCCGATCTCTTGGAATCGTCTTTTTCCGCTATGGAAATAAAAGAGGCTGTTTGGTCTTGTGATGGGTCGAAAGCTCCAGGGCCTGATGGCCTTAATTTTAATTTCATTAAGAAATTTTGGCCAGTGGTTGGCAGGTCTATTATTGAGGCGGTTAAATTTTTTGAATTTTCGGGCAGGATAACCAAGGGATGCAATGCTTCTTTTATCGCCTTAATTCCCAAAAAAATTGATCCCTTGGACGTCTCGGACTATAGGCCCATATGTTTATTTGGTTGTATGTACAAAATAATTGCTAAGCTTCTAACCAGCAGATTGGTAAAGGTTATGAGCAAGCTAGTCAGTGGCAATCAATCTGCCTACATCCCGGGTAGACAAATGTTGGATGGCTGCTTGATAGCAAATGAGATCGTGAATCATGCCAAAAAGAAGAAAATGCAAATTTTTCTCTTCAAAGTGGATTTTGAAAAGGCTTATGACTCGGTCAACTGGAAGTGTCTCTTTCACACTATGAAGCAAATGGGATTCGGAAATAAATGGATCAACTGGATTAAAGCTTGCTTGAAATCTGCTTCTAC
>NC_037538.1:10973543-11000759 GCF_001531365.2 Cynara cardunculus var. scolymus | reverse complement strand
TGTTTTCGTCTTTTTGCCCCTCGTCTTGTATTTGGTATTCTGTACTTTTTTGTTTCTAGCTTCTTGCTGGATTCGCTTATGTTTTGTTTAATATTAGTGGTTGGCTTGGTTGTGGGTGATGGCCTTGCCGAAGCTCTCTTCCTTGCCCTTCCTTTTGCCTTTCAAAAAAAAAAAAAACATATTAATCAAATGAAATGGATGGTTAAGAATGAGTTGTATTGGTTGTACAAATATCAAAGGTTGTATAATAACCGATATATATATATATATATATATATATATATATATATATATATGTATGTATATTGGAAAGGTCAAACTTGTATTCATGGGATCTAAATCCAAGGGACAAACCAAATCATAAATATGCTTAATAAATTTGGTCATGCATTTCTTTTGAAATTATGAAGGTTTTTAATTTCATTGTTTTATTGATAAAAGGTTTACTTAATTAGAAAGTAACACAAAATTATTGTATACCGGGTTGACAAGAAAGATTAGTTATGAAAATGTTGCTTAGATTTTTGTTAAACTTAATTCGACAATGAATTGATATAGGAAGCAACACTTAATGTTAGGCATGACACATGCTCATAAGCGATGTTGAATACTAATTTTTTGTTAAAACTATAGCTTATATATATGTATATGTATATGTGTATGTATATATATGTTATGTATATATGTTACAATTACTATAAAAGTGATTCATGTACCAACCCAAAAATGTTCGAACATATACTCATGGTCAACAAGAGGCACATCCTTCCAGCAAGCCCACAGACCATGAAACGATGACTTGAATATGGAAGTGACCTCCTAAACAACATGAGGATCTAAAAACCTGCACAATTGAACAATATATACAAGACAAAAGGCATTCATATCATTTTATTATGTAATATAAAGCCTTATACCATATCTACTTGCATGTCGCCTCCCAGATCCAGCTGCTTCGCTAACTCAAATGACATGGCGTCGACATCGAACGGTTGGGGACTCTCCTTGACCCCGAACTACTTGAACGTGGAACCTTAATTTGATGCTCTTCATCCTCTGATAACGCCATTTTTGGTTTTATTTTGATACTATTTCCTGTGTAGTTTCTCTCAGTTTCCAAGCAAACAAAACATTTCTCTAAGATTTTGATGCAAGATTGTACAAGAAAAGTTTTCAAGGAGATCTGTAAGAACCAAGAGATTTTGAACTTCATTTCAAGAATTTACAATCCTTTTATTAGAGGATTAAACGAGGAACCCAACACTATGCTTTGGAGAAGAATTGGAGCTAAGGTAAAGATCTGTTGCCTAAACAGTGTCCACCATGGGTTTCCTCATGAGTTTGAAGCATGCCATGCGAGTTTAATTCCTCGAGCAAGTTTCCACACGAGTTAAGTCACGTGGAAAATCACGGTTGTATCCCTTTTTAGTTTATATTCATTTGAAATAACTCTTTTTTAACTTATATATATCGAAACACTGAAAAAATTAAAAATATAATGTCAAGAAAAAACTAAATTAACCTTTGGAGACGAAAAAAGAGTAAAGGAGGGGAGGTGAATTGTTGTATAGTACAAGTCGTCAATGCATGTATTTGTACATTATAAATAGAAAATGAATATCTTCAAACTAAAACTAAAAAACCAAACTTTAGTTAAGTTTTTTAGTTCGATGGAACAATATCTCTACATTTTTTACTAGTGATTAACAATTTTTATATTTAATAATAAATATAGGTCATTTTTAATTTTTTATAAATTTAATGTAATTTATTACGATTAAATCGTGAAATGATTTTTTGTACACACTGAATTAAATGACACTCATAATAGTTTGTTGGCCATTATCTCCATTTTGTTTTTAACCAAACCAATACTAATTTAGCTTATCATCGATGTCAGATTGAAATAAGTCAAAAAACACCTAAAATAAGTAATCCCAAACACCCTCTAATTTATAATGGAACTACAAAAATATCAAACAATTATTAATTGAAATCATGCATTACATAATTTTAATTAATTACCACCATTAAAAGAAACAAAACACGTCATACGATCGACTCTCATTTACATCAAACCCTCCTAATTTGGTTGTAATCTTTTCCTTTTTTGTTATGTCATTTCTTAAGCATACAAAAGTATAAAAAAAAGAAAAAAGAAAAAAAAGAGAGTAATTTCTCTCGTTTCATAATCTCACCAAGCCCAAGAAAACCAGAAAAAGAAAGGGAAAAAAGAAGAAGAGTCAAACTCTTTCCATGGCAATCTCTATAATGATGTAGGGTAAGAAGATAAGATGGGTCCCATGTTCGATGCAGAAGGTACACCGATTTCTTCACCACCAAGTTGTACTTCTTGATGTTCATCATCCCAAAATAAATAGCTTGGACATTGTTGGCTTGTTTGATCCACAACCCATCCATTAAACTCATGTTGCTTCTGAATTAAGCACTCTCTTCCTTCCCCATTCGTCAAATGACAATTTTGCCCCTCTACCATGCTCTCCAAATTCTCCATTAATGGTGGCAAATAACTTGAATACATGCCATTGTTATTCGTTGTGAAGTTCAGGACTTGTGAGGACAATTCCGGGATTTGGTTCTTGTGTATTTGCCACATGGAATCGTTGAAAAACTCTGTTTGTGTAATGCAATCCCCATTTTGCCCTTCGAGTACCGAACCACTTGTGTCGAGCATGAATAATGAGCTTGAAGATGAAGAGATCACGGGTTGTTCTTGAATTGGTTGCTTGATGTTGTTTATGCCCAAGTCCTGATTCAGGAAACTCAAATGGGTCGGGTTGTACCCATAATCGGAATGTGGTTGATCCATGCTTGTAGAACTTGTACTCAAACGCCTTGTCGTCATGCTTGTTGAAGACGGTTTTCGGTTGATCTTTTTCTTAATCCATGAATTCCAATAGTTTTTGATCTCGTTATCCGTTCGTCCAGGCAAATGGCTTGCTATGTGGGCCCATCTATGTACAAGTCCATTATGCATTATCAATTTTTTGTATGGTTGTAATTAAGTATGATATATATGATATAATAAATTGACACATAAAGTAAGCATGACGAATGCGTATGATCATCTAAAAAACATGCAAAATATAGTGAAATATAATAAGCTTAAATATAATAAATTGACACATAAAGTAAGCATGACGATTGCGTATGATCATCTAAAAAAACATGCAAAATATAGTGAAATATAATAAGCTTAATTAAGTTGTGACATTGTTTTCAACATTTAAATGCATCATAAACAACTTTGAAAGCGATAATTAAGTGCTTTCTAGCAACCATGCTGTAGTTTTACTCGAGTAGTCTTATTCCTAAGATCCTAGACGGAAGGATAGATATATAATTAGAGTAAGCTTCAAGTGCAATCTATTATATTTGTACAATCAATGCAAACCAATAATTGAGATATTTATGGAAATGATGAGAGTTCATTTATTAATTATAATTTGAATATTTATGGAAGATGACTATAACTTATTAATTATGATCAATACTTTATATTAGAAAACAATCAAAACCTTTATTAAATCAAATTTTCATTAAATTAAACGGATGGTTAAGATTGAGCTGTATTGGTTGTATAAATGTAAAGGGTTGCATAATAACTCACCTCTATATGATTAATATAGAGAGAGATATGATCATACGGAAAAAATCGATCAACTTATGAACAATTATAAGAATGGTCAAATTACATATGATTACAAAGATACATATAATACAACACGTCTAGAAAGACGTGTTGAACTGGTCACTGCGGCCACGGTTGAGTGTAAAGTCATGTGTCCAATGGCTGGTTAACATGGCGTGTGTGTATCAGATACGATTTTACTCTAAAATCACATATGATTTTTATGATTCTTGTATTTTCTGTAAGTTGATCGTCTTCTCTTTTGATCCCGTCTATATATGTGTGTGTATATATATATATATGACGTCGATAGCACACTCAGTATTTTGTTTTATAATGGCTACGTTTTCAATATCCTGTCTTCTAGTTCACTTTTAGTCATATAGACAAGATTTTCATCTTATTCAATACTGAACATTCCATGTAAAACTACTTTGTTTGGATCATTCTCTTCTATAAATGTTGAAAAACTTCTTTCTTTTCTTAAGAGCTTTAAAAAAAAACTAATGAGGTTATACATATTCTTATTGTAGCATATGTCATTTAGTTGTATACAAGTTATAAAAACAACTGTCATTGAAAACTTATGCTAATGTATAAATATAAAAAATTCTTGAAAGCAATTTGATTAACACCTCATAACATGGTCTAGATTAATAATTAAAGTATATTAGTTGTTTAATTTTACATTTTGTAACTGTCGTTATATTATGCGAAATGAATAAAATATGAATGAGTGATCATGTATTTGATGTGTAATAAATTAAAATAACGACTGAACTTGCAAAAACAAGAATGAAAATGATATATCATATGTAATCTAAAAACTATAAGAATCATTGGAATATTGTTACTTGTAATATATATATATATATATATATATATATATATATATATATANTATATATATAACGAATTCTACGTGTACTTCCCATATAATTAATCATGACTAGAATATATATTTCTTTTCATGAATTACTGTATTATTTTTTAGTTGCAAATAATTGTATGTCATAAAATATTTTTTTCTCAAATCATAAAACTGTTTTGATTTAATGTTTGATGACTGCTGCATAAAACTTATGTAGTAACTATTGTGAAGGTTGATTTTTAGAGAACTGACTTGTTTCCTACAACGCTGTGAAGGTTGATGATCAATTTTTCTTCGTCTGGTGTGAACTTTCCTCTTCGAATATCGGGTCTTAAATAGTTTATCCATCTCAATCGACAACTTTTTCCGCACCTTTGAAGCCCTGAAACTAAAACAACGTTCTTTGAGACATGCATATTCACACAAATACTTAAAATGTGATTCTTAATCGTGCATTGCCACCCCAAAATAGCAATGCAGGTAACAGTGCTATCTCACATCACAAGGTGATTAAAGGGTATTTGAAGGATGCTTGTTGGGTTGTAGTGTACAAATTGTTAATGCAACTCACAAAGAAAATTAAGTCATCATCTCTCTTTCCCATGGATTATACGTGTGTATATATATATATATATATATATATATATATATATATATATATTATTTGAGAATTCAAAAAATTGTGAGATCTATGAAAATATCTACCTTAAGGTTATGTTTAACATGATCTTTTTCCACGTAAATTCATTATTTAATATATTAATTAATATATATTTGTTTCACAATATATGTATTTTGTATGTATGCGGTTCACAATACATACTTATATTTTTTGTTTCACAAACACACAAAAAAAGTTTACATTATGAAACGAATATATGTTGTTCACTACATTAAATTCTAGTTATAAAAAAAAAAAAAAAAAGCATATGAAATAGTATATAATGTACTTGTTTTTAAGATTATCACAACTTAACGAGTTTTCAAAAAGAAGTTAACCTGTATATCTAATGATGTGGACCAAGAATTGACAAAGAAACATATGTCTGCATTGTCCAATTCAAGTCATGATATCTATCAAACCCTAATTAAGGTATATATTAAGCATGTTTTATCTAGTTGTACAATACAGCATATCAATGCGTTTGTACAAGTTACGTCACCATCTCTTCACCACCAATGTATAATGAGATATGATATGTACCAAGATAGGATCAAAAACATGAACTGTTCAAATGTCTCATTAAAACATGGGTGTTTTTCTGTCAATAGAACGAAAAATAGAGGAATAATATATAATATCTATATATATATATACACACACAAAATTATGGAGAGAGAGAGATGAAAAAGAAGAAGAAGAAGAAGAAGAAGAGAGGGAGAAAGAGACCAGCTTTCTCAGGAACTTCACTCCAGCAGCCATAGCCATGAGTTGTGATGAACCGAATGAGCTTTTCGTCTTCCTCAGGTGACCAAAGTCCTCTTTTAACCTTCTGTTGGTTACAACATGAATGCTGCCCCATTCTGATCTCTCTCTTTCTCTCTCTCTCTCTCTCTCTCTATATATATATATATATATTATATATATATATCTTCAAGTAGTGTGTGTTCTTGTGGTTCAGCCAAGTAAAACAAGAACAAGAAACATGGCCACCATATATGAAGATTGAAGGAAAAGGGTGTCTAGATATATGTGATTCTTGCCTTTTAAATGTGTTGGAAATACAAAAGCGGAATGGTGTTGGGACCCACTGCTCTGTGGGGTCAAGCTTTCATCTAACCCTAAAAGGACACTTCATCCAATTCATGTTGCATTTTTCTACGTAGATTTGTAGTATTACGTAACCAACGTCACGTACTTGCCTCTCTATATCAAACACACACACTCACTCACGATACACAAATATACAACCCCTTACGCGCATATTGGTCTTTTTCTTCAAGGATGTTGATTAGACCATTGTTGAATCGTTTAGCCATAAAATCATCTCATCACTAGAATAGCTAATTTATTTTATGGTTTCTATATGATGTAAAAAGATTTTATATATATAGAGGTTGGATTCCGGTGAAACAGTGGATTCCAGTGAAACAGGGAAGAAGAAATCTCCATCTTTACATCAATTATAATTGGAGGTCAACATTAATGAGATACATCGAATCAATTTATGTGAGAAACACAATCTATGGGGTGGGGTGAGATTAAGACTGATTATGGATCTAGATCCTTTTTCAGGTTTCTTTTCTTAACTTTTATTCTTACACGGTTCATCGTATGGGTTATTTAAAAGAGAAATGGTTTGTTTGTGATAATCATGAGATTCAATTTCAACCACAAATCAATAAATAAAATAGAAAATTAATAATTATAGTAATTTTGAATTAAAATTTAATTAAAATGCATCTTGGTTATTTTAAAACTCTCCTATCCCCTCTCCCCTCTTCCGACCTCCAACCTCCGGTGAACTTATTCCGATGAACACTAAGATACACAATGTGATATCTAAAAATATCGACATTGTTAAAGAAAAGATACATAAAAACGACCTTTAGTGTGATACATATTTTGATACTTAAGAACTTCTAATAGTAAGACACAAACACAATGTGATACCCACTATGATATCACCAAACCCGCTGTGTTACACATTGTGATACCCAAGAACTTTAATACACAAATTCATTGTGATACTACTGTGATACCCAATTGTGATAACACTGTGTTACCGTCTTGAATATGGATTGAGATGAAATCTTATATGGGTTTTATATCAAACATAACCACTATGATACCCACATCAAAACTTGAAGAAAATAAAGAAAGAATAACAACAACATCAAACATAGGGTCAAACCAGAAAATGTCCTTAAAACCATGGATATGGAAACCAAGAAAAACTCATATTTGAAACCAGAGAGGGGGGGGTTTAGAAACCAGATCTATCTTTATCGTCCTCATCAGCTGCTCTGATAATGTAGTTCACGTTGGTGTTTGATTTCAATACGTTTATGAATTATTGGGTCCTTGGTCTTTGATTTTCAAACGCGAATCCTCCAGTCCTGATGGTCGGTTACCGATCAACCATTCACGTCTCCATCACCTCATCTCCTCCTTCCCCGCCGGTTACCGATCTTTTTCTGATTACTTCTTTCCATGGCTGCCGGTAGAAATTAAGGGAGATTGAAAGAGAATCTTTTTTTTTTTTTTTTTGATTAGTAGTGAGATATATGAAAAGATTTGATAAGCCTGATATATGGAAATATATAAACATGAGTTGTAATATTTTTTTACAAAATTACCTTTTATGATTATTTAAACTATAATAATAATAATTATCTTAAATGATTGGTTAATATTAAATCTCATTATTACTCATATCTAAAAGTGTTACAATAAGTTTATAAGACGCTTTTAGACGTTTTAACAGATTTATGAAGAAGCTTTTAGAAGCATCGAAAAGAACTTGTTAAAACACATAAAAACATCCTATGAACTTATTGTAACGTTTTTAAATATGACTTTTTTTATATGGTCCTATAAACTTGTGTTCTATAAAGTATTCTTTTAGAACACCTTTTTATTTTAAGTGTCCTATAAAATCAGTTTTGTTGTAGTAAATCATTTAATTCAGGAGATTTGAACCAGTAGGCTATGTAACACTATTTCTTATCAATAAAGAAACTATATGTTATTTTTGCTGATAAATCTACCAAGTGAACCACATTTATGTTGAAATAAAATGCAAACTGCAACACCACGCACCAAGAGATGGGGTGTGATTTAGATTTGGTGTGGGGTTGTGGGAAGGCTCTGTTTGGGTTTAACCTCATTTTGGCTAGGGTTTAAGTGTTCTTGTAATAGCTTATTCCGTAAGCGCCTTTGGTAGACTTTGAGGTGAATTTTGGAGGGTCTGGTTTTGAGGATTGTAGGATCTTTGTAAAGGTAAATCTTATTATAAATTTTCCATCCGTTTGATCGTCAATATATAAACTTTGTCTCTACATTGTGAATGTACACTATCTCATAACATTGGAAGTACGTTAAATGTTTGTTGTATTTTTTTTTATTTCCTTGCATTTATTTGTTGAATATCGATGTTGTTGGTTTGCATTTATATATATTTTGTTGGTACATTTGAACACATTTGAAATCCGTGTTTTCTTTATTAGTTGTTAGGTTGTAACGTTTCTCATGTGGAAACTATCCCCCGAAAGTAAAACCATAAACTAACACATGGTCGTAAAAGGGCGTTTGCATCAAGACATCTCAATTTCACAATGGTTGGGAACAAGTGATTATTTGTGGATTTTTCTAAATAGCCTTTTAATCGCAAAAAGTTAATTTTACTTGTTGCAATGAAACTCAAGGCAACGTGTGCTTTAAGCGTTAGCGTTAGCAATTCTTTCCCCTTTTTGCAATCATTGAAGTATCTTCTTTAAATGAACAAAAGACAAAATGAAATCAAAGTCCCACCCTTACAAAACCAGAAACGCTTGATGAACTCACACCTTTCTTCTTCAATAATCATCTTTCTTTAACTATGAATGCTAATAATTACCCATAATTTCAAAAAGAATATGAAAATATTTGATATTCAGGGGAAAATCAATAGTTTCATGTAAATACATACATCAATATGTGTTATGAACACAAAAAAAATGGCGTTAAAAATAAAAATGAACAAAAAATGGATATAATTGTATTACACATGTGTGATATGAAAAGTGAAAGTAAGATAATTATCGAGTAGCTAAAACAAAGTAAGAGCAAGATCTTGATAAAACAATATATGCTCGTGTTTAAATAAGACAAATACGTTACGTATAAATATATATATATATAATTGTGAAATAGACATCTTACTAACCAAAATTATAGCCCTCTACAGAATATATTCTTCATCAATGGAACCTATCAAACAATAAGTAATTGTAATTCACAAATTAATTGTGAATTTAAAAAAGAAAGAAACCAAAATAATGTCTACTTTAGTTTTAAAATATTGTTGTTTATTAGCTATTATTTATTTTGATTTTAAATGTTAAATTTGAATTATTATGTTTATTATTTATTTTTTCTACAATATTAATACATTTGTTTAAATTTATAAAGTTCATTGATATAGTTGTTTAAAAACAAATAATATGTCTATTTTTTTTTAATATAGGCTATTTTATAGCACCTAAGTTTACAAAATTAAGCATTTTTAAAGTATTGAAATAAGTTTATAGGATGTTTTTAGACATCTTAACAAGAGAAAAGTTATGACACATTGAGTTTGGCTCCAAAGGTCAAAAGTATCAGAAGGTCACAGGTTCAAATCCAAATAGAAATAAATATCTTTTTGTGGCCACAGAGGTTCAAATGCGGTGACTCACTACTAAAAAATCGGGTTTTTCCGACGGCAAAATCCGTCGGAAATCCGTCGGAAAAACAACTTTCCGACGGATTTTGCCGTCGGAAAAACCCACGCCGCTAAATGCCTTTTCCAACGGAATTTCCGACGGATTAAATTCCGTCGGAAATTTTAAAAAATGTTTTTTTTTTATTTTTTTTTTCTCAACTTTAATTTAAAAAGAAATATAAAAAAAACATTTTTTATAATTTCCGTCGGAAATCCGTCGGAAATTTAAAAAAAAATGTTTTTTTTATTGTTTTTCCTCAACTTTAATTTAAAAAGAAATATAAAAAAAAAATTAAATTCCGTCGGAAATTGTTTTTAATTAACACTAATTAATTGATTTAAATAAATTAGACAAATTTTGCGACGGATTTCCGACGGATCTGTGACGGTTTAGAATAAGTAAAAAAATCCGTCAGAAATCCGTTACAAATCCGTTTTAAATAATTTTAATTTTTTTTCCGAAAAATTCAGTGGAGGATTTGTGGGGGATCTGTGGCAGATGTGACTCCGGACTATCTGCAAAGCAGGTGGTCGCCCTGGGATTAGTCGGCTTGCATAGCGGGTTGGATATTCAGGTTACTAAAAAAAAAACTAAGTGTTTTATTAGTCTTTTTATATGACAGTATTTGAAAAAAATGTCATTATAAATCAAGCATCCTATAAAAAGATGTGTTTATAGAAAAGTTATCAAATGTATCATATAAAAAAGATAATAGGACAATATGTATCATAAATGTTTTAAACAGTTTGATAAGACACCCAAAAATATTATATAAACTTATAACAACATTTTTAGATAAAATACACAAATGTTTCGTCCTATAAATAATTTGTTACAACGTTTAAATATTTTTTTTTCTTATAAAGAGAAATTACTCAAAATGACCACTTTATACGTGGTACACTAATAAAATGATCATTTTTCAGACTTTTCTCACAAAATGACCATAAAATTGGCCATGGAGGGTGATTTTACTTTATGGGGGCGATTTTATTATTTGAGGTACGGATGAGTCCCACATGTATACTTTTTAGGGGACAAAAATCTTATTTTTTTGAGAATCTCATGCAAATCGCCCATACCCCATGCAAAATCGCCTCCAGGGCGATTTTGACCTCTATTTTACCTTGTAGTAGAGATATTTTGTTACGCAGTTGTTTGGTTGATTTGACAACTCAATGACGACGTGACTAGACATAAGAGGCGATTTTCATTGGTATTTTGTCTTTTTTATGATCAAATATAGTATATATATATATATATATATATATATATATATATATATATATATATATATATATATAACTCTTGTAGTGTAACACCACCAGAATCACATTTGCATATAATCATATATTTTCATATATCAAGAAATACAATTTTACACATTCGTTCTTGAAAATATACAAAAGCTACAATACAAAAGTAGTTATCAAATTTTTTTCACGTAACTCAGTACAAAACTTGTATACATAACAAATATTCAAATATAAAAGATAACACACATTCCCAATATCCCATGCAAGCAAATATAAATTCTTCACAATATTTCATTCCTCTTATTGTCTGACTGTGCCCGACCTGTAATGCACATTTTCAAAAGACCAAAATGAGGGTTAGACCTTAAGGTATAGTGATAAATCTCTTTTATTGCTGCTAAAGAGTGAAATTCACCAAAACATTTTTTGTAAAACCAAACTCTTAAAATTAACATAGGTACAACAAATATCGCACCAAACCTTAAATTGTCACACCAGTACATGTGAGACAACTCAGCTCCTCTCGTCCCAAAGATGCGAGAACCCAACTCCTCTCGTCCCAAAGATGCAAAAACTCCAAGTTCTCTCGTCCCAAAGATGCAAGAACCCCAAGTTCTCTCGTCCCAAACTTATCACATTAAACACATGCGATCAAATCAATCTCATCGCATCATATAGATGTGATAACAGTAACCCATGATCAAAAGATCATCATTTCCCCAGAATTTGATTATGTCACTCTTGTTCCAATATACCCAACATCTGATTATGTCACCCTTATTACAAAAATATACACAACTCTTGAGTATGTCACATTTATTACCAAAAATTACCCATCTCCTGATTATGTCACCCTTATTACCAAATAATACCCAACTTCTGAACACACTTTTGGGCTTTCATAACAAATATTAGGCTGGTGTGATGATCCTGTCGATCACCATAAATCAAAATCGGCCATTTCCCCGGTAAATCAGTGCATATCATCTTTTTATTATATACATTGTTATCCTGATTTTCTGCCAATCAATCCATATCCACCACAACCGATAAATCAACCGGTGGTGTTGGTGGAAGTTGATGGTGATGAAATGGTCCCTTCTATGGACATTTTACACAAAATTGTCCCATAGTAAGACGAAATAACATGTACAATCGTCCACTATATCTAGTCACATCATCATTGAGTTGTCAAATCAACCAAAAAGTTATGTCATAAAATGTCTCCACTACAGAACAAAATAACGGTCAAAATCGCCCCTCGTAGGTGATTTGCAATAGTGTAGGCCGATTTTTAGGAAAACGTTAAAAAATCAAATTTTTATCCCTCAAATGGTATGCATGTGAGACTCATCCGTATCTCAAATCCCAAATCACCCCCAACAAAGTAAAAAATTGCCAAACATGAGCTATTTTGTGGTTATTTTGTGAGAAATATCTGAAAAATAGTCATTTTGTTCATGTACCATATATAAATTGTTCATTTTGAGTAACGTCTCTATTATAAATCCAATTTTTATTACAGAACATATAGAACAAAAAGAATATTAAACTACAATAAGTCATTGTTTTTAATACCATATATAAAATTCATTTTAATTTGTTGACTAATCAATAGTTTGTTAATTTAGGTTGACATGAGTGATGAGAAGAAGGTATAGGTAATGTATATCTTAACCCAAAATTAGTTACAAGTTAGAAGAATAAAAAATAAATTATTTCTCTTTCAATATACAGCAAAAGTTATGTTGGAATGGACAAATTCTGTATTCCCACAAATAGTAATAATATAAGAACCCTTTTCCACCAACATCTAATTACTTAACCGCTAGACAACATTCCATATTAGTTGAGATGTAAAATTTTAACGATTTATTATTTAATAATACCATTACCGATCGTTTTGTCTTGTAATCAAGTTTGAACCCTATATTTTAATATTGTCATATCCACGTTTATTCATATATTAATTTTTTTTATTAGATAGAAGTGTGATTAATTTGACTAGTTAGAATTTTAAGATTGATGTAGAGCATGTTAGTTTATTCAGTACAATGATTTTAGGACCCATCAGATATGAAAGAGACCTATAAGCTGAAAGAGACGTACAATCAACGGGTGCGATTAGTAAAACTGTAATACAACTAAATACTTGAAGTGATCAAAAAGTAAAATTCTTATGAGTTAGGACCAAGGTCTAAGTTAGTCAGTAAAAATGTAATATTGTTGCAATGTACGCTTAAGAACATGTCTAAGTGTATATTTTCTTGTGAGCTGAAACCCGAATTCATGAAGTAAAATTGTAACACGGTTCGACGAAGAACTTTACAAGTGATATTGAAATGTGCTGAAAGCTAGAATTTTGATTGTGATCACTCACCAAGTCTAAGAAACACATATATAGTGATTTCAGTAAGTAAAAAAGGTAATGCCTTTAATTTAACTAGTTAAAAATATGACCTAACGAACTCCAAATTTTCTTACAAGTTGGATGTAACACCCGCGATTTTGGAGAATTCACATTTGTAATACGTGGAGGTCATTTGACCATTAAGATGGAAATATAACAATTCGGTTTTATATAATTATCATAGTGGAACCGTCGACGATCAAATCGGGCTTGAAAATAGGATAAAGGGCGTGAAAACAGTAACATATGCGACCTGGCGCGCAACACAGGGTCGCGGCGCAAGCCACAAAACTCTCTTAGTTGGTGTGTGATATGCACTGATTATTCAGTGTTTTTACACTCGTTTCTTTACCTGCAATTAGCTTATTTTCCTATTACATCCCAACTTTGAGTCTTTTATCTTCTTATTTTTCATTTATTGTTTCTTGGAGCTAAATGTTATGATTTTCCTGTTTTTAGGACAAATAGATGGCTAACTTGCATATTTTGGCAATCACTCATGCTAAAGCATTGCTACAACATAGTTGGAGATGGTGGTTGGAGACTTAAAGATTAATAAGAGTTGCTAAAAGACAATTTTTGAAAGCTTCCTAAACACTTTTGAGAAACCCTTCATAGTTTACAGCTGAAAATAGTTGTCTTACAGTTACTTTTAGCCTTTTGTCTCATTAGTTGAGTTTTTTTGTTTATATTTGCATTTTACCCCCTCTAGCTTAGTATAAATAAGAGGTATAAGGTTTTGTGTTTTTTGTGGAAAGATCCAATCAGATCTAATTTGATTGTGATTTACGTTTTGAAGTTGTTTAAGTTTATGTTCTTGCTTTAATATAATTCTCGTAATTTCTTTAAATCTTGTCTTTACTTTCTTTACATTCCTTGCATTTTATTTTCCGCTCTTTAATTTCAATTATTTACTTTCAGCCATTTAAATTAATGTCTTTACTTTTGGTTCTTTACTTTTCTTGCAATTTATTTTCCGTAATGAGTAGCTAATTTTATTAGCTTTGGTGTGAGGCGGAAATATGAGATTTTAAACCTAAGAAAAGTGGATGTTGTTTTGCAATAACAATGTTCCACTATTTGTTTCAAGTTTTATAAAACCAATGACACTTTTGACGAGTTGATCACTTTGAAAAGTGTTATATTTCGGTGGACTTAGAGATGAGAAAGTTGCTAACAAAGATATTTATTGTCTGTATTTTACCAATTGGTTAATTCTCGACAGGTTTGTCACTAATTGAAGTGTTAAAGTGGAGTGGACTTAGAGATTAGCCGTTTGGAACACATCAACTAGAATGATATAGGAATCTGCTTGAGACACTAATTTTATACAAAGACATTTGTTGTCCATATATTTTGAGGACTTTATTCTGCACTATCACTAGTTTGATATCGCATAGAGATGTGTGGTTGACTCTAAACATTAGTGCAAATGCTGAAAGTTTGAAACAAATACCCTCAAAATAGATGGTGGATCTAGTTATGGCCGACAACATGTCATGGTATCGTACAACATTGTCTGTTGGAATTTATGTTTATGTATCACCCCAAGTATTACACTTATGTTATCTTTCTTTATTCTGTTATTTCAGTAGTGTTAACTCAAAACCAAACAAAGTCTTCAAATTCGTCATCTGAAGTTAGTCTTTCAACTCAAGATCTTGCAACGTAAGATACTTATCCCTCTGGAATACAATACTTAGTACTTACCATGTTATTACTTGAAGGAGAGAGTTTTGGAACGTTTATACTTGCATGTGGTATCACATAGTGTTGATAGAAAATATCTAACCACCATTAGCGTGGTTAAGGAGACACATGCGACTTGCTACGCGACTTGAGGTCGTGGGCAAGGTCGCGGGGACTGGCATGCAGCGTTACAAAGTCTGATTTTGAAAAAATTCCTCATTTCTACCCACCAAACCTTCCTCTCCTCGATTTTTTATCTTCCTTGTGTTCTTGATGGGCTATAGGTCCAGTTTGTGGAGTTTTGAAGGAATTATAGGTGATTTGAGGTTTCTAAAAGTTGAAAGGTAAGATATAACTCTCCATCTTTATCTAGGGTTTGGCCCTTTTCACTCTCTATCCTCATTTCTTATTTTGTGGAATATTGTTGATATTTGGGGGTATGTTGGGTGTTCTTGTGAGTCTTGCACCATGGATCTGGAAATTGAGATTTGGGATCTCAAGTCTTCATCAGTGGAAACTAAAAGTTTGGGTTTGACATCTAGGTTTAACTTAACCTAATCATGTTAGTTCAAGTTACTTTGTGAAAAAATTGTACATGCCAAAAAAGTATATTTGAGAGTATTAAAGTGTTCTCTTAAGATTTATCAAAGGTTGTTGAATATTGGATGAAATTGCATTTTTTCCACATTTGGTTTTATAGAATTTTGAGAAGTGCATATATTTAGAGTTTTAGACATTTGGTTTTATAGAATTTTGTTTTAAGCTTGGTACCTAAATGAGTGATGGACTTGGAGTGGTTGAGCTTGGTATCCGTGTGAGCAATGGACCTGGAGTGGTTGAGCTCTATAATAAACGATGGACCTGGAGAGATTGAGCATGACACCTAAATAAGCGATAGGCCTGGAGTGATTGAGTGTGGGTACTATACGAGCTACATACCTAGTGTGGTTAAGCTTGATGACTATATTAGTGATAGACCTGGAGTGGTTGAGCTTGATATCTCATTGGAGTATAGATTTTGAGTGGTTGAACTTAATAAATAAACATAGATATGTGGTCTACTTTTATATTCTATCACATTTAATGGAATTAGATTTCCCCCGTCACAGAAAGATGAGTTTTGGATATATGTATTATCCATGTTTTCGATGTTGTATTTAGGTAAGGAATGTCTGATTTGATGTTTCAGTTGTCATTTATTATTTATGTTTTTGGGCCTTGGTTACTTGAGTTTTTATCCATTTTTTGGTTATTGAATATTTAACTTTATTCACGTTTTGAAAGAGTGTTGGGTTTCGTTTTTATATTGAAGGGTTGTTTTGATTTGGAGCTTTCATCATGAAAATGGTGGGTTTCAAGGTTAATTAACCCTTTTTATTTGTCGGCATGTGCATCAGATCCTTGTTGGGTATGGTACTAAGCTAGTGACATCGTGAAGAGTTTAGTGTTAGTTAGATGGACGAGAATGATTTAGCTATTCGGGAACGTCTTCCGTATTTCGGAATAGTGACTGCATTTGAGTTTTAGTGGCACCGACCTTTGCCTAGACTTTATGGAAGGTTTGGTTTGACATCTTGTTGATGCTAAATCTAGATGTGTTGTTTGAGGAAATCAAGTATTGATTTGTAGAAAGAAATTTACCTTTTAGTTGATGTTTTATCAACAAACATATGCATATTTTCTATGCATACAATAAACAAGATGAAAGCACTTCACGAAGTCACCAAGGTGTATAATAAACCTCTTCAAGAACGAAAAGACTTAACGATCATATATATGTTTCACTAATCGATCGAGCCAAAAGAGTGATACATGACACCACATATGTATAAATTCAATATATATGCAAGCCTATATATATATATATATAGGAGTAGAATGAAATGTATAAGAAATGATCATACTTATATATATGGTAGATGATAAGGGTAACAAGAGAGTGAAAGATGTTAGGGGTGTGGTGGTGACAAGTGAATAAGAATAGAGAGTATATTTGTAGGTTGATGCAAATCTTTCACCACATCTGATAGTGAAGATTGAAAACTGTTGCTTGCATGAATCGCAAGCTTAAATTCAAAAACACACACCCAACCCAAATACACAATATATATATATATATATATATATATATATATATATATATATATATATATATATATATATATATATATATATATATATATATATATATAAAGACCATGAAAATGAATTAAGAGATGATGTAAGTTGAAAATCAAAGGAAGAATAATGATTATTCTTAGCTTTAAGGGGGAGCAATGGACTTCAATTTTCTTCCATGGGTCCACTTATTCTGTTCCTTTTCTTTTTTTTGGATCCATCAAAACTGCAACAAATTAAGAGTTGAAAGATGATCATGTTTGCATATCAACCATAACTTATGATTTACAGCTTCCAAATGAAGAGCTTTTTCAATGAGTTTTCAAATTAAAACTCCACTTAATTAATCATACTCATCATCATTGGAAATTACTGATATATATATATGTTATTTATGATGATGAACCTGTTAATTATACACACATTGCACAATCATAATCATAATCCCATCACATTCTATATTTCTATTCCAAAAACAATATTTCATTGCTAACTAAATATGAAATGTCTGTGCTTAAAAATCCCATTTAAAAACAGTCAAATGCAAAATATTTACACTTTAAAGCTATAGAAGATCAATCAATTATTGCAGTTTTTATAGAAGGAAAAAAATAACTTAAAAAGGGAAAGGATTACATGAGCAAGGGTTTGTCATAAATTAGAATAGACTTTTGGGACTTTGCTTTAAAAGCATGGTTGATTAAGTTATTAAGTCTTTAGATGAAATGTCTACACCACTTTACATTCTTTGGTTCAAACCTTATTGGTTCTCTAAATCTCCATCAATCAGTTCTTGTCTCAAAATTAATGCATTTTATATTATTATTATTCTACATTTTTATTAACCATCTAAATAATACTTTACAATTTATTGAATTTTTGCTATTTTTCATTTATTGATAGTTTATTATAAGTGTGGGTTCAAATGTATACCATGTATATATTATACTAAAAAAGGTTTGGATTGTTTGTATAAAATCATGCATTAAGAAATTTGATGTCGTTTCTTTTCGTG
The DNA here is from genome assembly GCF_001531365.2 of Cynara cardunculus var. scolymus. Taxonomy (NCBI): domain Eukaryota; kingdom Viridiplantae; phylum Streptophyta; class Magnoliopsida; order Asterales; family Asteraceae; genus Cynara; species Cynara cardunculus. The sequence continues at coordinate 10,982,342 of NC_037538.1, read as the reverse complement.
GTATACAAGATCTCTTTTTTTATTATCAAATTAATGTTATTACAGATGTTTAATTAACAATTGAATATATATATAAATATATATAGGTCATGTCGATGACATATATGTTATTTTTTCTTTTTCTATTTCCACTTTTTGGTAACGTAAATAACATTGTCATTGTTACTATTTCTTATCGAAATTAGAACACATATAGCAAGTCGTTTTAATCAAATTAAGATGAAAATGAAAACAAAAGGTATATAAAAATGATATGTTGTAGGGTTTGAAACCTTAGAATTGAACTTAATGTTTGTTTGTATTTATGAACCAATTGATGAAAACAAACAAATCAATTTTCATTATTTATATATCGTAAGACCATTATAATAAAAAATAAGGTTTATAAATCGTCAAAAATATTAAGTTATTGTATATTAATAGACCATTGAGACAAAATGATGATACGTTTTACGTAAATTGTTACAATAAGTTTATAAAACGTTTTTAAACGTCTTAACAAGTTTTTAGTACATTTTAAGAATAAATTACTATATTAGTTTTTATAAAGCATTTCTCTATATATGAGCATATTATAAGACTATATAAAAAATTAAATTATAATGTTTTATTCAAAAACATTATAGATATTTATAAACACCCAAAATAGTCATATAAACTTAGGAGACATTGGGTTCATATTAAGGAATGAGGAACGAAAATGGGAATAAAAATGCACGATAATTAATGAGAACATGAATAGAATTTATAGTCCACTTAATTTGGTCTGGTATGAAAATTAATGGATTTGGGGTAATGACTCTTTTATATTATATCAAATCAAACCACATTTTTCATCATCAATCTTATTCCTTACAGTTTTTGTGTAACACTTTAATTTATATAAAATATACCAAATGTTTGATCGTATAAACTTAAGTCTTATAAAACAATCTATAAAAACACTTAAATATTTTTAGCATCCTACAAACACTCGAGTTTTACTATACCAATTTTGGAAATCAATCAAAATAAATAATTGATAAACGCTGGTTTTTGATTCAATCAACAGTTTCTTATGACATGTAAATGGAAAACATATAACCATGAAAACTTCGTACCAAATAACTTGGAAAGTATTAAGTCACAACTTAATTTCATAAGATGAATGAAGTAACTTGTTTTTTTCATCATGATTTAATTTGGCTGAACTAATATCACGATTACCTTCCTAAGTGGAAATTAACATGTAATCGGCCAAAGAAATCAATATAATATAGTTACTGAAGATGTTTTTAATGGTTGGTAAATACAAAATCTAACTCAAACCTAGTTAATGGGCTTAATAAGACCAGGTAGCACCTAGGGTGCTCATGGGTTGGGTTGAATGCGTTTGAACAATTTAACTTAATGCTTGCCGATTGAAAATTTTCAAACCAAACCAAAATGTAACTCAATCCAACCCAACCCCAATCCAAATCGTACGGGTTAGTCGAGTTTATATTTTGGTACATCAAAATATTTTCCTGACCTTGAATCTTTGTTTTCTCTAATCTACTCAGTTCCCTGTAAATTTTTGCAAGGGATCTCACAACACTAGAAATCAATCAAAAAAACCAAAAATATCTCTTGAAATCAAACAAAAAACCAAAAAAATCTCTTGAAATCAAACCAAAAAATTCTCTTCAAATCAATCAAAAAAACCAAAAAGTCCTCCGAAAATCGATAAAAATATTATAAAAATCCCTCAAAATCAAACAAAAAAACCCTTTAAAAATCACTCGAAACAATATAATTAGGCAAAAACACGTCGAACGACTTTGCACTCCTTTGATCTATCTTAAAGCTTCCCTCACCAGGCAAAAATCATGGATAAGCCACTGAGTCTACTCAAAATTTCTTTTTCATCATATTGGGGTGGGTTCAAATAAAATGATATCGGATTCATCGGATTGGGGTGAGTTCAAATAAAAGTAATTCAATACCTACAGTTTGAAGATTTTACAACTTGATTAGACATTAGGTTGAATTATTTTGTGTTGGATTGGGTTGATTGGGTTAGTTAGGTTTTTTTAGGACCAGTAACAGCACCGACTATGTTCATAGTTTGAAGTGAACCTCTTAATCTTTTTGATTTGTAGAAAGACATTGTTGCCACTAATAACTCATAAGTCATAACGACTAGTTTCACGGGCTCTATAGAATATGTTATGGGGGTTTGTGTTTTTGTTGAGCTGGGCTTAGCAAGACCAGACCCAATTGCTGCACAAAAAAGGTTTGAGATAATAATACTTAGGATCGATTTATGAAGCTAAAAGAAGATAACTTTTATATCAATTTAAAAATAGTATATAAATTAAGAAGTTTGTAAAGACGAAAAATTGATTTTCTTATAGCTTATAGAACATTAGGTGGTCTTTACTAGCGTAGCGATGCACAAAAAACTCGAGCTCAAAGCCCAGGTCTAGTGAGCTCAGAAACCTGTCTTAGGCCATGTCACAATGCCACCAAAACTTTGGGAGTAGTTATGGGCCTAGGCCTAATCAAAAAAGTCCGGCCTGAACAATCTCGAAAAATGGTGGCTGGAACTTTTTTAACCCCAAAGCCTAGACCGTCCTAAAAATGCTCGGGCTTTATTTTTGCTCACTGGAAACGGGTTTTATTATTGCTCACTGAAAACGGGATTTTTTTAAGATTAAGCCTAGGCTAAAAACAACTCTAGAATAAACTCTTGTTAGCAAGTATTTTTATGTGTCGTATAATTGTATTAGAAAAGAGAATATTTTTTGCATAGTTGTCCAAGTTGGAATAGTAAATGTTGGAACTTTAGATAGTTGTGCAACATTTGTGAAGAATTTAACATGATCATGCAACAATACATTCGGGAGACGTAATCAAGAGACATCAAAGTTAACATGGACCTGATTTCAATGTCAATAATCAGAGATGTAATGAAAATTTGAGTCTTGTGACGATCATTGTTTCCTTGTACACTTCCGTGCTAGAGATTTTTGTATGCAATAGTAATTTCAACAGCACAATTACTAGGCGAACCCACCATGTGTCCTCTTTGTATTACCTGATTTTAGAATAAAGAAGAGTCATGAACAGATGCAATTTGGATAAACGGTCAAGAATTAAATCCATTTCAAAATTGTGTATTGTCTACTTATAGGCAACGAGTAACGGATGTGAAGGGACATCAATTGTCATTCAAATCTATCACTTTCCTTAATCTTCATAAGTTATAGCTTGAAAAATCTTTCAATCTATTGGACATGAGTTATCATTCAATGCCCTATAGAACTTTTTCCAATAGAGGAGATGGCGTAAACATAGCTTGAAACAAGAAATTTATAATACTATAAACAATCAAAAAAAACCGATAGATCAAAAAACCCAGATGGAGAATCAAAAACAACATTATATGGCAAGAGAGAGTTGGCAAAAATGGCAAAAAAGAAATCAATAGCAAAAAAATCGAGACATTCACATGCCAAAGGTTTGCACTTTGCACTTCGCACTTTGCAATACTTTAGGATGGGAAGACGACATTAGGTAGTTCCACCATAGTTGTAAGTAGTCTAGATTAGCATAATTAGCGTCGTTTATTGTTTTTCGGCTATTATGTTATATGTTTAGTTTCTTGTTTCCAAAAACCATGAAAATCAAAAATTGTTGCTTAGTTAACTTGCAAATTGGAAAAGAAATTGTACCAGATTACTGTCTCCAGTGCACGACCTGTGTGGTACGATACCATACACTTGCCATTATAGTATAACATATTACGTTTCATAAAATATATGAACTTTTGCACAACCATGTGTCCATGCAAGTTGGACATAAAAGCTTCTAGAAGTTTGGCACAATTGTGCAACATTTGTGAAGAAATTTGGCATGGTCGTGCAACAAAACATTCGCACAGGGTAATTTCTAAAGATTTAGCATGGTCGTGCTAGATAAGGCCACGACATGACCTTACCATCAAGGAAAAAACAACTAGAAATTAACGCCTACATACTTTTGGTACAAGATACCAATTTGGCCATGTATAAACACCATGTCTTTGAGTATATAATCAATCGAAGGAATAGAGGAGTCTTGAGAGCATTTTTTTTGTATGATTCTATTATTTGTTGTCTGTGTTTTTCACTGTTATAATCCTCTTTTGGATACTATAGTGCGGTATAAGGAGTCTCCTTTCCTTCGTGGACGTACACACCATCCTTTCGGTGGTGAAACCACGTAAACCATAGTGTTTGAAACTGTTGTCATTAGTCGTTGATTGTGTTGGTCGTTCACAAATTTTGATTTGAGGTTTTTTGTGGAACGTTGTGAATCATTCACACATAAATAAATAAATAAATATTGTTATGGTATTTTAGATCAAATCTTTTTTATTAACTTATTTTTTAAATCTAAAAAATAATTAAAAATTTTAACAAAATTAATTTCATAAAAAGCCACCCTATTATTTGAATGGGATTATTAAATCTTGAACTAATTACAAAAGATTTCTTGGATAGAAAAATTTGATTGGTTTTTCCATTTTTATGACTAAAAGAGTACTCGTGCAATGCAGTGAGACATATCTTGATTTTAATGTTTTATTTTATTATTTGTCTCTGTCGATGTTATAATACGATTTTATATGTTTTTAATAAAGCAATAATGATTTTATTTTTGAATAAAATATAAATTTGAAGATATCATAAAAATTTGAAAAAAAATAAATCAATGTTAATATCAAAATCAACTATTTAAAAGTTCTCATTTTTTATGTAATTTCTTTAATTTATTTTTTTATTATAAATTAATTTAAGTTTAATAACGAAATAATTTATTTTTGGTTTAATAATATAACATTTTATAAAGATAATAATTAAGTATTCTATTAGAACTCAATGAGTATCCTAATTATATTTTAGATTTTTTATATTTAAAATGAGATGTTTATCCTGTATTTGATTATGTTTATCTGTAATTACTTACACGAATTCAGATATGGAGCTTTAATAAGTCATATTTACGCACAATCTACTTGCAATCTTGAGTTTTAAGTAATATACATTAATAAACAGTACTTTACGCATAAAAAGTGGTTTTTAAAAATTTTGTCAAATGTTTTATAATATAGTATAGATTATATACAAATTACAATTAATAAACAAATGTATTGGGCTTGCGACCCAAAAAGACGTGCTTGAATAAAGAATTGGGCCTAGGCCTATTAAATATAGGAGTTTAATATTAAATTATTAATTACTAGAATAAAACAGAGTAAACTATAAATTTGTTCATTATGGTTTATCGAAAATAACACTTTTCATTTTTATAGTTTCTAAATTATAAGATGGTCATCATGGTTTGTAGAAACGTCGGATCTGATCGATTTGAAATCGGTTTTATAGTTTTGGTTCCTGTTGGTTGCTAATTGAGTATAAGACAAAAAAATTAGATAAAATGACAAAAATGTTCTTCATTTAATGAAATCTTTTAACTGCTAGTAAAAAAGAGTTCAAATCCAGACATTTTTACAAATCATGATTGTCATATTCTAATTTCAAAACTACAGTAACAAAAACTGTTATTTTCAACTAACCACATGTACCAAATTTGTAGCTTACTAAAAGAAGCATATGACAACATGTACACTAATTTTTTTTTTAAAAGACGTGCCTCCCTTCAACACTTTTGCCTAAAAACTAAATAAATATTTCAACTTATAAAAGATTTCAATTTGAGACATTGTGGGTACTCCTACACTAGAAATGGTAAAATGCTACTCCTATATTACGATAATTATTAAGAAAAATAGAATGAAATATGTTTATATAAATTAAAAGTACAAATAATTATGACTTATTTATATAAAAAAAAACTGTAGATGTTCATGTCAATTTACATGACTTATCTTCGTATTTATCATCGACTTACCCATTATTAATTACGAGGATGGAAAATTAAAATGTTGAAAAGATGAGGGGTGTGAAGTGCAATTAACACAAGTTGAAGACGGCAAATGTGTCAATATCTTTTGTTGGCATTTAGATAAATGTAAAACAAAATAGAAATAAAAATAGAATCATGATTATTACCGTATGAAGAAAGCAATTAGCCAATAGCCAATAGCCAATAGCCAATAGCCAATAGCCATTGTTATGATTAGCCGGCCGGTATGCAACAAAGTGGGGAGGGTGTCATTCTGTTGGTAGGCAGAATGTGCTCTATCATTATTATATTCATCTATATAATAAATAATAAATAATAAATAATAAATAATAAATAATAAATAAATAAATAAATAAATAAATAATAAGTAAATATGATTTTATACACCCCTCTCTCTCACTCATATACCCAGTCTACTAGGGGTATAAATGTACCTTCTTAGTAATAAATTATCAAAATATCTTTTTTTTTTTTATGTTTTTATACTTTATTGATTAACTAAAAAATACCATATATTGATAAAACTAATAATAATATCTACCGGTGGCAGCATGGCAACGTTGGTGGTAGTGGCAGTAATGGTGGTAGTATCAATGACGATTGTCATGATAGGATGGAATGGATTGTAGTAAATATAGGGGAGTTTGATTTGATGGAACGGTTTTGAAAGATTTGGATTTTGTAAAGGGGGTTGTTATTTACACCCCTACCTATTAAAAAGAATTTAAAAAATACCTATTAATAACATTAAATAATATGAAATTTTGAATTTTTCTCTCTAATGTCTCCCCTCTCTTTCTCTCTCTCCCTCTCTCTCTCTCTCTTAATCTATATTAATTATAATTTTTATTTGTATTATATATTAATCAAATTTAAAAATTATAATTATAATTATCTATTCCAAGTATTATAATTACTATAAACTAACAAATTATTATTATTTATTCCAAGTATTTTTCATCCTTACATTATGCATGTACGTAACGTAGTCCATGCAAGTTATTTTTTTTATCTGAATGTATTAATCAATTTTTAAATAATTTCATTTTTACATCATACAGGTACAAGATGTAAAAGGCGATAGAAACTGTGGATTTCGAGCGATAGTCGTTTGTCTCGGTCGCCACGAAGATGAATGTTCATCTATTCGATATGATTTAATGGAGGAGTTAAACATGCACAAGACATAATATCTCGAGGTGTATGGCATTGAACTATGGCATCAAGTTTATAACTCCTTAAACTTCTTTGAGCTGGACTCATTTGCACCAAATGAGCATTGGATGGATGTTTTTGAAACGGTTTTGTTGATTGCTTCAAGATACAATGTGATACTACATTCTTTAACAACTATAGGTAGTCTGACGTTCTTCCCACTTCGATCTAGTCCTCCGTCATGGTATGAGCATGTTGCTTTTACTATTGGGTACGTTAACGGCAATCATTACGTTAAAATATCTTTGGCAGAAGGGCACCGATGCCTTCTATCGTGCCAAATTGGTTTCGTTACAAATATGATTGCGCGACCGCATGAGCTATCCCGTACATGACTCGAATAAATAAGTACGAGCAAATGTTATCTAGTAATCGTACTACGAAATTTATTTCATTTGATTGAGTTGTTATATTTTCAGACTTTTTGTACTCTATTTGTTGATTTATCAATTAACTTATTTTGATGATATTTTTTGTATTAAATTATTTTATCTTTGTAGTTCTAAATATTTATTTACAAAAAAAAAATACATATTTACATTATTAATTAATTAAAATGTTAACAATACAATTATAAAAACTAAAAATAATTTTATAGCTATTTGAAAATAGTTAGTTGGCAAAAATTTATTGTAAAACATAAATTTAAAAAATTAAAATTAGAAAACAATAATTTATAAAACATGAATTTTTGAAAAAAATTAATGTAATTAATTGACTTTGACCTAAAATGTAGGAGGGGGTGCACATATCCTCACCCTCTGTAAAAAGATTTGAAATTGAAGGGATTTGGATAAGGAACTTTTGGTGTGTTTGGTTTGTAATGAAATTGAATTTCATTCTTTATAAATCATTTATAAAAACAAAATATAAAAATAAGCATATTACAATTTTATTAATTGATTATTACAAAACTCATATTTGTAAGATATACCAACCATTCTTGTGGGATTTCGAAATCTAGAAATCTTTCAAACAAAACATGTGATTAAAATGAAATTCATTTTCAAATCTATCTAAATCCAATCAAATCCTATAAACAAAATGGAACCTAAGGTTACAACTGTCTTTCTCAAAAGATTGATGAAATGGAATTAAAGTTCCTAAATGAAACCCAAGAAATTTAAATTACATTATATTCGGGAAAAAAAATTACATACTATAACTCATATAATGAACCAAACGTATGAATGGAAGTTTTGATCAATGGAATTGATCATTCCAATTCTTTCAAATTCCATCTCATTTTATTGAACCAAATTTCATCTTAAACTAAGGGAAAATTAAAGAGTTAAATACATTTTTCGTCCCTATGTTTTTTCTAGTTTATCGATTTTGGTCCCTATATTTTTATAATACATGTCGTTGTGGTTTGCATCCTCGCTTGGAATTGGTCCCATCCCCCTCTCCTTCTAAAACTATTAAAAAAACTGTTAAGTGAGTGACATTTTAGTTTTTTTTTTCCATATTTTTTCAGAAAAAATAAAAAATATATATTATATAATTAATTTGTTAATTACTACTAGAAGCGTACTCGCGCAATGCAGCGAGATACATCATGATTTTAATATTTCATTTTCTTTTTTATCTCAGTCGATATTATAATATGGCTTTATGTGATTTTGAGAAAGCGATAATGTTTTTATTTTTGAA
>NC_037538.1:10955003-10972008 GCF_001531365.2 Cynara cardunculus var. scolymus | reverse complement strand
GATGAAATCGGATAGGAATGAACGAGTTTAAGAGTTTTTAAGAGTTTAAGAGTTTTAAGAGTTTAAGAATTTTTAAGAGTTTTAGTCAAATGCTTTATAATATAGTATAGATTATACATATATAATACATTTTACATAAAAACTTTATCGATCTCTACCATCCCAACCTTTGTTACTTTTTTCTTTCACCGATTAAAGCAACAAGCCACGCCTCCTTCACTCTAGTAGCGCTTATTGTTCCTTTTTTTTCTACATTCTAATCAGTGACTTATGTTTTTTTCCCCTTCTCGTTTTTTCTACATTCTAATCAGTGACTTCTGTCAATCTCCTTCCACAGTCATCTATGTCACCATTGGTACAACTCCATGTCTAGTCTCCCTCTTCCTTCTTCCCTTCCTTACATCTCCAACCTAAATCCCTCTCTTTATCATCCCCTTCGTTTTAAATATGTTTGCACCTCATGGCAATCCTCTATATAACCTTTCATTTCCAGTTTTTTGATTCTTCCAAACACCGGAATCTCCGACACAACCTAAGACTTCTGCCTCTCCAAATGCATCATATTCTGTTTTAGATTGCATGATCATGATTCTCAACAAACCCATGCTCTGCGGCTAATCAAGATCGAAAAAGACATCCTCCAAAAAACCAATTTGATGAATCCCTTGACTGGATTTGAATTCATACCCCTCATGCCCAATTTTCCTAGATCCCTTCATTTGTTGAATTTCAGTGTCTCAAAGAGTGGTGGTTGAAATATGGGTGGCAGTTGTAGGAAGTGATCGGAGTGGCTATTGTACTAGCATGGGGAAAGGGGTATGAGAAGTGATCGAGGGAGAGGGAAGAGATGAGGTGTCTCGCTGTCATTGGTAGCTTTTAAATCTAATTTATAACTTTTAAAGGAAAATGAGTGAAATAGAAAAAAAAGACTAAAACGTGCATCCCCTAACGGATGGATTTCTAATGGTGTTATAGGGAGGAACCAAAATCGAGTGAAAATCCAAACCACGATGGCAAATCTATAATAAAAAGATGAAGAGATCAAAACTGATGAAATGAAAAAAATACAAGGACCAAAAATGTATTTTACTCAAATTCAATAACGTGTTTCTAGACATTAAATATAGTTGTGGAAGATAGAGACAAAAGTGTAACATGTGCTTGTGGTGCCTTTTAACGTTGTGTCATCTAAAATCTTTGAATGCTTTTCGGAAAGAATATGAGATTAGGTTACAATGATTGGCAAACATATATTACGTCTAATATTTGGTTTATTATTTTCAAATAAACACCAACTTTATTTATAATTAAGCAGTGTTTTAAATCTAATACAATATATGATGATTAATTTCTATATGATGGTTATATTTAAAGATATTTCGTCAAATCGGTTAAATGATTTAACTAATTAAGTTCAAAGTTAAATATCTTATTTAAATGAATTATTTAATGGCCATTAAAAGCACGGATTAAATTTGGAAATTTGTAGAAATCATGATAACTGTTTTGTAATTTTAAAATTACAGAGACAAAAAGTATTATTTTAACAAAGTATAGGGACCAAATTTGTAGTTTACTCTAAAGAAAAAGAAAAAAAAGCATATGAGGAATTGGAGAAACGGTACGAGTCACTCCCCGACGCGTTAACTAAAACCAATTCCACCCTATTTAATCCTCCATCTCCGCCTCCATTATCTCTCTCATCAACCCCCCCCCCCCCCCCCCCCCCCCCAACTCTCTGTTACTTTTTCCGGCCAATCATGCCGCCCACCGACAGCCATGGTTCCTTTCTCACCCGGATCAGTATCCGCCGGAACCAGGTTGTCTCCATGGACGTCAACCATGAACAAGAGCTTGAAGAAATCGAATTGTTTCAGAAACACGTATCCGATCGTTTCATTCAACTCTTACCACCTCAATCTCCTATCCTTCCCACCGCCGCTGACGGAGAAGAAACAACAGTCGTCGACACACCCGAAACCCTCCTTTCCATCGACTGGTTCCGTAAACTCCTCGATGCATATCTTTGCTGCGAGTCTGAATTCAAGGCGGTTCTGATAATTGGCCGGGACGCCACTCATTTCTCCAAACCGCCTCTGGACCGGCTCCTTCCTGAACACCTGGACCGGACCGTCAAAGCTTTAGACATCTGTAATGCGATTACTCACGGGATTGAGTTGATTCGCCATTGGCAGAGGCTTGCCCAGATTGCGGTGGAGGCTCTCCAGCAACGGCCAATCGTTGAAGGACACGTCAGGAGGGCAAAAAGGGCATTGAACACACTTCTGACGTCGATGACGGTTGGCGACAAGGAGATCAACCACCACCCCGGAAAATCAGCAGAACGAATGTGGTCAATCAGTCGGCGTGGTGGTGGTGGTGTTGTTCCCCCCACCGTGAACCATTATCGAACGACAATCGGAAAACCAAGATCATTCTCGTATTGTTTTTCCAAGTCATGGTCTGCTTCCAAACAGATTCAGGCGATGTCTACCAATCTTGTGGCTCCCCGCGGTGGCGAGTCGACTGGGTTGGCTCTCCCGGTTTACATAATGAGTTCGGTTTTGGTTGTAGTAATGTGGACGTTGGTTGCGGCGGTTCCATGTCAAGACCGAGCGGGGCTGGGGAGCCATTTCCAGCTTCCAAGACACCTGGGGTGGGCCCAACCTATGATCGGATTGCAGGAGAAGATAGGAGAGGAGTGGAAGAAGAAGGAGAAGAAGGGAACGGCGGGGTTATTGGCTGAGATACAAGTGATAGAGAAAGTAGCTCAGAATCTTGTGGAATTCAGTGAAGGGTTTGAGTTTCCAGTGGGGGCGGAGAAGGCGGATGAAGTGGGGGCACAGGTGATGGAACTGGGGGAGATATGCCTGAGAATGGAGGTAGGGTTAGGGCCGTTGCAGTTGCAGGTTAGGGAATTGTTTCATAGGATGGTGAGGAGCCGGGCGGAGGTGCTTGACGTCATGGACCAAGTTGGTAAAATTACGACGCCAGTCCCTTACTAATGCATACATACACACACATACATACATTACATATATATACATGCATACATATATATATATATATATACATGCTTTGCTTTATTTGTTTGTACATTTGTGCTTTTTAGATGCCTAATACCATTTTATTTTATTTCTTTGACAAATTCAAATGTATACAACAAATTGAACTTATACATACTTTCTATATTTGTTGAACTTGAACCCCTTAATAAAAAAAATGAGTTATTAGATGTAGTCAGGTTAAAGGCAATTGATGATGTCTATAGAGCCGTGCATGAGAGTGTGTACCAATGTGAGAACTAAGATATACTCTCCACCTTTGGTGAACTTGAAACCCTTGACTCGTAGAAAGAGTGAGCTATTAGATACTGCTAAGTCAAAACCCCATTGACGATGTGTTTTGGCCGTGCCGAATGGTGTACTAATGTAAGATTCCAAACTTTTTTTTTTGGGGGGAGGGATTTTATATGTTTTAGCCTATACCCAATTATATATAGAGTAAATTACATGTTTCTTCCTTGTGGTTAGATATTTTAACGGTCATTGTCCCATTTCGAAAAATTTAATGGAACATGTTCTTGTGGTTGCGTTTTTTAACAAGTTATACCCCTGTAGTTGCATTTTTTTAACGCGTTGGGGTCCATGTGGTTGCATTTTTTAATGAGTTTGCTCTCTAAATAAATCAATGTCTTGCGTCTATGTGGTTGCATTAAGGACCTAGCTCGTTGTACAAATGCAACCACAGGGACAAGATCCACTGAATTTAAAAAAAAAAAAAGATAAAGACAGTTAAAAACATATAACCACATGGGCGAAACATGTAATTTACTCTCTCTCTCTCTCTCTCTCTCTCACACACACACACACATACACGTGCGCGCACATATAGGCGAAGGATCGTGTGTGGAATAGAACTTAAGATGAGAAGTGTAAGAAGAGATTTGGACCTTGATCACCATTAATCTCAAATAAACTCATGAATTGGTTTTAGAAGGGAATTGATCTGTTGTATTTCATTAGTGTTGATCAAGTATTTCTTTTCAACTAGAGTTGATCTAAGCATGACGATCCCGACTTACCCTTCTCATCACAACTTTCAGTGGAATCCAACCTTTTATATTTGTAGACGAAGAATTGTTTGAGAAAAGAAGTTATGATGAGAAGTATAAGAAGAGATCTGAACTTTTAGTCATTTTTAATCTCAAGCCCACCCATGAATTGCATTTTAAAAATGAATTGATCCGATGCATCTTGGTGCATTTCATTAATGTTGACATTAATCCAAGGATGAAGATCTCTTTTTACACTTCACACCCTAACTTCTCTTCTCCACAGAACCCAACATTATATTTATATAACCCATGTTTTAGCTTAGCCCTTTCTGCCATCTCCCTCTTAGTTGAGCCCATTTCACAATTATAATGTTTTACCAATTTAGCCCAACGCCCTTTGATAACACAAATAAATGCTAAGGTTAAGGGAGAATTTGGCCCTAGAATCAAGCTGTGGTTTCTTGAGAAATTGAGGTAAATAATAGTCTGTAAACTCCTGTACGCTAATCTTTCAAATTAACAATATATTGAAGAAAGTTGATTACGATGAATTGACTGAAGACTTTGTGTCAAACAAAATTAGAAAATTAATTCGATGCAAGTGAATTTCATGTCATTTTGCTATTAGAGGACATTTTGTTGTTTTAATTTATAACAATTTTAATAAAAATATGGTATGAATTATGTACTTTATCTTGATATAAGTCTAACAGCGCCTCCAAAAAGATTGGAACTACTTGATAACTTGCAAGTATTACAAACTACAATAGAATATGAAGCAAAGGAATCCAACATCCAAATTTCATTGTAAGAGGCTAAGAGCAATGAAAGCAAATGAGAGTAACATTTTGGCCCATTGTTTTGAGGCCCAAGTAAGTTGAGGCCCATTGTTTTGAGGCCCAAGTAAGTTGAGGCCAAGCCCACAAAATGAGAGTAACATTTTGGACTCAAAATCACATTTGCTTTCACTCTTTATCTTAATACCCCAATGCCCAATTGTCTACATTATAAAAGGTTAACATTTTTTAAATTGTACAATTGTTTTTTTAAGTAAAATTTTGAAAGGCATCATATTACTTCATTATTAAGAAAATAATTTGTAGTTAATTTTAATTATTCAGCAAGCATTTAAAGTATCTTATGATAATGATACAATAAAGATAACTATGCATGTCACAAACAATTTTATTGATTTCAAATAACTATTAAAAATTAAAAGAAAAAATATCAGATGACTATTTTTAGGGTGCGTTTGATATACTAAAAATGACATAACTGAATATAACATGGATCACCGATTCACTATTTCACGTTTTGTAGGACTTTTATGTGGAACATACAGAAACAAAGTGGAACAAATGTGTTCCACCCCCATCCCCCTGGAACAAGATGAGACATATCTATATTTTACCAATATAATATCAAAATTAAACTTAATTCTCTTTTAAAACTAAATACACCTCAATTTTTATATTTTATTCATTCTTTAAATCTTATTTACTGTATTTTATGCTCTTTAAACTTTCACTTTACTCTGTTAAACAAATATTTGTTATACGATTTCCACATTTTGATTAATTTATGTAATTTGTTAAACATTAACAACAATAAAATATCTAAATTGTATAAAATAAAAATTGGAAACTACATAAAAATTTTATTTCTGTCATTTTAATTGTTTTGACGAAGACTTTCCAATGATATTTTTTTTATTAAAATATATATTTTATTATAATTTAATAAATTACATAAATTAATAATAATATATAAACTATTCATAGGCGTAAATTGGTCATTTTAGTTGTTCTATCATTTTAGTTATGTCTTACCAAATGTTGAACAATTTTTCTGTTCTGTTCTATCTGAATACCTAATGTACGCTTAAGGGACAAAAAAACAAATATAGATTCATTGGGTTTCTTGATTATAATAAATCAGATATATGATAACCTATATAAGTCATTAACATTTAACAAGAAGATCTCTTGATTCTTGTTTGTATAAAAATATGTTTACTTTGTATTACATATCGTTTCCAAGTTCCAGTCTTTTATTGATAAACTTTGTAACAGTTCATATCTTTCACGTATGATCGTCTCCTATACCCCCATTCTACATGGAAGGAAACTATAAAGACTATTTTCTAGAACGAATGGTCTGATCAAACATTTTATTGCGTATTTATTCTAAACTTTATACCCTGTTAACATCGGAGTGACCATCAATTTGAGACTTTCCTACCAAGAGTTTCTATCTCGAGATCCATATATTTTTCATTCTTTATATGTATTTGAAATGCTTAGCTCATAATCAATCACTTTCATTAAATCTTTGGTAATTTAGTAGACAATACACAAGTGCTGGAAGCTTCCTTGCAGATTGGCTATCTAGTTATCTTCCTTTATTAAATTTATTTCTTGTTAAAGATCAACCATGTCTAGAAAATGTATATGTTGGTATTTTAGTTATACAGGTTTTATTCATGACAAATTGATCTAAGGGGCATGGAATATTTATTACCATTTGATAGAGATAAAGAGGTTGTTTTCATGAATACATGACATCGTTGGATGGCAAGTCATGGGATTACCAACTATTAAAGCAGTTAAGGAAAAATTGAAAAACAGTCTTGAAATTGTTCTTGATGACATCTATTTTTGAAGGTAGAAAATAGATGGGATGGGTTAACATGATTTATAAAACAATAATCTTATTCTAACTTATTAATAAACAATATTTTGTGTTATAAATTAAGATGAAATCCAATTGAATCTTGTTAATTTGGGTGGCATGTGATCAACTAATATCGTAGTTGGTCAAAAGTCAACTAGCAAGTAGCCAGCCCACAGGGGTCCTACGTTGGTGTTCTAGATTAGGATATTACATAGAAAATGATGTACAATAATGTAATGTTTTTTAATTAACCTTTGAAAGTCGGTATAAAACCTTCTTTCCTATTACTTCTTGACTTTAAAAAAACATATATATGTATGAGAATTCAAACGAAAAGACGATTAATTTGTGAGAAAACAAAAGTTCCAAGATCATATATGAATAAACATGATATGAATGCTTAAACATATATGATTAAACACATGTTGTATTGACCAATATATAGCAGTCGACCTTCCCTCGCGGCCTTTGGTTTAATTCACCAACTCACCCACGTCTCTATTGGATGTGTTTAATCATATATGATTAAACGTTCATATTATGTTTAATCATGTATAATCTTGAAACTTCTCGTTTTCTCGCAAATTGATCAACTTTTTGTTTGATCATTCCTCTCTCTCTCTCTCTCTCTCTCTCTATATATATATATATATATAATTATATCTATAATACGTCTCATCAAAGAAACTTGTATAGTTTGGAAAAAGGTTTTCGATTGCTAAATGCGAGAGAAACTTCATCCCTTTCTTTCATTTTTTCACGCCCATTATTACCAAGACGATCGATCATACATGAAAATGAAACATTCCGTTGACACACATGTACTCAAGTAATTTATTGGACGATATCCAAATCAAATATTCGAACTCAAAACCTTTTAAATAAATTTTAAAGAAATTTGACTAATTTAGCTGTATCTAAATGATAAAATTGATTTACGTATTCTCTAATAAACAATTATTATAAAATGACCAAAACAATTATTCCAAATTTAATAAGTTCATGAGAATGGCGTTTTTGTCCTTTTGTGTTTTATATAAAAATTATTGACCCAGACCCATTCTTTCTTCTAAATTGACTTGGTGCTTTTCATACCCTTTCGGGCTCCTAAGTCCTAAGTCGGTATGGTTTGGTTTTGAAATAACGTTACTTGATCTCCATAGGTTGGGTTTGTGGTTTTGGTTGTCAAACCAACTGTATAAAGTTGACTTAATATAAATCAACCTAGAAATGTTAATTTTGGGATATATTTCGTACCATGCCAATAAACATATGTAAGGGTCATTTACCAACTAAAATCAAGTAATTGTTCACTTATTGAATCAACATATGATAAGACGGGTTTGGTAAGTATCATCATCTCTGACCGGATAAATGTCTATTATGGAAATACGATTTAAATAATTAATAAATAACCCATTTATAATTTTCTGAATAAGATTGAAGAGGAGAGGACTTGGTCTTTCTACCAAGTTGAAGGTGAATGTTGTTTTGGCATATGGCATGGGAAATGGACTCACTATTATTTTTCTAAGTTCATTTGTTGAACAAGTAGTTATCAATATCAAACCCCTGTTTCCTCTCTCCTACCTTCCCTCCTCTTATAAAACCACACTTTCCACCATTCCACATCTTCAATTCCTCATCTTTTCTCCAATTTTTCAACTATTCAACACACCTACAGTCATCATCATCATCATCATCATCATCATGCCTGAAAGCAAGGTGAAGTTTCTTTGCATTTCTATTTTATATCACACACACTAAATCAAGTCAAGATCTTCACAATCACCACGAATTTACATTTTTTGTTGGGTTATCCTCGAAATCAAGTCACCGATCTTCAATAAAATCATGGGTTTCATCTCATTTTCCTTCTCTGTTTCTTGAAATTTTGCAAAAATCACACACCCCAGAGGGAATTTGTGTCGTTTCCTTGGATTTAGATGGACTTCTTTTAATGAATGTTACAGAAACAATCTAAACTCTGTTTTCTTATGCTTTTAATCCCATTTTCATGGATGACTGTTATTAATCTGAATTCAATTGCAGAAAGTGGTTGTTAAAGTGGATGCTCATAATGATAGAGATAAAAGGAAGGTTTTGAAGGCAGTTTCCAAACTTTCAGGTTAATATCGAGTTTGAATTCCATCCTATATATTATACATTTGAGACTGAACTTACAAAAAAACACCTTGTTTTTATAGGGATCGAGTCGCTAGCCATGGACATGAAAGACCAGAAATTGACGGTGATCGGAGACGTTGATCCGGTATGTATCATCGCAAAACTTAAGAGGTGTTGGCACCCGATAATAGTGACCGTGGGACCAGCAAAAGAAGAGAAAAAGGGGGAAAAGAAGGATGAGAAGAAAGACGATAAGAAGGATGACAAAAAAGACGATAAGAAGGATGATGGGTGTAAATTACTGGCGGATTATTACAGAGCTTACAATCCTTGTATGACACAGCGTTACTGTGTTTATAGCATTGAAGAAAATCCCAATGCTTGTGTTATTTGCTGAAAGATTGCAGTTTTCCAGAATCATGGGGGAAGAAGATGATCAACCTACAACTAAAGATGATCATATACATATTATATATATATATATATATGGGTTTGGATATGGATATGGATATAGATACGGATTGTTGGTGATTATATCTATGTTTCATTTATAAAAGGATTGTGTATAGACCGATATAATTCAGAGAATAATAATTAATAATACAATTTGGAAATTTTGATTTGATGATCTTGGTGTCTGGTGAAATATACGCACATCGTAACATATATGATCTGACAGTTTTGTCCCTGTTGATTACTAGTATCTTGTGTAGAAAGCAGGGGCGGAACACACACTTTCCAAGCGCAGGGGCCGAACCTAATATTATATATTTTCAAAAATGCCAAAAATACACTGAATCTAGAACTAGAAGTGACTGTGCAACAAGTCTTGGACAGCTTTAGCAGAAAATTGTCAAAATTTACAGTTTTAGAGATATGTCTTGTACATCAGGAGTGGAGGATTCATTATGTAGAATCWGGAGATGACAAGATGTAGACCAAAACTCGAACAACTATAGAATCAGAAGCAAAACATTACCCAATACTGAAGTAAGCAGCTTCCTTATTCTGCCTTAAACCAAGTCTGCCAAAACACCGAATCTTGTTCTTCTCTCTTTTTTGRTTGTTGTAAAATTTTATTCTGGGTCGAGTMTTAAGTCAATTCCCGTAACTTGAGTTGGAGGCAAATTCAATAAAAAGTAACAACAAACGCAACAGCAGACTATAAATGGGTCATTAAACTGCTAGGTATAACTGTCACATTGGCTCAACTATCTTCCTTGTTTAACCAAGTAATTGTCTCCTAGAGAAATAATAGGACTTGATATTAGGCATGTATGCTATCACACATTTGAAACGAAAGAGTAGATATCTAAACTAGGACTCCAGAAAAAAAAAATTTAGATTTTGATACGAAGTGCAAGTAAAAGATGACAGCTACTTTTGACAAATCCTATCACAAGAGAACACTTGCATTTCAACAGTTACATCAAGTATGACCAGTTATTGCACTGCTTTTAATTACACAGTGAAGTGTTCGTTAGCAGTTTTAGACTTTAGTGTTAGATTAATCACCTAAATCACCACATAAAGTCATAAATTTAGACCTAATAATCACCTAAATCAGTAAAGAACAAACCCATGACTGTTAAGTGTTAACCAAAGAAACCAGTGAACAAAATACAAACCAGTGAACTARTGAAGAGTGAACTGTTAAGGCTATTCCAATGGTACACCGTGTATTCACAGAATCACAAATCACAAGCCCTAACTTAACTCTACAGACTACAACTCTACTCAATCTGTATGATTTCAAATTTTCAATTCAGCCACATAACCAATTAATCACCACATAAAGTCATAAATTTAGACCTAATAATCACCTAAATCAGTAAATCACCACTTTTGGGTTTTGATTTCAAAACAAAAGGTGCAAAATTTCACCTGTCAATCTGTCATTAGCAATTTAGCAGCAAGCAGTAGCAATCTTTATCTAGGTCTAGCAGACTAGCAGTCAAGCAGAAGCAGTGAATGTGAAGCAGAACAGGAAGTTGAACAACAACAGTCAACACCAGAGAATGAGAGAAGCAGGGGCTTACTAGTTACTACCGTCGACCGTCGTCCGTCGCTGACTCGCTGTCGTTCTCGCTACTGCCTGTTGGTCGCTCCCGCCTCCCTGACTGTCTCGCCTGGTCGCTCGCTGCAGTGGTGGCCCGTCGGCCGTCAGTCCTTCACGGCGTCACCGTCGTCCGTTGCTCTCGATTCGATTCTCGCCTGAGTAGTCGTCTCTCGGGATTAGAGGGGAGGGGCCGATGGAAATTTTTGGTTTTCTCTAAGCTCTAGCCTAAACTACTCAAAGGTATTTGGCAAAAAAATCGCAGGGGCCTGGGCCCCTATAGGCCCATAGTGTGTTCCGCCCCTGGTAGAAAGGGATAGCAAACGGTTAATTATAATTACTAACGGTTAATTATAATTATTGTATCCATTTAAAATAGCGTATGACAAAAATTAAAAATATCGGATAACGAAACAGATAATAAGTAAACGGATAAAAAACTGATTTCGAAGTAGAAATAATAGTATTATGATAAACATCTAATTTTGTTTCATATTTAATTTGTTCTAATAAATATTATAATGTTATTCAAAATATAATTATAATGTAAAAACATTGTATACCACAATATGAAAATTCAAATATAACATTATAAAAGATGCTTAGGAACTGTTTATCAAATGTTTACATGAATAAGCATCTATTTAGTTACATTGCTTTACCGGATGAATATGGTAAAAATTAAGAATTTTACCTGGTAAGAGCGAAACATGGTTGGCGTTTACTGGGAAAATTGTTGCATATAATGTCTTTTTGCTAAACTAAAATATATAAGTAAGTGATAATGTTGAATTTTACCGATAAATGTTTATCGGGTAAATATTTGGTAAACGACGCCTCAATCTACTTTGAGCGTCCTAACAAAGTATTTATGGACATTGATATTTTATGTTTATGGAGCTAACAAATGTGAATTCTATGTAGTCGTGTTATAATAAGTTGTTCAAGTAAAGTTGGACAATCTAACAAGTTATATCATGAAGTTGGGAAACCAAATTGGACTCTCAAAGAAAACCTTATTAAGAGGTCGTATACCAAATACTTATTCGGTAAGTGCTTACAGGTAAATTTTAACACTATTATTTACTTATTGAGTAAGATATTAATCCATCAAGATGACATCGTATACAACAATTTACCTCAGTAAGTCCTTACCGTGGTAAGAGTCGTTGTCCTCACTTACCGGGTAAGACTCTTGATCTTTGTCTTGCTCTTATCATGTAAGATTCTTGATCTTTACCATCTTCATCCGATGAGATATTGTGACTTGACAAGAACTTACTTGGGTAAGCGTTTGGTAAACGACCCCTAAATGTTTTTATAAAACTTGTTATATAAGACACTTTAAAAAATGTTATATGAAAAAAGTTAATATGACAATTTTTTTTATTTTATTATATATATATAACTTTATCGATAAAACTTATAAGATGATCATAATAACTTGTTGTAACTTTATGACTTATGACGTACATTTATTGACCTCATAAACTTATAATCATATTAAACAATTATTAAAAGTTCTAAGAACTCATCTTTCTATTTCATAATTACATAAATTTAAGAGTAAACTACAATTTTAGTCCTTGTGCTTTTCACCAATTTTTAAAAGTGATTCTTAAACTTTAATAACTATAATTATCGTCTATATTGTTTATATTTTTTGATCACTAACTCCGTTAGATTAATCCATTAAATGAGGGTTTTATGTGTCTTTTTACCCTTTTTTGTCTTTATCTCAGGAATTTTTTTCTTTTAATTTTTATTTATTTATTTATAACAATACATATTAACACAATATATATGTAATCACATATACACATAATTTATATATATATATATCTCTCTCTCTATATATATACATATTTTATTTTTTAAAAAGTGGTTACAAACACCTTTTTAACCATATTACTCTGGATCATTTCAGTCTAAATATTTGGATAGGTTATTCCATTCTTTTTTTCAAGGTTTTCTTTTTCTAATCTCATCCTATATTTAGGGAAAAGACCAAGGGAGAATTTTTTTTAAAAAAAAAGAAACCAAAAAAACTACAAAAGAAACGTCATTTCCCCCCCTAAATATATGATGAAATCAAGAGAGAACATAGCAAAAAAAAAAAAAAGAACTGAAAAATCCATCAAGACCGTTAAATTGATACGGATAAGGTTAAAAATGTGGTTATAGCCACTTTTAAAAATAATATAAAAATATTACACATAATTTTTAAATCGATAATCAACAAAATATAATAAAAAGATAAGTGAAACAAATTGCACAAAAAAAAGAGATTATTTTATTATCCATAATTTGACATGTATTTTGATATACTTTTTCATCTATTATTTTGTAGTTCTCTGTTTTTTTTTCAAGATTCTCCCTAAAATATAGGAATAAGACCAGGAGGAACCCTTGAAGAGAAAAGAACCGAGGAACTCATCCAAATCTTTAAATTGAGATAATTCTACGGATATTGTTAAAAAGTTGGTTATGATCATTTTTTGAAATAAAATGTAAACGTAAATATAAATTTGAATGTAAATGTAAATATAAGTATAAATGGGTGTATATATATAAAAAAATAAAAGTAAACTATGATTTTAGTCCCTAAGATAAAGACAGAAAAATGGTAAAAGGACACATATAACCCTCACTTAACGAACTAATCTAATGGAGTTAGTGATCAAAGACCATTTTCAAAGCAAAATGTAAACAATAAGGACGATAATTGTTGGTATTGAAGTTTAGGGACCACTTTCAAAGATTGGTGAAAACCATAGGGACCAAAATTGTAGTTTACTCAAAATGTAATTTTGAGTAAATTATAGTTTTTGTCCCCTGGTTTGTTAAAAGTTATTTCGTCTTTTTTGACTTTGAAAATTTGGTTTTTATCTTTATAGTTTGTAAATTGTTACTATTTTTTGTCTTCGAGGCTAATTTTGCTACCTTTAAATATATGGAACTAAAATAGTAATTTATTGTAAACCATAGTGATAAAAACAACAATAAAGTTTAAGCAATAAGGACAAAAATAGTAATGGTATACAAACCATAAAGACAAGAACCGTAATTTTAAAATCATGATGACGAAATCCGTAATTTTCAACAAATCACAAAGAGGAAAAATATAATTTACTTTCCATTTTTCTTAATATGACCTTCCCAGTGGATGCATATTTTGAGACATATCTACATTATTTTCCTTCCACATGAACGAGGTTCAAATAGAAAGGGTAGAAAAGTCAATTTAATCGGAATAAGACTTTTGGATATTTGAAGCAATAGTAATAGTGGTAGTCATACTATTAATTGTAACGTTGTTCCTTTGATGGCATGTGGTGCTCAACAATTTCAATGCCGTTGTCAACACGTAATAAATATTTTATTGAGAAAAAGAAACCCAAAAAAGACGATAACATGGATATTAAAGTTTTTAGGTGATGTTTGTTTCAATATGTTAAAAGAAATTGAATCGAATTTAATCATAGTTTTTGTTGCCAGAAATTGGAAAAATCTATCAAAAAATATATGAATATGTCAGTTTGATTCGTTGAATATAATCGTGGTGGTAGGTGGAGGCAGTAATGGTAGTAGTGGCAATGATTGTGGTGGTGACGACAGTGGTGGTGTGGATGAAGGCGACAGTAGTAAAGACGGTGATGGCGGTTGTGGTGATTACAATTGTAGCGGGATGTAATATGATGAAGTAAATTTAAGAGTATAATAATTTTTCCTAAAAGATAATTTATATTTTACACTGTGTTGAATTCAAATTTCCTATCAAGACTTAAAAAATGAACCAAAAAACGTTGATTTTTCCAATTACTTCAAATTTTGTTGGATTCCAACAAACCAATCACTACCTTATGATCTTGTTATCATATTTCAATAATAAAATTATAAAACAGTTAAATGTACGGATGAACATAAAGAGAAATTTGAGTTTTTATGCTTAATTAACTCCATATATAAAAAAAATGTTTAAATGTATAACTATTTTAATAAAAAATTATTTTCAATTTTTTTTTATTATAAAGATACACCATGATCACTTTACAATTAACTTATATACCAACTATTTTTTCATCTTCTCTCTCCTCTTTCACCCCCGCTAACCAAACATGAACATCCAAAAACTCACTCGTGTTTGGAGAAACCTCCAAAATATGGAGCGTTTATATATAAGTACATTAGTGTTAAATATAGTTTTGAGTGTAGTAAATTTAGGTTGAAGATGAATATTGAATAATGTTAAACTGTCAATGTTAATAGGATCAGATTAATGCTTACTAGTTATTCAATAGCAGTTTCATCATGTTCAATATTTGCTTGATAATAGTTCAATATATGTTTTTTGAATTTATTTTTTATTGCATCCAGTTAAAAGATCAACATATGTGTTTCTTACAATTGTGTTTGGGAAGTAGATGATTATTAGATGTTCAATGATGTCGAGAATTCATTGTTTATGATAGAAAATGATGTAACATAATTGTAACCAACTTACATTTCGTTTGATGCATTTGAGGTTGATAAGTTGAAATATGATTTTGAATCGGAGGCTCCATATGTAGTGGAAGGATGACAACCGTTTTAAACTATGCATATCAAAAAAGATTTTCATGTTAAAGTATTTATGAAATAATTATTTAAAAAGAATTATTCTATTTCTAACTTTGGTTAAAAAGAGCGTACTCGCTGGCCAACATTATTATACCTTTTCCACCATCAAAAAGAAGTTAGATTTGAGGTTATGACTTATCTTATGGCAACTTGACGTAAAACTGAGACTTTTAAATGAGGAAGAAGATTTTCCAGTATTGCTTTTCAAATTAAGCAGTCCATTTCGATTCATCTATAGCTAAAAACTACGAAAATAAGTTTGTTAGCTGACAAGTATTCATTTTTGCATCCCGAATTAATATATTTCATAGGATTTTAAATCATTTTTTATCTGAACTGCTTTGTCAAGAACATTCTTATTGTATGATCTTCAACAATATACCACATTTTACATCTGATTCATCATCGTGTTTTGGTTTTGGTTCTTGTTCATCTAATGAGTTTTCACTGTTAGAGTAATAAATATTTTCAGTACCATCTTCAACATATCCATCCATAGAGAAAAACACACTTTTGCATCAACAAACTATGGGTGGTTATATATGTTGAAGATGGTAGAGAACGTTGATTACTCCAACAATAAGAATTCACTCAAACAAAAATGACTGTAATGTTGCTTTTATCAGTCGATCTTCTAACAATAATAGAATTATAACCCATCTTGATATATATAATCATCATAGTCACTTTCATGGATATCCTAGCCTTGCCATTGAGCACATTCAAGCATGCATCAAACACAACCGAACAGTATTGAAAACTACCAGTCTCCATTGATGCTGAACTTTATTATGTATATAAAAATTTCTATCGATCTAATTCGTGTATCGTAGAATATAATAAAAAAACTAGAATTTAATACACCCATCGTGAGTCCAAAAATACTAAATCAAGTACAACGGACATCTGTTTTCTATAGAAAACACTTTAAAACATTCAAATACTAAATCTGCATCTAAAATTTAAATAAAAAAATAAACGAAAAAGGAAATACTAACCAGTAGACAAGAGGATCAAAAGAAGTGAAACAAATGCATAAATGGTAATATGCAAGTGGAGGAATTGAGAAGAAAGATAGAGGAGAAGATGTTTGAGAGTTGTGAGTGAGAGGAAAAGCATGAAGTTATATGAAGAGAGGGGTAGTTTGGAAATATTTTGATTTAAAAAAACTTTTTTTAATTTTAATGGTTTAACATTGAAGCATATTTTTAGTATATCAAACCACACTAAAATAGAACCCATATTTTCTTTATTTTTTTAGGGCACATTAATTCAAAAGGGTGTATAAAAAACCATCAACCTGTTAAACCTAACCCAACCTGCTAACAACCAATCAAATCCAGCATGTCTAACCGTCAGCCTATTTAAATGCCGATCTGCTAATTAGGGGGGTTGAAATTGGGTTGAGCTCGTCACTTATATATAATTTTTATAAAATTTTATTTGTGTATATATATATATATATATATATA
>NC_037538.1:10938170-10954913 GCF_001531365.2 Cynara cardunculus var. scolymus | reverse complement strand
TATATATATATATAATGTGTAAAATTTTGTATAGTTTTTATTGAGATTATGTTTGTATTTTATTCGGTTAAATGTATATGTTATCAAAAGAGATTCACTATCACAAAATGATAACAAATAATCAAATTAATAAGAAAAAATTATTGAAATCGTTTTTGCACTAATAACAAATTGATATGTCCGAGAATATGAATGATATTGATAGATATTTGATTGACGAATTTGTCAATCCAAAGACTCTGTCGTTTGAACTTTAGTAAAATGAAAATGCTTAGTTATGACATTTCACAACAACATTATGTTTTATAAGATGCCTAAAATGTCTAAGCGTCCTAATATGATACTTTGTAGGACGAAACAAAAAAATGTCTTATATAAAATAGTTACGATATGTTTAAAGGAAGATTTTAGGCGTCTTAACAAATTTTTAGGACGCTTTGAAAATAAAGTGTTGTATTAAGTTATTTTACACGACACTACTTGAAAAAATGTCATATGAACACAGGTGTCCTATAAATATACGAGTTTGTGGGACACTTCTCAAAATGTTTCTATAAAATAACTATCACGACAGTTTATTTAAAAATCATTCCAAACTTGTTCAAACGCCCAAAAACATCCTATTGTAACCTTTTTAGGCAGAACGTTTTATAGTTTGGTCTTATAAACTTAAGTTTTATGAAATATTTTATTAGTCAAATTTATGTAACTACTAACCCGCTAACCAACCAACCTGCCTCAACCCACAAGAGTTGGGTTGGTTTGGGTTATACTTTCAAATGAGCTGAATTAAGTTGAAATTTTTTCAAACCGTCGTAATTGAGTTGAATTATAAACATGTCATAAATCGACCAACCCAACCCACATACACCCATAATCCAAAGGACTCACAACATTTTGTCCTCAAAATCCAAATATAAAAATCAAAATCTTGAACAATAATAATCTTAGTGGGCCTTTGAAGGCTACATTTTCTTCATATTATAAATACAAGTTAATATAATAATATTATTTTTTCTGAGTTAAAATCGTTATATTAATGTTTAGGTATACATGGTTATCAAGTTTGAACTTGTTACATCAATGTCTTAACTAATCTTTTTTTTAAGCAAAATATTCCTATATTATTCATGCAATTTGATTTGTTTAAGTTATGATCAAATCATTGCGTGGGTAATGAATGATACATTATAATAACTTATAGCTTATGCATATATATGTTTTTTAGACCGACTATTTTTTCTTTTGATTTAGTCATGAAGTCTTTGGTCTTATTTTAATAGTTCATTCATAGAACTTTGTCTAGTGATGTTTGTATACACTGTATAAAGTCAATCTACAACAGCCTTGACTTTTGCGTGACCTAATTATAAGATGCGACTCGAGAGCGTACAAAGTCGGGTGACCATGAAGTCCACGTGTCGTTAAATAAGTTTATTCGCACGTCTCTCATGATCACTCGTGATTCGATATACGTCAAGATCATACCAAAAGCACAAATTATAATAGATACAATCAGGGTGGGAGTCAGAAAAATTATTTATGGGGTGTTTAGAAAAAGGTAAGAAAATTCACGATTTTAAGGTTGAGAAAACCCTTTTTTAAGAATATATGGTTTTTAATTAACTACTTAATTATCCTAAATATAATTGTAAAAAAGAGTTGGAAAACATGAGTGACTTAAACAATTATGTCTATATTTAGGGGTGTACGCGGGTTGGGTTGGGCGGTTTAAACAATTACAACCCAACCCGGTTTGGAAAAATCTCAACCCAGCTCAACCCATTCAAAAGTATAACCCAACCCAATCCAACCCTTGCGGGTTGAGGTGGGTTATGTTGGGTTGGCGGGTTAGTAGTTACATAATTTGACGAATGAAATAATTCATAAAACTGAAGTTTATGGATTATACTATAAAGCGTCTTATCTAAAAATGTTACAATAGGTTTACAGGACGTCTTTGGATACTTCAACAAGTGTTTTAGAATTATCTTTAAATAAAATGTCGTATTAGTTATTTTATAGAATCATTTTGAGAAGTGTCCTGTAAACTCATCTATCTATAGGACACATATGTTCATATGATACTTTTTCAAGTCGTGTTGCATAAAATAACTTATACGCCATTTATTTTAAACGAATCATAGAATTTGTTAAGACGCCCAAATCATCCTATAAAAATATTGTAACCCTTTTAGATAAAATATTTTTCTAATGTAACTCTTTAAAAGCGTCATAGATTGAYGGATTCGTCCATCAAATATCTATCAATATCATTCATATTCTCCAACATATCAATTTGTTGTTGCTGCAAAAAAATTCAATAATTTTCCTTATTAATTAGATTATTTGTCATCATTCTTTGATCGTGAATCTCTTTTGGTAACCTATATATTTAGCTAAAATAAACAAAACATAATATCAATAAAAATTATATAAAATTTATACATTATTATTGTATATATATATATATATACACACACATAATAAACATATATATAAATAAAATTATAAAAATTATATATTAGCGACGGGTTGGACGGGTTGAGCTAGACTCACCCCAATTTCAACCCTCCTAATTAGCGGGTTAGCGGTTTGACGGGTGGGCTGTTTGGCGGATTGGATTTAATTGGGTTGTTAGCAGGTTGGTTTGCGCGGTTTTCACGGGTTGACGATTTTTTGTACACCCCCTATCTATATTTAGTACAAACAAATACAAAATATCTATAGATAAATATATAAATGATAAAAGTCTTTTGAAAATACATGAAATTTATCATAAAAAAATTGCATTCAGTAAAGTAACATGTTTATTTTAAAACCTTTAAAAAACTTGACATTTATAAAGGAAGGAAAATTAAGAATTTGATAAAAATAAATAAAATTTCAAGCGGGTAATTGAGTTTTGGAACTATATCAAATTTTATTTATGAAATTTGAGGGGGAGCCAATGCCACTTCTGGCTCCAAGGTGGCTCCGCCCATGAATATTATTCATTATGACACCATTTCACAAGTAACCCAGCCAATTCATAGCCGTCGAAAGCTAATGTTCTAAGAAAGATTGTAGACGAGATCTTGATTGCAATTTGTGTGATCCTTTTCCTGCCTCCATATTTTTTATGGAGAAGTTGTTGTACTTAATAGCTTAGCTTTGTATAAATTTCTTCATATAGAGAGGGAGATGCTAGTGATCATAACTTAATTAACAGTACAAATTCCATTTTTTTGTTTAGGCCTTGTTTCAACCTTAAAGCCTGGATCAAACCCAAAAAATCCAAACCTTATACATCTATACGATATTGATTAGAAATATTTAAATATACTGGTACCATAACAAAAAAGTTGTTGGTGCGTGCTCCTTTTTGTTGTGGTATCAATATTTTCGAACATTGCTAATCAATATAGTAGAGATGCAATAGGCCTAGGCTTTTCTAGGACCGAGCCAAGAGAACCGGATCGGGCTTTTATAGGGAACACTTTCCTTGCTTTTCGGGTTTAATCATAGTTTTTTGGGCTTTTCCAAGACATACTTTAACCGGACCTTAGAAAAAAATTGATTTGATAAGGTTTTAAGATCAGGGTTGTGTCAGGATTAGACGTTCTATGTATCTGTACAATAGTTCGACTCTATATATTTGAATCATACAAAATTGTTTTTGAAACAATTAGATAAGACCCAACTTGCATGATATTAAACATTACTCCATAGAAACGTGCTTTAACACCAGTTTGATGTTTTGCTTTCTTGGAGGTAAAACCACCAAATGTTGTTTTAACACCATGTTCACCGACTTCAAAAAAATACATACAACCTGTTTGATTCATATGAATCTTAAAATTTTCGATTGAGGTTGTCGGTTGATATTATATAATACTATATGTGCGTGTGTATATATAAATATAAAAGACGAACTGGCCGGCCCATCGGTGACGGTAACTACTAACTGGGGTAGAGGGTTTGATCGAATACGGTCCCCCTTGTTAATATCACAAAAATGAGCACAAGTCAAAAGTCAATTCCTTACCAAATACCAAAAGTCACCAAAGCAGTTATCAAGACAGCCTGTTTTTTTATTAATTTTTTTTTGTTTTTATTTTATTTTATTTTCGACAAGTCAATCCTTTTTGTGAGAAAATTGGACATCAACCAGAAAACTCTATAACTTGTTTATTTATACATTTAATTGGGAAGAAAAGGATTTTATAATTATAAAAGAAATGAGAAAACATTTTTTTTTTGTGGTACTTATCTAAAACTAAACAATACATTTGTTGGGTGGGTCCCATAAGAAGCGACATTTTACATAAATTTTGTTAGTTGGTTAGATTAATCATAGGTCTCTCTCCGCTAAAAGTTGTTAAAAATGTCATGTCAATTTATTGTAACACATTTATATAGCATGCATAATCGTTTGATGATGTAAATTTGAGTTCTATAAAACAATCTATTATCACATTTAGACGTTTTTTTATTTATACTATATTATAAAATATTTGACAAAAACTCTTAAGACCCATTTTTTATGCATGAAGTACTGTATATTGATGCATATTACTTAAAATTCAAGATTATAAGTAAATTTATGCATAAGTACAACTTATTAAAGCTCCATGTTTAAATTCGTGTAACTAACTGCAGATAAACATAATCAAATAGAGGATAAACATCTCATTTTAAAATATAAAAATTCTAAAATATAATTAGGATAATTATCGAATTCTAACAAAATAATTAACTATTATGTTTATAAGAAAATTATATTACTAAACCAAATAGAAATTACTTCGTTATTGAACTTAAATTAAATTATAATTAAAAAATTTGAATTAAAAAATAACACACAAAAATGAGGAATTTTAAATAGTTAATTTGATACTATTATCAATATAATTTGACAAATTTTTATGATATCTTCAAATTTATATTTTATTCAAAAATAAAACCATAATCGTCTTTTCAAAATCACATAAGACCATATTATAACATTGATTGAAATAAAAAATAAAATAAAATATTAAAATCAAGATGTATCTCGCTATATTGCGCGAATACCCTTCTAGTATACTATAAATCAGATTTTGTGGTAAGACTAAAACCAAAAACATATGGTGTTGGGTTCACGGGTTGACTGCATCTTTTCAGGTATGCTCAAATGAAATAATTTTTGAGTTATATATATATATATATATATATATATATATATATATATATATGTTCCATCCTTATAGAAAGACAAGAAAGAATGGGTTTAAATAGAAAGACAATAAGATCATGCGTCGTTTTTTACAGGAAATGTTTACGGATGAGTGCATCACGAAAACTAAACAACAGTTTAGATATACGGATGAACATTATTTATAAATGATTGTATTTCTTTGTTCAGTCAATAATTTCAAGTTTTATAATGAGTTCTGAGTATATGAGTTTAGAAATCCAATACATGTGCAATTATTTTTCAGATCGATCTTGCTGATACACCATATTAACCTTCAACTTTATATATTAGTTGACTTGCAAAATAAGCACAAAAACTCATGATTCAAGGCTAAACTAATATTTTAGAATTATGAATCATCCGTACTGCATTATGCTAGTACACCACTAGTGTATATATAACACATTTTTTTCCCTTTAGTGTAATCTATTATTCATATTTTTAGTTTATCGTTTGTTATTTGACATTTGTGCCATTTTGATCCACAAATTTCTATTCGTTTTCTTCCCATTAAATTGCTTTTTTAATTGTATTTTTAAAATATGGTTTCAATTCAACAAGTTGAAGTTATTTATATTATATAAAAATAATTAATAAAGATATATACCGACTATAACTCAAATGCTTAAAATCCGGTCCAAACATGAATAGAAACAAACAAACAATATATCATTGAAAATCTATGAAACAACATAATTTAGATTCGATTGATAAGTTACACATTTATTCATCAAAAACTTAAACTTTATTTTAGTTAACTGAATTATACACGGTTTAAACATTGTTTTTTTGTCCATTTAGTTTGCATTTTATTTCGCTTTTCGTTCTTCATGTTTATAAAAAAAATCCGTTAACGTGAGGGTAATATGATCTGTTTACTTAATTTTCTTTTTGGTTTTTACGACAAGAAAGTTGAATAACTATTTTCATGAAGAATTTTACGTTTCAACACATTTTATTTTTTATTCATAGTATTATACTATATTCTTTTAATTATATTAAAATATAATATCGACGTAGTAAGTTTTTTTTTTCTTTTCAAAATTACGCTTTTTCTTTCCCAAAATAAATATAACTTAATTCGATACCATACAATTTACCTTCAATTTTTTGTTTCAGTTTTATATGATTTAAATGAATGGTTTTAGAAAATTAAAAAAGTAACAAAAACTGAAATCCCTTTTTAGGCCCAATAAAAGCCCACTTCCACTATCCCCAAATCAAAATCAAAATCAAATTAAAAGAAAGGGATGAAGTTGTTAAAGAAATTATATTCGAGTTACATGAAATCAAACGGAGTTACTGAATAAATGAATCTCATGAGACACTGAATTTAATTTCACTTATTATAATTCACCATAGCGTCATTTCAAAGTCGCATGTTGGCTTTTAAAGAAAAAACATAAGTCCGTATAGAAGAAAAGTTTGGCATCGTTGTCTTGGCCACGGGCCACCAATCGCAACCTGAGGCAGCTCCTTGGTCACTATGTCGTGCCCATGCAACATGAGTTATCCTATTTTTGTTCTCATAAAAAAATTCTCAACAAAATCGCATCATTAGACATTTTTGAAGAAGATTTTGTTACCAACATGTTACTTCCATTATAGGTAATGAATTTGGGTTCAAAGCCTTGCATGCTCTACGTACAGAAGATTTAATCTTATAGCAATAGGGCGATCATGTGTTAGGTTTGAGTTGAGATAAACCCAAAACTTGATGTTTTACGAGCGATATTGACAACAGTCTCATTGTATGAATAGACAACTCCAACCTTAAATCCAAAAAATCCCATGCCTTTTGAGACACTATAAAGAATGTGGATTAGATTCTAATTGCATATCATAGGATATTCCTCGAATGAGGCCATAAATTGTACATGAATGTTTTACTCAAGGATGAAAGACACACAGACTTTTCACTCAAGACCAACATTGTGTGAAATGTTTACACATCGGTGAAAAAACTTTATGCTATTGGGTCTTTTAAGACTTCCGCGTTGGAAACTGAATCAACTTTAACTACCATCATCGTACAAACATCTCGGTTTCGTTATATCAATAAGACCTTGAGGTCAACACCTTGATCTGGCTAAGGGCTTAAACCAATATCATTCAGATCAACGAGCTACCATGCATCTCAAGTTTTAATAGAATCTTCTTGTTAGCTTCATCAGGTTCATCCTCGAAACTTTTTCAAAGCTTAATAGCTCTTGCTGCAAGACTACTTTCGTTTAGATCTACACCGAGGAAACCTCTGCAGCTTGTTGAATAACAAATGAATCTATTTCCCCCTTACAACTAGCTCAATAATGAAATTGAACATTTTATTTTCATCTACAATATTCTTTAGCTTTTTTATCATTATGTTTATTTGACCAAGAAATTGCTCAAAGGGTTTAATAGTAAAACTTTGACTTTGATGTTTGATTGTTCGACTTTCTTGTATCAAGTGTGACTTTGAAGTTGTTTGTACTTTCACCAGAAAGTTAAGAAAAAATAAAAGCTCGATTTCAATTTGCCATCTGAAGTGCCAATTAAACTTGCAAAAACAGGTGTCGGAAAAGTCTATTTATCTTACTAACAAAATAATATAAAACCTTAAAAAACGTGAATATAAAATTTAAACCCAAGTATTTAAAATATTTCTATTTCGATTAAAAATCAATATATGAACAAACCATTTACAAAAAGAGGTATAGAAGTCAAAATTTGTGTTTTGTAATTTATAGACTAAATATGTGATTTCATCTACAAAAATCTTTTAGGTAGCTTTTAATTATAAAAAATACAATAAAACCATCAAGATGTTAAAGTTGACCTTCTATTTTGGACTTGAAACTTCAAAAATGTTTTATAGTTTGTAACTCATTTTTTAAATTTAAATATATGATAATCGCTTAAATTTGTTAACGTTCCAGTAATTTTTTAAAACAATGTAAATAAATAAACGGTAAAAGTTTAATTTCTAATGTGCGTAACTTAATTACTCAAAGAAAATTTTAAATAAAACTTTTGTTCTATCATTGTTTACAATATATAAACAAAACAACATGAAACACACTTTAGGAACTAATAAAACATTCCAATCAAAACTTGCTTCCTTCTCTATCAACTTCTCACCACCTCACTAAAAGAAATGAAGGCTCTTATTAAAACACACATTTAGGACTCGTTTACCGAACGCTTACTCGGGTAAGCACTTACCAAGTTACGTTACCTTACCGGATGAATATGGTAAAGACCAAAAATCTTACCCGATAAGAACGAAACAAGAACCGAAAGTGTTACCCGGTAAGTGAGAGTGGCAGCTCTTACCACGTTTAGTGCTTACCGGGTAAATTGTTGCATACGATGTTGTTTTCATGGACTAAAATCTTACCCGGTAAGTAAGCGACAATATTGAATTTCACAAGTAAGTGCTTACCAGGTAAGTGATTAGATAAACGGCCCCTTAGTATAATACTTGGATTATCTTAATTTAGAAAATTTGGAAGTGCGAAGGGCTTAAATGCTATTTGGCTTTAATTGAGGGTATAGATTGAAAAATTTGGCTATATATATATATATATATATATATATATATATATATATATATATATATACACACATACATATACATACATATATCCCACCGTCTTTTGTTGCTTCGAACATCCTTTTTGTTTCCTTCCTTAGTGAGTTCTTTAAAATTTCATGCGGGTGTGTGAGTTATGTGAAGTTGTTTGAGTTCTTTAAAATTCCAAAGTTGTGTGGCAAGTCGCGTAATGCTCTGTGAAGTCATTTTTCGTTTTTGATTTGTGTCGTTTTGGGGACTTTTGGGTTATAGTTTATATACCTTAGAGATTGTTTAGATTTCAGGTGGAGTTCATTGTCTAAATTGTGATCCATGCTTACCTAATTCAGATTCAAGTGTTCGGTTTCGATGTTTGTTTCGGTTAAAGTTTAAATTCCTCGTTGTCGTCATCGATGTGAGTTTTCTTATGACCATTTTCAAATTGAAATACATATATTATCAAATGACTGATATTTCAATGTTTCACTTTATTGGTATGTTTGGATTGTCACCATTAACTGTGATATGATATTCTTACATGTTGGAAATTAACACATCTGATGTGATAATTGATTCTTGGGTTAAAGGGATTTGTACAACAAAAGCTGGGAGCATTAGGCCACGGCCGATACTGATTGCCGTCTTATCAAGGTGTGCATGATTTTTGGGAGTTGATTGTTGTGTTTAGTTACCTGGGAGGGATTGAGCCTGGGTGCCAACTCATGACTAACAGATTTAAAGGTTTGCAGACTAACTGGATTGAGCCTAGGTGACAACTATATGTTTATTGATTTAAAATGTTTTATATGAACTGGTTTTACTGCATCAGTTGCATTGTCAATGATTTTCTCACTAGATCGCATGGTTTAATCCTCATTTTATTTTAAAAAATATGCACTTAATACTAAAAAAGTGAGTTTCAGCGACAACATGTTTCAGCAAGAAACTATTGCGACTATATGTTGTTTCTAAAAACCGTTTGTTATGATAAATTTACTTTTAGCAACGACAAAATTTATTGCTAAAACCTCTATTTCTTGTGGTGAAATTAGGAGGTAAATGGAAGATTATGAGACCTTCTATTTGGATATTCATTTGAAACCTATTGAAGAATTCTATGAAGCATGCTTTTGATCTTCATATGATAGTTTGATCATTTTGTATGAAGATGTTATTAGCAAAAAAATTGCAGTAGACTTCAAGCAACTAAATGTTATTAGCAAACAAATTTGTCAGACTATTAGGTGATTTTTATCTTGTATTGATCTTTTTTTACTAGATGACAAATTAATCCGCTTTGGCTTGACCTCACTTCAACCAATCTTCGATTTTGTTGAAGACATTCTACTCTTGCATCAATACAGATAGTTACAAGACTTTTACAAGTAAAGATCATATCTTTTTCTATTTTCGAAATACAAGCTATACATGAGATTTCCAGCTATGAAAGTTTTATGAAGATGCTTCATCGGATAACTTGGTATTAAAATATTTGAAACTTAAAGTATAACATTTGTCAAGAAAATCCAATAAGATATTTGATGATCGAATGATAGTTTCAAAGATAATTAATTCATACAAAGGATCCGATAAATATTATATCCGAAACCTAAAACAACATGATCAAATAAACCAATATGAGACAATATCCAATAAATGAAATTCATCGGATATGTTTCTTGTAAAACAAGGTAAACAAGAATTTTATTTTCCAAGTGTTTGATCAGATATTATGAGTATTATTCTCAAATCCGATGGTTGAGACCAACAAATATATCAAACCCAACCAAACCAGCCAAATTGCTTTGGTGTAACTAATTTACTTGCTTTTAGTCGATTAGTGCACACCTCTAACACTGACGTTCTTGAAGGGTATCTTACATTCGGTTATCATCCAACGCTTACAAAGTCATATTTCCCTAAGTGTGTTATTTTGCATTGGATATATTCGTGTATTAGTTTTTCATATCTCATTAAAACTGTAGCTATTTTATAAATGAATTTCAAGATATATAAAACTACACATTTACACGATCACCTTACAATAATAAAATAAAATATTATCCATAAATTATTTATGTCCTGTTACCCTTATTGAGAGTTGATTCAATCAATCATTTATAAATTTTATGAAATAAGAAAAAGTTCAAGATTAACCGTTATGTTATATAATTTTAACATCAATCTAGTGTTTGATGCGTGTGGAACGAAAGATGTGAAAGCAAACATGCATCGGTACGACTAGCTAAAGTCTCAACAAATGTTGAACACGTGGAGTATGAGAAATTCATACGATATTTTGTTCGTTGATACCGAAATAAGTAGCTATACCAAACAAATATGTGTTAATTAAACCGTACATATAACCATATGCAAGCTAGTCAAAAGTAGTTCGTGACGACGATAGATGATCATCGAGAACCAAACTCAACACATGGAAAATGTTTCAAGACAAAAGTATAGGCTCATTTATTGCAACCCATTTTCCAAATAAAGTATTACCTGTATCCTAAATTTGTTTTATTTAGTTTATTTATTTGGTATTATTATTAAGATTACACATGTCCATCATCTGAACCATAAGCAAAATTCGGTTGGAATGAGAAGTTTGTGGGGCCAACGTTGTAACACGACATGTATTCGTAACCAGAAAATTAAAATGTTGATACGTACGTGTGTAATATTTAGAAATTATAAAGATTACAATGCATATTTCTTAAGTTCCGATGATCACCAAACAAATTCGTAATATTGCTAACAAACTTGATCATGTAAGTTATAACCAATTAATAGTTCTATTAAGAGGCAACATCTGAATGGTTAAGAGGTGAATCTTGTTTGAGAAAAAAACGTCTGCCTCTTAATGGTTCACTAGAACTTCCATGAATGGTTATGTATATAGAGGAGTTTTAATTTGCAAATTATGTTATTTGTATAAACCGTACAAACTACATTTAATTAATCATAATTTTTCATTTTGTTGATTTTTTTTGTAATTATGAGAGGTTGATTAATCATTTTTATTGTGTAATGCGTTAATCATGGATATTATCATCTTCATTATATTAATTTTAAAGAAATACATGAAATAGTTTCATTAAAATTTCATAAGTATTATATGAAACAATTTCATAAACATATATGAAACAACTTTACAAAAAAAAGTATTATATGAAACAATTTTATAAGATTAAATAATGAAATCGACGGATGAGGCTGGTTTGCACGGTTTATATAAATAACATGATTTGCATTTGATCTCTCCTCACTCTCTCTCTCTCTCTCTCTCTCTCTCTCTATATATATATATATATATATATTTTCAAATGTTAACCAAGTTTATTGTGTTAACTTTGTTAACCAATCTTGACCATTGATTCTTACAATAAATTGTTGTGATTAATCATATTAAAATTTTAATTTATTAAAATTACAATTTCACAAACATATATGAACTAAGTGGAAAAGAGTATTTATGTAAAATGTCATGTGCTTTTGATACCATTAGTTACGAAAACAATAAATATCGTTACCAAAGTGTCTTGAAGCATATCGGAACAGGTATAAACACAATAAGAATAGCTGTTACACGAAATGTAAGAAATAAAAAAATAGTTATGAACACAATATGAACAACTCATAAACAATATTTTCTTCATTATAAACACATTTAGGAGCCAATCACTGTTGAGAAATACAACTAGTTTACATATAAACACAATATAAACAGCTTGTGAACAATAGTTCTTTCATTATGAACACAAATCAACAAATACGAAATCTTTCAATCAGTTATGAACACATGTGAAACTTGTGTCAATTATATAACCATGTGCAAGATGATGAACGACCCATTTGAACAGGTACGAACACATATGGTTTTATCGAGAGAGGTCTAGAATATATATGATCACAACATGACCGTATACATTTATACACATTTTGATGTTCACATAATTGGATATTCAATAATAAGTTAACAAAAATCATGGATTTTATGATTTTGTAACTTCCAATTAATGATATGGGAGTTACATAAAAAAACTACATATTTACTCTTGTCATTAAATTTTAAGATGGATAGAAACCTATATATAATATGGATTGTCATTGGTTGAAAATAGTTAACAAAGTTAACACAATAAACTTGGTTAACATTTAAACCAGACGGTGCATATATATATATATATATATATATATATATATATATATATGAACTAATGTAACTATACATATTACAATTTTAGTGGACATAATTTCAAGACTTTTTGAAAAGAAAAAAACAAATGACAAGGCGATATTTATATTGTTGTATTGATGGTAGTTAATTGCATTTTATATTCCTAATTGTGAAACAAAAATTCCAAAAGAGGTATTAAAACCCATTTGCTGGTTTAAACAATCGGAAACCAAATATTATTGTTTAACTTCATATTTGGAATTGATAAGATTGGAGTACAAAGAATTTAAATGGTATATAAGATATAAATATTTGGATTGAACTGTGATAAATAAAATCGTTACAAAATGCTTATAAGATGTTTTTTGGTGTTTTAACAAGTTTTTGAAAACGATTTTTAAAATAAAGTATTTTATTAGCTATTTATAAAACACTTTTAAGAAATCTATTATAAAATAGTTAATTGGACATTTGCGTTATATGGCACTTTTTCAAACAATATCCTATAAAATAATTAATATGACACTGTATTTTAAAAGCGTACTAAAAGAACTTGTTAAAACACCTATAAAATCAATTTTATTGTAAGACTATTGTAACACTTTTAAATAATATGTTTTTGATTTGTATTTATAAACTTAAGTCATATATAGCATTTTAGAACGTTTCCACATTTTAGAGTTCTATAAAATCAATTTTATTGTACTGGATAGTTGTTTGTAATTTACAATAAAAATTATTTCATTTAATGTATTTAAAATTTGTTAAAATATCTTAAAAACAGTTAATTCCGTAAGTATTCAATACTCTTAGGCGGCGTTTGGTTCGCAGATTTTGAAGAAATCTGGTGGAATTGGAATGTTGAATTCTATTGATCAAATTTTATTCTCTCGTTTGATTTTTTTTCACTAAAGGAATCTTAAAAATCCTACAAATTTCACAAATATATGAATTTAACATTCCTTAGCAACTACATGGTATTTTGATGAAATGAAATTCTCTATTTTCATAATACCAAATA
The DNA here is from genome assembly GCF_001531365.2 of Cynara cardunculus var. scolymus. Taxonomy (NCBI): domain Eukaryota; kingdom Viridiplantae; phylum Streptophyta; class Magnoliopsida; order Asterales; family Asteraceae; genus Cynara; species Cynara cardunculus. Next base: position 10,940,941 of record NC_037538.1, on the reverse strand, counting down.
TGCCCTTAACCCAATATACCCTAATTTCATAAAACCCAATATGACCATCGTCAACCACCTTCGATCACCATCAATCACCGTCATCTGAACCACCATGGACCATCACCGATCTGAAACATTTTCGATCATCGCCATCTGAACTACCACGAACCACCATCAATCTGAACTACCACCAACTACTATCGATCTGAATCACCGCCGGCTACCGCCGATCTGAACCACCGTCGACCATCACCAATCTGAACAACCACCGATCTGATCCATTGTCGGTTTGAACCACCCCCGATCTGAACCTGGTAGGTTATTTTTCACATCCTTAAACTTATAAAAGGAACCACAAAGCAAGTATACAATAGGTTCAGTGTCGTCTTTTCCAAGTAATAAAGTGGTAAAAACCAGATATCGTCCACGAAGATTGTAGCAAAGGCTTAATAAGAGTCCAATAAAAGAAATGATTTCAGATGATGAAATTGAAGACTTCAGTTGGATCTGAGTTAACAATAATGAAATAACATAATTTAAAAGGATAGCATGGGTGTAAAATTTGTGGTGAAATGTAAACACAAATTTCAACAGACAATGCGGTGGGAATGCAACAGCATGCAGTAAGCCATACCTGGTTCCACCATCTATTACGAAAGTATTCCTCTCGGACTTCCACACTTGCACTATATTATAGCTTGTAACTCATATCTCTATGTGGTATCCGGACCAGAGATAGTGGCGAAATGATCTCTTCAAAGTATATGGATAAACAAATTGCTTTGTTAAAAATCACTTTTCGAGTTGATTCTCATATCATTCAAGTTGACGTGTGTTCTAGGTAGTTCATCTCTGAACCTACCGCACTTTAACACTTTTAACAAACGACCAACCTGTCGAGAATTAATTAGTTTGAAAGATATAAATAACAAGTCTCATTCAAGTTGACGTACATCAAATGACTCATCTCTAAGACCATGACACTTTAAAACTTTCAAAGTGATCAACTCGTTAAGAATTGTCATTGGTTTTTATAAAAACTTGAATGAAATATTGGAACTTTGTTATTACGGAACAATGTCCACTTTCCTTCGGTTTAACATTTCACCTTTTAGCTTACACCCAAGCTAATAGAATTAGCTACTCATTAAGAAAAATAAATGACATGAAATATAAAAGAACATAAAGTAAATACATAAATATAAATGGCTGAAAGTAAACGACTAAATGTAAAGAGCGAAAATTAAATAACAAGAAAAGTAAATAAAGTAAGAACAATGTTGCAATAACTCATATAAAAGAAAACTTTTTATAGAAATTCAAGAACCGACTTGAATATGCAAAGGAGATACAAATGTGAAATTAATGAAAGGGATGATGAAATGAGCTACCAAAAAGTCCTATTTATACAAAAATACCAAGCAAAAGGAAAAAGTGTTGAAAAGGTCATGGTTCCCAAAAGAGAGACAATGTAAAAGTAAAAAAGTAGCATCACATCAAGTACAAAAGCATCCTTAAAAAGTTTTCTACACAGATTTTCAGGTCTTTAACCACAAGATCAACAAAACTTCGTCTTGTTCCTAAAGCAGCAGCTAAATCTTTTAAACTCTTCCCAAAAAAGCCATTTCTAAACAAGTCAATGTTGTTGGAACGTTGCAGCACAGAACAATAGGCTTTCAATTTTAAGATTTAGCTACTCTAATGGTGCAAAGACAAACTAATCACTTAATTTAGCTCCAAGCATAAACAAATAGAAAATAATGTAATGAAAATGACTTAATGTTAGATAAAAGAAAATAAACTACCTAAAAGTTAAGAAATACGCACTTTATGCCTTTAATAATCAATGCATATTAAAACCACTGTCGATCTGAACCACATCCGATTACTGCCACTAGAGACACAACGGACCACCACCGATCTGAATCACTGTCAACCACCGACGACTACCACCTATCTGAATGACTGCCGCCACCGCTGATCTGAACTACCGTCCTATCTGAACCACCACTGACCACCTCCATTTGAGCCACTGCAGACCACCATCGATCTGAACCACTACCGACCACCATTAATTTGGTAACGTTGTTTGGCTTATGTTTATATTGGGTTATGTATTTTACATTGTTTTACATATCAAATAATTATTTTATTAAAGTACTTTTAGTTTAAAAAAAAAATTAAAAAGGGGCATTTTGGTCCTTTATCAATATTTCATTAAAATTTCGAACCTATATCCCGTGAACCAAACAAACAAATTTTAATTTCTTAACAGATTTCATTCTAATGTATGTCAACCAAACATGTGTCAAATCTGACAACATTTTATTCCAATTTCTTCGAAATCAAATTCCTCTAACAAATTCTATTACATCCAAAAACATTTTACAAACCAAACTCCACCTTAATTAATATTTATCCTAATGTATAAACAACAAATAAATACATTTAGATGCAAGTGAATTAAACCTCAGATATTAAATGTAAATTATTATAAAACTTTGAATTAAACCAATTATTCTTAAAAATGGTAAATTTCTAATTTTTAGTTTGACACCTATATTAAGTTTTTTTTTTAATTAGCAAGATATATTTAAACATTAACTATAATATTTGTTTCATTTATTAGACGTAAATTTAGTATTTTTTAGTAAAAAGTTGTAATTATTTTTTATTCTCATTTCTACAATAAAATCTTAAATCCTTACATCACAGGGTACACAACTAATACCAAACGAAAATTTTATTTAAAATAATATGCATCAAATTGTAATTAAAAATTACAATAA
>NC_037538.1:10934329-10936940 GCF_001531365.2 Cynara cardunculus var. scolymus | reverse complement strand
ATCAAAATAACTCTCAGAAAGGTTGAAGTTGACTTGTCCTTCAATTACAAACGTTAAAAAAAAGATTTTCTTTTAGTTATTTTATTATAATAACATTAAATTATATATATAAAAAAGATAATAGTCAAGAATTTGACATGTCAAACTAAGAAAAAATATAGAATAGTCTTGACCCAAAATTTAAAATATGAATTTACTTCTAAATTAGAAAAATAGATGTTTGCGTTATGGGATAGTAATCGATATCAAGTTCTGGGGGTCGTCTAAATCCTGTATAAAGTTTACTATATGATTTATATATATAAATCGTGTTTTACAATTTACATATTTAATTATGTTATCATGTATACGTACAAATGAGTAAATTAAATGTTTATTTCATAAATATATAAATTTTAGATATCATATCTTTGAACTGTTATGAAATACGTTTTCTAGCCTTTGTATTTGTTGTTTCACTGTATATTAACCTTTTTATTTGTTAAGATACAGAAAAAAGAAACACCAAAATGAATTATATAGGGTACATGATTTTAATCCAACTTAATTATTCTAGTTTCTTTGTCTCACAATAACCAATTAGAAATGTCTGAAATTGTTGATTACCACATATTTTTATGTACTTTGATCAATTACTATAAAGGTTAATTAGTTGATAAACAAACTAGATGAAGATAATTAATAAAGGGTGAAATGAGTATATACATACCCTGGATAATAAGGGGTGGGCACCAAAAAAGCTTCACCAGGGTTAGCCAAGCAAAAAGCCATGGTCTCATGAGCTCCGGTGGCTCCACCGCTCATCACAATCCGATCAGGGTCGAACCTTACACGGCCTCCTCTAACCTGACTCATGAAATTAGCAATCGCCCTTCTGAAACTGGGCAAGCCATGATAATCTTGAAAAATGGCTATCTCCTTGAAACCAAAACCTCCTTGAGGTGTGCATATGGAAGCTTCAGGGTGCTTCTGGACCCATTCTTCAACCAAATCAAAGCAAAGCTGATTTTCGGCAAGACCCATTTGGATAACGCCGGTGGGGTTGCTTTCAGCATGGTAAGGATCTGCGTCGTAAGCTTTCCAGCCATCAAAGTAGGGCGAGTTTTCACCATGGCCGTCGTTGGTTGCTATCTTGGATAAGCATTTGTGGTGGTTGTTGTGCAGTGAAACCTCCATTTGTGACTAAAGTTAGAGATGATCAAAGAGATGGATGGAATTAATTGAGGTAGTTAAGAAATTAGGTTGAGAACTTGATGAAGTCGGGTTGGATATATATAGAGGATGAAGTGAATTGAAAGAAGAATTAAGAAGAGAAGTTAACACAGGCTGGTTACCATATATGCATGAAGGTTCCATTCACTTGTGGACCATTTTCTAGAGAAAAAAAAAGTAAGTGTGAGTTGGTTGTTGCTTCCCTTGGTTCCTTCCTTAGAAACAAGGAGTGGTTGATTTTGTAATTATTTGTATTAAAATATTTGGATATATAATGATTTTAGAGATGATTACTAACTAGTTTAGCATAAGTATATATGATGGAATCTTCATAAACGTTTGGTAGTGTTCTAAAAAAAAATGAGTTGAGTTATATAAGAATTAAAATTGGATAGAATTAGGTTTTAATATATACATGTTTAATATAATATGTTAGTTTTTATACTCTACTGATAATAATAATGATATTATTATTGATTAATACTGATAAATGAACGCTATATAATAAACAATATTGTTTTACAATAATACAATATCCGTATTGAAATGCATATATTATTAAACTAGTTGTGTACCCGCGCAATGCGGCGGGAGCCATGAATTTTAACGATTTTGAAGTTCCACTGGTTTTATAAGATAAGATTTGACGATAATATAGGTTACACTTGGTCTTTACATATTAATACAATTTGAATAAATAAGAGTTATGGTTCCAATTACAGACTATCGATGAAAAAAAATTGTATGACAGAACGACTCCACAAATGTATTACATATTAATACAATTTGAATAAATAAGAGTTATGGTTCCAATTACAGACTATCGATGAAAAAAAATTGTATGACAGAACGACTCCACAAATGTATTCGATTTACATCAAGAGCAAAGAACCAAGAAACTTGAGTTTTAAGATAAACACTCAAAATCAATAAAGAAAACTACAAATTTAACAGATCACAAGCCATGAAAAGATAAAAAAAATGGGTTTTAGAATGAAATTTCAAMTGCTTACCCTCTTTCTTGTCCAGAAACTCAGATTAAGGTTGAATTAATACATGTGTATATATATATTTCAAAAAAAACCCAAGAACATATTAATTCAAAACATATTATATATACAGTGCAATTTGAACAGCCTAATCCCAAAATATATAGTATATATATAAATAAATAACTATAAAAGTAGAAATCGTAAATATTAAAAATATTTTTTCACAGTATATATGATGTATAATAATATAATTAAGTAAAAAACTATTCAATATTGAACTCATTTCGAAGGTATTAACGAGACGATTATAATGGTGTAATTTGTTAAAATAAAAATGTATTTTTTAAACATGTTTTAATTGATATACGATTATGTATGTTAATTTGATAAAAGTTTAAAATGAAACA
>NC_037538.1:10912424-10932899 GCF_001531365.2 Cynara cardunculus var. scolymus | reverse complement strand
ACTTAATTAATAATAATAATATATAGTTAATTAATATATGTAATTATAGTATAGATGAAAAACCTAGGGGTATAATCGAAAAGTAATTAAAAAGTTGAAGGGTGAAAACTAAAAATATTAAAGGGTTAAAATTGAAAAATAAAATAAATAAAATTTAATTATTTTAATGTATTATATAGGTGGGGGTGTAGAAAATGTAGGGGAAAAGAGATAGGAGGGGGTGGGGTTAGAAAACCCCTAAAAAAAATGGTTTGTGGGAAGGTGAGTGTATGTGAGAGGGTGAGTGTATGTGAGGAGAGGAGGGGTGAAAAAGTGAGTATAAAGGGTATTATGGTCATTTAGAATTTTAAGACTTTAAGACTTTTGCTAAATTTGCTTAATAAGATAGTATAGATGAATGAAACTTCAATGTTACACCTTATTGGTATGTTTTGATTATTACATATTTTTACATATTGCTGGAAATCAACACATGTGGTGTGATAATTGACTCTTGGTTTAAAATTGGGAGCAATAGGACTGTAGGATGTTCTAACACCCGAGGGTTATATATATTTCGCTCACGAATGCGTTTTGTGTGGTGGGCCACTGCCGATAGTGATTGTCGTCTTATCCGGATGTGCATGATTTTTTGGTAACGATTATTGTGTTCAGTTAAATGGGAGGGATGTTGAGCCTAGGTGCCAACTCATGACTAACAAATTTAAAGGTTTTCAAACTAACTGAAATGGGTATGGGTGCCAACTATATATTTAATGATTTAAAAGGTTTTATATGAACTGGTTTACTGCAGCAATTGCACTTCAAGTATTTCCTTACTAGTCCGTATGGTCAACCATCATTTTGTTTTAAAAAATGCATTTACTAGTAGAAAAGTAAGTTTCAGCAACGACGTGCAATAAGCTATTTGTGACGACATGTTGTCTCTAAAAAAACCGTTTATGGTGATAAATTTACTTTTAGCAACGAGAAAATTCATTGCTAAAACCCCTATTTCTTGTAGTGATTAGGAGGTAAATGGAAAATTATGAGACCTAATGAAGAATTCTATGAAGCATGCTTTTGATCTTCATGATATTTTGGGTCATTTTGTATGAAGATGTCATTAGCAAAAAATTGGTAGTAGACTTCAAACAAATGTATAGTTCTATAGAATGAAAACCAGTTTGTAGCCCCGATATTGTGTGTTATTTATAATTTATGTGTTATATGTTTATGTGGATTGACGGGTTGTTACACTTACACCTAGCTATAAAACATAGGTTCTGGAATGAATAAAGGAGGCGAGCTCCTTTTATATGACCCCCACAATTTCATTCTAAACCCTCTAAATTAGACAAATATTAAATAACCTGGCCCTCTAAATAAACCTATAACTAACTTATCAAGTGTATTACAAACCGTAAATTAACCTAAAAACTTTGTTTCAATCTTTTCAAACTACCTACGTACCCAATTAAGAATTTAAGATAGATATTGTTGGTTCTGAGAAATGATTATTTACACATGAAGTGTTTGTAAAAGGGCGTGAATACAAATACAACATAGTTTCAATTTTTAATTATATATTATATATTTTGTATAAAACAAAGAAATTATAGATTTGTTGCGGAAGTTAGGAAGGTAAGACCTGTAATTGTAAACAATATAACTGTGACAAATTTACTAAAACAAATGGTATGGGGGAAAAGTAGTCTTTCAAATCCGGAGAACTATGAAATTTTTCAGAGGATAACGCCGATTTTGTCTAAGAAACACTCACAAAGATGTTTATTCAAAACGACTGAGTTTCATTAAATGACAACAGTGACCTTTTATAGCCACCTTGCCTTAAATGCATATTGTCCAACTTTAATGTGTGCATTCTTCTGCTTTGTTGATCCATGCAACCTAGTACTTTTCATTTTAGCCTTTGAGTTGATATAGACACTTCGTTAACTTATCACATCTTTCTGTATGTCGACGGAACAGTAAATGAAATATGACACTAATAACATAATGTTTTTGTCTTACTTTGGTTGACATGTTGTGCATGTTCTTATACCAAGAAGAGAGTAGATAGTTGGTGAGCCAAACTCTCTAGCAGAGTTTCTACTTCAAGATTCTGTTAGTCAGTAGTATTTGTCAGATTATTATTTGAATTTTTTCTTGTATTGATCTTTTTTTGCTGGATGACAAATTAATTCGCATTAGTGACGACTTGACCTTACTTTAACCAGTCTTCGATTTTATTGAATGCATCATGCTTTTGATACAGATAGTTGCAATACTTTTACAAGTAAAGATCATATCTTTTTCTATTTCTGAAATATAAGTCATACATCGGATTTCCAGCTATAAAAGTTTTATGAAGACGTTTCATCGGATAACTTGGTATTAAAATATCTGAAACTTAAAGTTATAACATTTGTCAAGAAAATCCAATCGGATTTTTGATGATTGGATGATAGTTTCAAAGATAACTAATTCATACAAAGGATCCGATGAATATTGTATCCAAAACCTAAAACAACAGGTCGAATAAACCAATATGAGGCAATATCCAATAAATGAAATTCATCGGATATGTTTCTTTTAAAACAAGGTAAACAATAATTTTTTTTCTAAGTGTTTGATTGGATGCTATGAGTATTATTTTCAAATCCGATAGTTGAGACTAATAGATATATCAAATCCAACCAAACCAACCAAACCAACCAAATTGCCTGGGTGTAACTGGTTTACTTGCTTTCAGTCAATTAGTGCACACCTCTAACACTGATGTTCTTGAAGGGTATCTTACCTTCGGTTATAGTCCAACGCTTACAAAGTCATATATTTTGTCAAGTGTGTCAAATTTACATCATATATATTCTTGTATTAATTTTCATATCTCATTAAAATGAATTTCAAGATATATAAAACCACACATTTACATGATCACCTTACAATAATAAGATATTATCCATAAATTATTTATGTTTTGCCATTATACTCGCCATCCTTTCAAACATTTGTCCTGTTAATTTTATTGAGAGTTGTATTCAGTTAATCGTTTATAAATTTTATGAAATAAGAAAAAGTACAAGATTAAATATTGTGTTATATAACTTTAACATCAATCTAGTGTCTGATGCCTGTGGAATGAAAGATGTGAAAGCAAACATGTATCAGTACAACTTGCTAAAGTCTCAAAAAATGTTGAACACGTAGAGAATGAGAAATTCATACATTATTTTGTTCGTTGATCCCGAAACAAGTAGTTATACCAAACAAATATGTGTTAATTAAACCGTACATATAACCATATGCAAGCTAGTCAAAAGTAGTTCGTGACGACGATAGATGATCATCAAGAACCAAACTCAACACATGGAAAATGTTTTATTTAGTTTATTTATTTCATATTGTTATTAAGATTATACGGGTCCATCGTCTGAACCATAAGCAAAATTCGGTTGGAATGAAAAGTTTGTGGAGCCAACGTCATAACACGACATGTATTCACGTAATAAAAAAAACAAAATGTTGATACGTGTGTAATATTTAAAAATTGTAAGAGATTGCAATACATATTTCTTACGTTACGATGATCACCAAACAAATTCGTAATATTGCTATAACAAACTTAATTGATCGTGTAAGTTATTACCATTTAACTTGTTTTAAATGTGATAACCGGTTAATGGTTAAACGGTGAAAGTTGAGAGGTGATTTTGAAAAGTTGGTTTAAAATATCCTATGCTTCACCGCATCTTGTATAATATAATTTATATGTTTATGTTTTCTTTTATTTTCTTCTCATGGAGTGGATAAGTTAAAAAGAAGAAAAGTTGGTGTATGCTTTTGCTCTTTGGTTCGAATTAACATAAGAGAAAGAAGAAACTGATTACATGTTGCTTATCTAATTCTCGATGTTGTGTTAAATTTGCTATCTGATTATGATTTCAACGCGAGTTTTATTTCAAGTTAATTTGAAATGCTTTTATTATGGAAACATATGGTTTTGAACGAGATGTTTTCAAAAATGATTATTGCTATGTATTAGCATATATTTGAATTTTGATATAATATTTTCAATTGTTTGGAATAAGAGTGACATAATCAGAAGATGTGTATATTGGGATAAGAATGGCATAATCAGGAGATGTGCATATTGAGATAAGAATGACATAATCAGGAGAGATATATATTGAGATAAGGGTGACATAATCAATTGTTTGTTAAAATGAGATTTTGAGCATATGTGTTACTATTATTGCATTTGTGTGATGTGATGAAATTGGGTTTATCGCATCAATCTGATGCGAGGAATAGTGGTTATCGCATCCTTGTAATGCGAGGAATGTATTTATATCATCCTTGTGATGCGAGGAGTGTATGTTATCGCATTCTTGTGATGCGAGGAAGTATGTAAGGATGCGAGAAAATATGTTATCGCATCATTGAGGTGCGACAAGTTTGGTATATCTTGTGTTGATGCGACAAATTGATTATTATTTTGTTTGATGTGATAAAAATAGGGTTGTCTCATCTATATGATGCGAGAAAAGAAGTTTGATACAATAAAATGTTGTTTACATGTAATCATCTTAATTTGGCTTTATAAAAGTATTTTGGTGATTTTCACCCTGTAATAGCAACCTAAAAAATTACTCACTAAACGTTATGGTCTAACCCTCGTTTTGTTTTCAAAAATGTGTATTACAGGTCGGACACATGTGAAAGGTAAAAGGAAGAGAAAGATGTGAAAAAAATAGTTAATGCTTTACATTTGGGGATTTTTGGAAAGTTGAATATGTATGTACATGATTTATGAATTTGTGATATTCAAGTCATGTAATTACGTGAGCAAAAAGTTTGTATCTACTTTTGTATGTAGACATATATATGTACTCTGGGACCAATATATGTACATTTGTATTTCATGTTATATGGAATACATGTTTTATACAAATGAGAGTTGAGGTGTTACATTAAGTATGAAGAGATGTCAGATAAGATTTAAAAGATAAATACTGAAAAAGTGTCAAATTAATAGATTTTTAAGTATTCCAAACAAGACAAAATTGAAGATTATGCTTTGTATTACAAGTAATCATCAAACTCGATTATTGCATGTTGGAACTATTGATGGTTATTTCTTTTTATACATATGCACTCATGTAACCATATATTACGCTTTTAGTGGACATAATTTCAAGACTTTTAAAAAGACAAAACAAATGACAACACCATATTTATATATATTTACTTGATGGTTTTTTATTGCATTTTGTATTCCTAATGCTGAAACAAAAATTCCAAAAGATGCATTAAAACCCATTTGCCGGTTTTAAACCAAATATTATCGTTTAACTTCATATTTGGAATTGTATAATTAAGATTGGAGTAAGGACTTAAATGATATATAAGATATAAATATTTGGATTGAAGCGTGATAAATAAAATCGTTATAATAGATTTATAAGATGTTTTTTGACGTTTTAATAAGTTTTTGAAAACGCTTTTAAAATAAAATATCTTATTAATTAATTATAGAACACTCTTGAAAACTGTCTTATAAAATAGTTAAGATGACACTTGTGTTATATGACATTTTTTCAAATAATATCGTATAAAATAGTTAATACGGTACTATTTTTAAATACGTACTAAAAAAACTTGTAAAGATGCCTATAAAATTATTTTGTTGTAAGATTATTGTAACACTTTTAAATAAGATGTTTTTTTATTTGTTTCTATAAACTTAAGTCTTATAAAGTATTTTTAGTACATTTTTACATTTTAGAGTTCTATAAAATCAATTTTGTTATAGTGGATGGTTGTTTGTAGTTTACAAAAAAAATGCATTTAATATATGATAAAAGTATTTAGTTTTTGTTAAAATATCTTAAAAGCAATTAATTAAGTATTCAATACTCTTAAATAATATTTATTCTAATGTATCTATACTATATTATAAAATATTTGATAAAGACTCTTACAAACTATTTTTAATGTATAAAGTACTATTTATTGATGCACATTACTTAAAATTCAAAATTACAAGTAAATTATGCATAACTACAACTTATTAAAGCTCTATGTTTGAATTCGTGTAACTAACTGCGAATAAACATAATTAAATAGAGGATAAACATCTAATTTTAAAATATAAAAAATCTAAAATATAATTAGGATGATCATAGACTTCTAACAGAATATTTAGTTATTATCTTTTTTAAATATTATATTATTAACCTAAATTAAATTCTAATCAAAAATTTTAGTTAAGAAAATTACACCAAAACACAAAAACTTTTATAAAGATAAATTTGATATTGATATCGATATTTTTTTATAAAAAATTATGATATTTTTAGATTTATATTTTATTAAAAAATAAAAACATTATCGCTTTCTCAAAAACACATAAAAACGTATTATATTGACATTAAAAAGGAATAAAGCGAAACACTGAAATCAAGATGCGTCTCGATACATTGTACAGACACCCTTGTAGTAAACAACAAATAAATACATTCAAGATACAAATAAATTAAACCTCAAATATTAAATGTAAATTGTCATAAAACTTTGAATTAAACAAAAATGGTAAATTTGTGATTTTTACTTTGACACCTATATTAGGATATGTTGGTCTTGTAAGGGTTTACAAGATATGTATAACAGTTTGTAGAAGAGGATGGATGAATACAAACACAGTATTTTCAAATTTAAAATGTATATTGATAGGAGAAGATCAATACAAATTTTACAAGACTGTTTGCGGAAAGATAAGGTAAGAAAAACCTATATAAATTATCTTTAGTTACACACTAAATTTTAGCAAATAAGAAAAGATTTGGTGTAGAAGAAAGTAAGTTCTTTTACTTAAGCTCAAGGATGCTCAAAGTAAGATTTAGGTTAAGATAGTGTGTTGCGCGCACACTCTGCATGGAGAGGTAACATTTCTATTTATACCTATTGCATTAAATACACATTTAATGCAACATGATAGGGATAGAGTGCGTGTCAAACCTTTAAGGAGAAGACTTGTCATTTGCTACAGTGAATAGTACAAAAAGACTATTCATGAGCAGACATCATTTCACAAAGTTAGTGGATAGTAAAGTCAACTAGTCGGCTCCGTACCGTACTAACATTTATAAAGGGTATGGGTTTGTCCTTTGTGTGTGCAAGGACAAGACAACAATCGTGTTTCGCAAGCTTTATTTGATCGTTGGATGCTGGAACAACCTGAAGGTCTCTTCAGCATTAGCTGAGGCTTGAGCAGTATTCACACATATGTAGACAGACTTGTAATCCCTGAATACCGCTTCAGATCACGTACTCGCCAGTCTCTAGTCTTCAGTTTCAGTCTTCGACATTGGCTGAAGGTTCTTTGGTGTGAGTGTTGTCTTCTTGAAGTATCGCTGTCGCTGATTGAATTACAATACAAGTTCTTCAGTGATCACTGAACAAACTCAGTGAAGATCGCTGGAATTGAAAATACAGAAACATAAATACTTCATATATAGATAAAAAGAGATTATCATCAAATCACTAAAAAGAGAGGATAACAGTTTATACTCAAAAATTAGTTGTAACTTTTGATTTGTTTAAACATAAATTTAATATTTTTTTAATAAAAAGTTATAATTATTTTTTATTCTCATTTCTACAATAAAATCTTAAGTCATGCTTACATCACAAGGTACCAACTAATACCAAATGAAAATTTTATTTAAAATAATATGCATCAAATTGTAATTAAAAATTACAATAACACATCACACATATTATGGAATTACATACACTTCTAACAAGCTTCTTGATACAAAAAGCACACTAGCAAAACGTTGCAATGGCAATTGCACACCATGCATTAAAAGCAGTACCATACGTTCGCCCTAGTTTTGTGCTCGGAGCATCGGCGAGGTGATTGGCGAGTGTGGCGACATGATATCTTCCAGCCTTCGAGACGATAACTTGAGGTGAAGATTCTTTTGCCAACATTGTTTCTTGGTCTTCGCCAACGTYGTCTTGATCTCCAGCATCTTGTTTTTGTGCACAAACGATTTTATTCTCTGGACGGCGACTGTAACAGTCTCGTCGTCCATATTTGCAAAACAAACCCTAAACCAGCCGGGTTCCGAGCAGTGAAAAGACGATCCCGGTGAAACATTTAGCTTAATTTCACTTATTATAATCTTCCAAAATATCATTTCAGAGTCGAATGTTGGTTCTTTCAAGAAACGGCGTAAATCCATCCAGAAAAAAAGTCCGGCGTTGCTKTCCAGGCTGCCGATCCCGACTTGGGCTAGTTCCCTGCTGAGCATATCGTGCCGGTGGGCAAGCCGGCTCCGGTTCTTGGAAATGAAATTCTTGACGAAATGATCATCGGACAGCATCGAGCTGATCATGTGTTGGGTTTGAGTTGAAACGAGCCCAAAACTCGACATTTTACGAGCTATATTGACAAYGGTATCGTTGTAGGAATARACGATYCCGACCCTGAATCCAGGGAATCCCATGTCTTTCGAGAGACTAYAGACGATGTGGATTAGATTGCGATTGCAAATCGTGGGATATTCKTCGAYGATCTCGGCAATGCTAAYGAATTCATGSTCTGTGGTCACGGTGCCGGCATAGATTTCATCGCAAATTAGATGGATGTTTTTGTTATTGATGAAAGTTASGAGATTTTTTAAGGTTTCTTTGTCGAAGAAAGTCCCCARAGGATTTGATGGGTTGGTGATGAGTAAACCTTTGACTTTAATGTTTGACTCTTGGGCTTTCTCGTAAGCCTCCTCTAAGGCCTTAAGGGTGACCTTGAAGTTGTTCGAGCTTTCACAAACAACTGGTAAAAGCTCGACTCCMGTTCGCCATCTCAAATCACGATCAAACCTACAAAAAATGGATCAAACCATCAGTTAATTGATTTCTCTGGATAATTGATGTTTAATTATATCAAAATAACTCTCAGAAAGGTTGAAGTTGACTTGTCCTTCAATTACAAACGTTAAAAAAAAGATTTTCTTTTAGTTATTTTATTATAATAACATTAAATTATATATATAAAAAAGATAATAGTCAAGAATTTGACATGTCAAACTAAGAAAAAATATAGAATAGTCTTGACCCAAAATTTAAAATATGAATTTACTTCTAAATTAGAAAAATAGATGTTTGCGTTATGGGATAAATCGATATCAAGTTCTGGGGGTCGTCTAAATCCGGTAGAAATCGTGTTTTACAATTTTACGTATTTAATTATATTATCATGTACAAATTTATTAGTCAGAATAATCTGGATGACAAATGAGTAAATTAAATGTTTGTTTCATAAATATACAAATTTCAGATATCATATCTTTGAATTGTTATGAAAGATATGAAATACGTTTTCTAGTCTTTATATGTGTTAAGATACGGAAAAAAGAAACACCAAAATGGATTAGAGTACATGATTTTGATCAAACTTAATTATTCTACTTTCTTTGTCTTAAAATAACCATTTAGAAATGTCTAAAATTGTTGAATACCACATATTTTTAAGTACTCTGATAAAATAATTTAAAGGTTAATTAGTTGATAAACAAATTAGATGAAGATAATTAATAAAGGGTGAAATGAGTATAAACATACCCTGGATAATAAGGGGTGGGCACCAAAAAAGCTTCACCAGGGTTAGCCAAGCAAAAAGCCACGGTCTCATGAGCTCCGGTGGCTCCACCGCTCATCACAATCCGATCAGGGTCGAACCTCACACGGCCTCCTCTAACCTGACTCATGAAATTAGCAATCGCCTTTCTGAAACTGGGCAAGCCATGATAATCTTGAAAAATGGCTATCTCCTTGAAACCAAAACCTCCTTGAGGTGTGCATATGGAAGCTTCAGGGTGCTTCTGGATCCATTCTTCAACCAAATCAAAGCAAAGCTGGTTTTCAGCAAGACCCATTTGGATAACTCCGGTGGGGTTGCTTTCAGCATGGTAAGGATCTGAGTCGAAAGCTTTCCAGCCATCAAAGTAGGGGGAGTTTTCACCATGGCCATCGTTGGTTGCTATCTTGGATAAGCATTTGTGGCTGTTGTTGTTCAGTGGAACCTCCATTTCTGACTGAAGTTAGAGATGATCAGATAGATGGATGGAATTAATTGAGGTAATAAGAAATTAGGTTGAGAACTTGATGAAGTAGGGTTGGATATATATAGTGGATGAAGTGAATTGAAAGAAGAATTAAGAAGAAAAGTTAACACAGGCTGGTTGCCATATATGCATGAAGGTTCCTTTCACTTGTGGACCATTTTCTAAAAAAGAAAATAAGTGAGTTGGTTGTCGCTTACATTGGTTCCTTCCTTAGAAACAAGGAGTGGTTGATTTTGTAATTATTTGTATTAAAATATTTAGATATATAATGATTTTTGTGATGATTACTAACTAGTTTAGTATAAGTACATGATGGAATCTTCATAAACGTTTGGTTCGTATATGTAGTGTTCTTAAAAAGAAATGAAATATGAACCAGTGTCTGATTGGTTTGAGCTTGGACTCCAAATGTCAAAGTGTCTGTAGGTTTCAAGTTCAAATCCAAGGAGGAATAAAAATTTCCTTGTGGCCATGGAGGTTCAAATGCAGTGATTCCGGGCTACTCGCAAGGCAGGTGGTCTTTCCGGGATTAGTCGGCTCGCATAGCAGGTTGGATATCCAGGTTAATAAAAAAAAAAGAAATGAAATATGTTAAATAATTTAAGATATAAAAGAATTAAAATTGGATCGAATTAGGTTTTAATATATACATGTCTGAGCCGTGGAAAATGGAATCAATTGAGAATTGATTACACATCTTTAATATAATTTATTAGTTTTTATACTTTGATGATAATAATGATGATATTATTGCTGACTAATGCTAATAAATAATATTATTTATTAATAATATATTATATTAAGTAATGATAACAATAATAGATAGAGTGAATTGAACCGATTGTTGATGTGATTTATTTAAACTTCACTAATTGTTATTGGTAGTTTTGAGATTATATCATCTCTCCATTGTTTTTGTAATAGCCCTCTTTTTTATTTTGCTATATTTATATAAGTTTGGGGTGGAAATGTAAACCTTCCTTCTGTACAGGGGTTGAAGTTGTAAATAAGGGAGTTAATGAGAGGGACACTCTCATTTGTAGTCAACACCACTAGGGGTGTGTGTGTTTTAGAGGAAGGAAGAAGAGGTTAATCGAAGCTTTTGGGCGATTTAGGGAGAAATCACGACCATCTTTAGGTAAGAATTCTAATCTCTAGTCTAAATTCTCCATTAATGGAGTTTTGTTGGGTAAATTGGGAGATCTAGGGCTCCAATGTGTGTTTCATAGTGTACTGTTTGATTGATTATGGAAATCTATAAATTATGGAAGATTCATTCAGAAATTTTGATTTAAACTAATTCTTCCATTGTAAATCGCTATAGTTTTACATTAGTGGTTTGAATTTAATGGTGGAATTCCCATGGATGATGAATTCATAGTTGAAACAGGCATTTGGTTGACTAATTGGTGATTGTTGGTTTGGAAATTGTTTTGAGAAATTTACTTTTGATTCTAGATGATCATTTGAGTTGGAAATCGTGGTTCAATTAGTGAAATGGAGTTTCTGGAGCTTAAATGAACTGCGGATGAAGTAGCGCAAACAGTAGGTTGACGACATGGTGCATGGCCTAGGTCGCGGTGCAAGTCGTGTAAGCCATTATTTTGGCACGATTTCGCCTGTTTCATTTCTTGTTTCGAGCCAGGGTTTGAGGCGTTTTCCTAGGGTTTCTTTAGAGGGTTATACTAGAAGACTTTTGGCAGGTTTAAGTTGAGTTAGCACATTTCTTATCTTGGTTAATTCAGTCATTCAGTTTGAGCTTCTCAGGCGTTAGACTTGGGGTGGAGTGCAGAATGTTAGATAAGTTCTCTTACACTGATTTTTGTAGCTTGTGATTGTTCTAATTGCTTTTAAGCACCGATTATGGTTTTATGCGTTTAACCGTTTTATTTTGAAAATTTATCGTGTGATATCTTTTGTGTAATTGAGATAGAGATATCTCTTTGGGAGTGATAATTTGTGTGCCTTGAATTTCTTTCTCGGGCACATTTGATAGACATCTACAAGAGGCCTGAATAGTGAATGCCACAGGGGTGTGACGGTATGACTACAAATGTTGTACAATGTCCATGCGTTAGGAACATGCTTAAATTTTAATTGAGTATGGTAGTTTCAATTTTACCATATATGTCTTTTTCATTTCATCGAAAATCTATTTTACGGTATAGACGCTTATGACCTCCCCCTCTATTCCCTGCAGTCATGATTCCTCTGTCATTACGACCTTTACCACAATGATGTTGTCCATCACCCTCGCGGGATCGCGACCCTTTGTCCCGACCATTATAGCACGTGTGTCAATAAGGGTATCATTTCAAAAAATTTACCTACCATAATGGGTATTCAAGAATCAGTACATGAAATTGATTTGCCTCCGTGGAAAGAATGATTCATTTAGATCGACATGAGAGTCCCACAAAGAATTTCCATGATACACAAGAACAATCATATCGTTATTTCAATTGTTTATAAATGATGAAATGGTAATTAAGGGAATTCACTAGACCTTACACGATCCAGACAGTGGTTGGCATGGTGTTTAGTGTTTGTCGTCCTTAGCTTTTAAATAATTCTCAGTTGTGGATGTATGTAACACTCTACAAACATATGAGAAGCATTGAGAAATTATGTGGTTAATTACTTTTAGTGTCCGTTTGGTGTTGACTAATTGGTTATTTTGAAGTTTTGGGTTGTTATAGTTTCAGTTTGTTAATATCATTCCCTTCTGCTCTTAACAGATGTTAAGTCCATCCATTAAGTTAAAGGGCATTTTTGGTTATTTTTTTCGTCTTCCATTAAAAATAATAATTATACAAGTATGTTAATCTTGTGTACAAATAATTAAACCATTTCAAAACTCACCCCCTCCTTCTATCGTCCCTTCTTGTAGCAACCACCAATGGCACCATTGTCATTCCCCTTTCCTCTGTCATCCTCTCCTACTGGCATCTACTCTGATACAAATTTTCAAGATGTGATCAAGTTTGAAAAGGCAACAAAAATTGAGGTTGAGGATAAATTAATTGTTGGAAGCATTTTATTGTAATAAAAAAGATGAAACCACAAAGAACATTAGGGTCGTTGATTTGGTGTGGCAAGATTTGATCCAGTAGTCGGAGCGAATGCGAGGAAAGAGGGTGAACTACCTCGTCATGTAGAACCTAAAACTATAGTGATTTACGGGAGTAGACGATGAAGGGAAGGGTGGGTTGTTTTTATATATTTTTATAATGCTTTAGTTGCTTGTGCATAAACTTTATATACTTGAATATTTAACTCTTTTTAATTAATAAAAAATATTAAATGACCAAAATGCCCTCTAACTTAATTAATTGATGGACTTAATATCCATTAGAGATTGATGCAAAATGGTATAAGTAAATTGAAATAGTGAAAATACGGTGTAATTTTAAAACTGCAATGGCAATTTATATAGTTTGAGCAAACCATAGGGACAAGTGGACAACTGATCCAATTTACTCTAATAAATATAATAATAACGATCATAAAAAAAATTATTAGCTTGGGTATTAAACAAACAGTACGATTTACTGTAATAAATAAAATAATGATGATAATGAAAAAGTTTTATTAGTTGATTTAATATATAATTGTCTTTCAACATTAAAGAGATGAAATTAAATGAAATTTGGACAAAAATATTATGAAAAAAATAAAATCCTTCACTTTTGAAATTCATTGGATCTTTTAAAGAGTTCGATTCAATTTCTTCAATTAGGCGAACCAAACATAGGAATTCAATATGGTCAAAAAGTGATGATTCCAATTCCTCTTTAATTTTGTGAACCAAATGGTTCTTTAAGATTTTCTTCACCAAAAATCTATTAAAATACGAAAGTTTTTTTTATCGTGAAACGTCATATCCTATGAAAATGATAAGATGTCACAAAAACTTAACACGCTTTCATATTTGTAAAAGCATCCCTATTTATTAAATTACTCTTCAAATACATCAATATTAAAACTTATTTTTTATATTTTTAATATATGATTTGACTTGATTTTAATATAAAAAGAATGTATTATTCTTTATTTATAAAGCTTAATGTTAATTTACACATAATCAATAGATAAAAATATTGATTGTGGTTATATATGGTTTACAATAAACTTTTATTATTCTAATGTTTTGACAAATTAATTGATTGTCACAAGATTGTAGGCAATCATAGGTGCATGTGTACACTTGTTCACATATAAAATAATTCCCAATTAATGAGTTCAAAATAATGTCATATACTTTTAAAAATCTTTTTGAATGATATTTCATATAGTTATAGACTATTTTTTTTTAAAGATGGACCACATGAGGATTAAATTTCATTCAAATGGATGGGTGAAAATGTAGCACTAGTCGTGGATCCATTATTCATGATTATGATAGCCAAATTGTTATAGGCATGAATATTTGTTTTATTCGTTTCATGGCAAATACTTTTTATTTTGCATTTGCATGTTCCCTTCTTTTATATATTGTGATACCGATTTCACCGGAGGCCGGAGATTGGAGGTCGGAGAGATGAGAAAGGAGAGAGGAGATATGAGTTTTTTTAAAATACCTAATATGTCATCTAATTATAATTTTAACTCAAACTATCATAATTATTAATTTCCTAATTTATCCGTTGATTTGTGGTTGAGATTGGACCTCACAGTTATCACAAACTAATCAGTTCTCATTTTATTAGGCCCATATATATATATAATATATATATAGTGGCGGATCCAGAAACTCTTATACTTGGGAATACACTTAGGGGTGTAGATTTTTTTTTTTTTCAAAACCAAATAATTCATTCGGATGAAAACGGTTTTGAGTTTTCCTTTTCGGCTTAAATGGTTCAGTTAACCGAATAAAGATAACTTATTCATGTCGATTTTCAGTTGACTTTTTACTAATTCATCGAGGTGTATACTTTTTATATTTTATATTTCAAATGAAAATATCAATGTGTGTTGCAAATTGACCAATTAACAATCAGAATATCAAGTTGAGGGGGTTCTTGCCTTGTTCTTGTTAGGGGGCCTTTGCGTTATTCTTGTTGAGTGCACAATTATAAAAATTTACTGAACAAATCTTTTTATAGTTTTTTTTTTTAAATTGGTGGGTTTGTTGGAGGCTTAGGACCCCTACCATCATGGAGTAGATCCGCCACTATACACACACATATTAATGTTTCTTCTTTTGTTATAATTAAACAATCTAATTCTACAAAATACATAATAACTTGATACTTGTTTCTAAACAATTGCAATATATAAAGAAAATTAAGTTGGTTTCATTTAAATATGGATTAGGTTCAAGTGAAACCAGCTTGTTTCCATGAGACTATTTTTTTACACTTGAAACTTCACAGCAAAACGTTGTGAAGATCTGTAAAAGTTATATTCACAGCGTTTTGTTGTGAAGTTTTCAAATATAAAAAATGCTCTCACAAAACTAATAAAAATATATTAGTCTCACGTAATCTCAAGTCATTAAATACATTGATATCATATGTCTATTTTTGTTAATAAATGCTGAATATGGAAAAGGCGAAAATAGAAAGAGAGGATTAAATGGGTGGGTAGGGTGAGAAGAGGTATATGAGAATTAATATTTTCTTTAAATTAAAAGAATAAAATAAATAAATAATAAAATAAAGACACGCGGTGATCTAAAAAGCAACACGTACGGGGTACGATTTCATACCCCCCCCCTCCCTCTTCAACACTTGCACCAATATTCCACCAACCTCATTCATTTTCCTTCACATGTACCACCATTATTGCCCTGCCCAATTTCCATTCTTTCTTTTTCATTTTTCTATCAAAAAAACAACCATCATCAAATTTTATTATGTAAAAATATATAAATTCTTTATATTATTTTTTATTCCAAAAGAGGATTTGAGATAATAAAAGAAAGATTCCAACATATGTTAAAGAAGAAATAGTTATAATATATTTAGTTTGGGGTTTTTGAGTCTATAGATGGTAGGGGCGTTTGCGGTCCGGTTTAGGCGGTTTAACCTCTCAGACCATAAACCAAACCGTAATGACGGTTTATAAAATTTTCAAACCGAGCGGTTTGACATCAAGTGTCCAGACCGGTCAAACCAGACCACGAAAAGGCGGTCTGGTCTGACCGGTTTAGGCGGTTTGGGCCTTTAATGGACTTTAAGTTTTAAACTTAAAAAAACATATATAATTTACAATTTTAGATTAAATATCCATTTTGATTATGTTAGATGTTAAACTTTATGTTGGACTTAGATATATATTTGAACCATAGTCCATAAGTTAAAAAAATTGGACTTGCTAATATTAAAATAAATAATTAAATAATGTATGTATGTATATATATATATATATACACACACACACACACATATATGGCGGTCGGTTTGGTCCAAACCGCCCAAAAAAAGTTCCAAACCGCAAACCGGACCGGACCGCCCGGTTTTACTATTTTCCAAACCAAACCAAACCGCCAGACTACTCAAACCGCCAAAAACGGTCCGGTTTGACTTGGTTCGGCCGGTTTAAGCGGTCCAACGGTTTTTTTGAACACCCCTAATAGATGGATATACCTTGACTCTGATACTACATATGGTACCCTTTTATATTACTTTTTCAATCGAGCTCTTGTGGAGATGATGAGAGTTCCCACATATATTGAGAAAAAAAAATGATCCATATGAGACTCTAGCATCCTCTATAGCCTCTCGCAAAGGCTAGACAGACATAAATCGTCCAAGGGTGTTGGAAGCGGGGGGGGGGGGGGGGGGGGGGGGGGGGGGTAGGCGAGTGTGTATTTCTCTAGAGTATGGAGTCCTAGAAAGGTAAACTTTGACTCCAATATCACATGACAATATGTAGAATTTCATTAGATTACTCTCCAACAGAACTCTTGAAGTGAGAAAATAGGTTCCTAACATATAATGAGAAGAAATGGTTCAACTCTAGTCATTGGGAGCTTTTAATATATTTGAATATGAAAACCTACCATCGAGTATAATCATTGCAAAGGCATATTTTCTAGCACTATATGATTTTTTTTTTATTACAGGTGAAATAGTTATAAAATGTAATCTTATCATTTCTCTAAAGCCAGAAAGTTGCTTAGTATGATGTATTCAAGTATGAGATTAGAAATTTTTGATTTGAACGGATCTTTAGTTGGATAAAAAATTTGTATTTTATTTTTATTTTATGGGTTTTGCTTTATTTAAATCAAAAGTCTAAGTTATAAGAATACAAATACAAGGCATACAAATAATGAATTTTTATGTGGTTCTGTAAATGCCGACATAATTGTAGCTTTCTAAAGTAGGATCCATAAAGTCATAGACCAGTTTCAATTCAAATTAAATTTCGTATCTAACATTATGTTTAATTTGGGTGTTTAGATTTCATGTCTTTGATTAGTTTCATGCATGCTCCTAGCTTATTTCGAGGGGGGAAATTGATGGTTTTTAAGTATATAATATTTTATACAGGGTGAAACTCAAACACACTACTTATTTTTTACGAGATTTAAATAACCTTTTGAAAGTCGGGATCAAGAAAATTGATGTTACAGTCAAAATAGCGTCACATAAACACTTCCATGATGGTCTTGGAAGAACTGAACCATAAATTAATAGTACAAAATTATCAATAAAAGGGAGGGTAACATCTTTGTTTTATAGCAACATAATGATGTGTTTTCAGGACAGATACAACCGTAAACACTATCAATGTTGACTTTTGAATAGAACAAAAAGCATGCTTTTTATAAATCTTGGGAAAAGAAAGGGTATAATGAAAGAAAAGAAAATGCTAGAAAACAATATCATGAGCAACTTGACTCAATCAAGATGATTTATAAAAGTTAGAACTCAATCATTAAAAATGTTTAATCTAAACTTTAAGACATAAAAATGAAATGCCAAGTTGCCGAAAGATTTTCGAGGTAACTTAAGAGTTTATGACTTTAAATCTTAAACTACAAACATCTTAAGGGCTGTTATCAAAATGCTTATTCGGTAAGTGTTTACCATTTGGAGTCAATACTATAATTTATTTTATTGGGTAAGGTTGTAGTACATCAAAACGTATTACATGCAACAATTTTCCTGGTAAGACTCTCCATCTTTATATTTGTTCTTACCGGGTAAGAGTTTTGGCCTTTGTTATGTTCATTCGGTGAGAAAAATTATCCGTTTAGTAAACGTCCCCTTAAATCTTATAATTGTTGTTCGTATTTGAACGTTTGTATATTTTCATAAAAATCTTTCAAATTTATTTAGAAATCTAGGATAAAGAAACCCTTCGATAACATGACATACATTTCTTTCAACTATTTTTCATTCACAAAAGTCTCTTTCTTACTCATCTTCACTATGCAAGACTTGCATAAAGAAACCCTTCAATGACTTGCAAAAGGCTCATTTTCATGTTTAAATATCAAATGTTTAATTATGGAAATGTTTCACGGATCTACTTCTTTTTAACGTGTCATGAGAAAATATGATTTATATGTTTTAAGTATTAATCGTGTAGCGTAATTGTAATTAATATCGTTTTTCATATATTTAAGTCACTAAAAATGATGCAAAAATGATTTTTTTTTTCAATTCCATCTATTTTGTGCGGGTCGTTGAGCTCAAATAAATGTCACTAAATACAAGTTCGAAGAAGGAAGAAAAATTAGGAACTTTACAAAAATTATGATCAAGAAATTTAAAAATAAATAAGAAACAACAAAAATTGTGACGCAACATAGTATGTTATACATTCAATAAATATCATAAACACAATAAGAAAAAAAACGAATATATATATATATATATATATATATATATATATATATATAAATGCAAACAAGAATAATTATGATTTATGCAAATTCGGGAACATTTATGAATTTAGTTACAGTTTTAGAAGGATTGAAGGAACAATAAAAAAAATTAAATAATCATTTTTATCCTTTTGATGAATATCAAAGGCATGTAAGGGGTAAAATGGAGAAAAATTGTAGATTACATAATGAATAGACATAGCTAATGATTATGGATGTGATCATCGCTGGTTTTTGTTTTATTACAAAATTATTATCGTATTATTATATCATTATCACAATGAAATCACATAATTATCACGTCAAAATCATTTAATAAAAAAATCTATTTATCAAAGCATTATCAAATTAGTACCACCGCAAAATCACATCAATATCAACATTAGAGGCATCAACATAAAAAATCTATGATTATACTAGAACATTTAGAGATAAAGATAAATTTAAGATAATTAAATTTCACTTGTTTTAATTTTTATCTGGAGTTAATTAATTTTAAGGTCCAAAAATGTTTATGCATTTTCATATAATAAAAATTCTCATTTAAACCCGTCTATATATATATATATATATATATATATATATATATATATATATATGTATTAATGAAAGGCTTTGAAAGAAAATGATTTTTCTGAACAAATGAAGAATAAGTCATGTAAGATGCAAATGGCATGGTCCCATGATGTGATATGACTTCATTGACTTGGTTATAAATTGAATAGTGTATTGGATATCCTTTCTCTATATGAATATGTAAAATACAAATCTTTCGTGTCTTATTTATATCTACTAATCATATAAATACATATCATCAAATAGAGAATATGAACTTGAATTAAACAAAATTTAAAATATATAAAATCTGTTATATCTTAATTTATTTAGTAGGACAAGAATGTAATGTGATAATTGGTTTGTCAAGTCTGGGGTTGTTATTAAAATTGGTTTGAAAGTTTAAGGGTGGTTTATGATAAGGGTTGTTGGAAGGCATTAAAGCTAAGGAATCGAGTTTGGATCAAGTAGCTAGCTCATCTTCTACATCTAAAGATCTTGGTTTTCTAGGTTCTAGAAATCCACCAAGACGAGTTCTTTCCCTATTTTAGAGTTTTTTACATGTATAAACCGTTAATGTCTTTATATTTTGAATGATTCACGAATTTTGTTATGTAACAAATGTTGCTCGATCTTGGTTACAACAATGGTGTCTCTATCTTGGGAAAATGGTTTTTGCTTTGATATGAAAGTTTTGAGATCTAGTATTGACCTAAGACTACTTCTAAGTCAACGTAAACTTATATTTGTTGAAATGAAGTGTTTTAACGTATAAAACAACTTGACTCAAAGATTCAGCCTTTTTGAGGAGAAATGACTATGTTTGGGATTTTTAAATGTTGAGTAATCTATACTATCTTATAAAGCATTTGGCTAAAACTCTTAAAAACTCTTAAACTCATTCATTCATAAACGATTTCATCTCATATCTGAATTCGTGTAACTAACTGCAGATAAACA